>NW_005357414.1:3884846-3948326 GCF_000412655.1 Myotis brandtii | reverse complement strand
CCTATATAGAAAAGGGTAACATGCAAATTGACCCTAACAGCAGAACGACTGGGAATGACTGGTCACTATGACACACACTGACCACCAGGAGGCAGACACTCAATGCAGAAGCTGCCCCCTGGTGGCCAGTACGCTCCCACAAGGGGAGCTCTGCTCAGCTTCAAGCCAGGCTGACTGCTGCCAGTACAGCTGTGGTGGTGGGAGCCTCTCCCGCCTCCTCAGCAGCACTAAGGATGTCCAACTGCAGCTTAGGCCTGCTCCCCGCTAGCAAGTGGACATCCTCCCAAGGGCTCCCAGGCTGCCAGAGGGATGTATGACTGCCAGCTTAGGCCCAATCCCCCGGGGAGTGGTCCTAAGCCAGCAGGTGGTCATCCCCCGAGGGGTCCCAGACTGCAAGAGGGCACAGGCCAGGCTGAGGGACACCCCCCCCCCACGAGTGCACACATTTTTGCGCACCGGGCCTCTAGTTTTTATATAATTGGGAAAATTTAAATATGAAACAAGCATTAGATGAATGATATAAAGGAATTATCTTAATCATTGTGATTATGCAATGAAATACCTTTATTTCATCCTTACCCAAGGATATGTTCATTGATTTGAGAGAGAGAGGAAGGGAGAGAGAAAAAGAGAAACATTGATGTGAGAAACATTGATTGCTTGCCCCCTGTACACACCCCGACTGGGAATCAAACCCGCAACCCTAGGTATGTGCTCTGATGGTGAATTGATCCTGCAACTTTTTGGTGTATGGGACAATACTCCAGCCAACTGAGCCACCTAGCCAGGGCACAATGAAATATCATTTTATTTTTGAGATGCAAACTGAAGTATTTAGGAGTAATATAAAACTATATAACATCTTGGATTTGCTTTAAAATAATTCAGCAAAAAAGGGGAAATAGATTAAACAACTATAGCAAAATGTTGATGGCTATAGAAGCTGTGTAATGGGTGCATAAGGTTTCATCATATTCTCTAGTTTTAAATATGCTTTGAAATTTTCATAATCAAAGTGTTTAAAATGGTAATAGTGACATATATTCTCTGCAAGAAGTAAAATAATGCTAAGTTTTATAAATAAAACAATTTAAAGTTTTTCCTGCCCTCTCTCAAGTAAAAATCTTATATGGCCTAGGTTATTTTTTGTCTATCAAATCCTTTTCTATCAAAATCCCATATTTCCATTCTCAGGGCCAGCCTGATTTTCTCCAGGCCCAATTTATCTTCTTTTTTTGGTCACATTGTTTGAAGCTCTTCAGTGAAGAGAAGGTGACAACAGGGAAAGATCCGCAAGAACCAAACCACATTATTGTCCAAAGACAGCCCACAGGAAATTGGCCGCTAGTAAATGCATCCTTTCTTAGAAAATATATTTGGAATCTGGTGCTGGAAATGTGAGATCTGAACTCTAAGAGACCATAAACCTGAATATTCAAAGCAAAGTCACTGAATAAGTTAGTTCACTATCCAAATAACACCAACTCAGCCTTTTAGGTTCGAGATTAAGAAGAAGCACTTATCCAGATTTAGAGAATGGAAGTAATTTCTGAGCAATAGAAACACATTTGTGTGTGTTCACATACACACAAGTTATAAGTTCTAAAACTATCTTACTTAATCAACAAAAAGTTGTGGAAATATCCGTTGTAAATAATAAATCATCAAGAATCAAAATGCCAGTCATCCCATTTTGCAGTATAAGGAGTAAGTATAGTCATTAATCAAATCTGAATTTCAGCTTTTTGGGAAAGAGGTATTTCTTGTTTCCAGACTAGAGGAGCAAGTTGGAGTGGGGGAGGAGTAAGGAAGGCTATACTACTTTGTTCCAGATTCTGTTCTAAGACCTTTATCTCTTATCTCATCTGATTATCACAACAACCTATGAGATAGGTAACTGTTTCTATTTTACCTGTCAGGAAGATGGGCTCAGAGATGTTAAGTAACTTGACCCAGGTCACTCAGCTTGTAAGTGTCAAAGCTAGAATTCAGGCTCAGTCCTGCTTGACTTAAGTCCAGAGCTCTTTCCATTCTACTTTGTTGCCTTCTAGGAGAAAAAAGGATCTGGGAAGAAATGGAAATTAAGCATATGAAAATCCTCAAAAGAAAAAAATGAGGGTGCTTTTGCCTACAAAAAAAATAGTTGTAGTTACATATAGAATAATCAAAGGTCACAGTTACTTTGATGATTAGAATGAAACATGGGGAATCTGAAGGAGCCCTGGCCTTGGAATTAGAAAAGCTAGTTTGGGTTGTAACTCCATCACTTGATAACCTGTATGATTTCAATAATTCACTTCATCTCTCTGGATCTTGGTTTCCTTTTCCATACAATTTGGACTGTAATGCCTGCTCATAGGGTTGTTGTGAAGATCAAATATATATTAAAGCACTCTCTAGTCTAAACCATAACAACTTTACAGGTATAATAACTACACAAATGTAATGAATGAATTTTTTTATTAACAGTAACAATATATTAAGATGATCAGTTCTTTGGAATTTCCCAGCAAGTTGAGATTCTTTCTCCTTTGCTTTATATGTTCTCTAGAAGTCACTGGACTTCCCAAAGGAACTGAGCTCTGATCCCTAAGCAAAAAGTAAAGATCCAAAGTAAATCACACTTGTGCCCTCTAATACCCTCACCATTTATGTATAGGTAAAGCAGGTTAAGAGAAAAAACATCAAGGGCAGACTTATAAGGGAATAGATGCTCTTCATCTGAGAAAGTGTAAGGGTGAAGGATACAGACCTATCTGCTTTACCCTACTGACAGTGGCAAGAGATTATGAATATAGGCATTACAGACACACAAACACCCACTCACACATATGTGAGCCTCTGGGCTTTTCATTATAAGGCATAGCCCATCAGGATAGGATTCCTGGATAAGCCGTGTAACGGAGGGCCATCTCTGACTCAAGAAATACTTTCCTAATACTACCCGATATTCATATTTTTGACAACCACCTTTCATCCTTCCTAATCAATACCACCGACAGGCTAATTCCTAGATTCCCTGCTCTGTAGAGCAGGAATTGGAAAGTGCACAAGGATCAATGCACTAGAAAGTATTTTAATGAGCCTCCAATGTATAGAACTCTACTTTGCTTGGAGTCAGAGTACAGGACAGATCGAGCTGGCTCCCTCAGGGAACAATGCTGAGGAGACTAAAATGTAATATAATTGCAGTATTATATTTTTATAAGTGAGGGAATGTGTTAGATAGCTTTCTTGCTTACACACCTATTTCTTCTAGATTCAACCTAATATCTTTTGGGATCTGAGCCTGGGGGATTGTGTTAATTATGGGGAAGCCCAGAGCATAAAATCAGAAAATAACAAGCTTGGACCAGCCAAATTCCATCCCAGCCAAGGATGTGAAATTGAATTGATTTTGTCAGAAATCAGAAGTTGACCTCCCTCCTGGCACCAGTCCCCTGCTCTGAATGGAGGGAGTAGGTGATGGTCTGACTCATGGTAGGAAGAGAGGCCATCTTCCTTTAGAGGCAGGGAGAACCCTGTGCAGCAGTATGAAGGTAAGTGCATTTGGGAATGAGGTCTAGGTGCTTAGGTGTGGGAAGTATAATAAAAGGAACATGGCAGTCATATATACAAGCAAATCATATTCCAGAAAGAAGAAGAGACACAGAAACTGAATACAAATATACCAGATGATGAAGCCATGCTTGCTTGTTTGTTCTGCAGAAAACCCAAAAGATATGATGGTTATAGCAATAGTAGCCACAGTCATTGTCATCATCACATTAGTAGTAGTAAAAACAAAACAACACAAAAAGCAAATGTTTGACTGTCATATATCGGAAAGTGAATCAGGTGCTTTAATTCTGTTGTTTAATTTAATAAACATTTACAAAGTCCTATGAGGCTAAATACTGATATTATCTTCACTTATAAAAAAAGAAACTTGGACCCCTTGTTCAAAACCAGACAGAATCAGGAGGTTCACCTGGAGCTATCTGACTTCAAAGCCCATTGTTTTAACTATTTACGATTTAATTTTGATTTTTGGTTCAGTAAAGATAAACGCCCCTCCCCAGGTCTCCCAGGAACCCTGCCCAGAGAGCCCCTGTTCTCTCTTCTGTCCCTTTCCCAACCCCATCCACACAAAGATAACATTACCAAGGGCTCTCCTCAGGACCTCCTTCCTGCCTTGGGTTTTCTCCTATAGAAACTCTTTACCTCTAGTCTCTCTCCTGAATCATGAAGTAGTTGGGACACATGGAAATAGTCTCTCAAGACATCTTTGTTACCTGGTCATGGAGTTGGGTATTTTTCTGGGCCTCTTTTCCCACTGATGCTCTCATACAGAATTCTTCAGATCCTTGTCCTGGAGCTCTTTCCTGGTACTTCTCCATATTCTTTCCCTACCCTCTGCAGCTTAGAACAACATAGACTCTTCTTCAGCTATTTTTACTCTTCCACTTGGACCCTTGCTTCTTCTAGTGACCATCTCCCTTTTCTGAACTTGGAGCCAGTTTTTTCCCTTCTGTCATCTGAAGTCCCCTGTCTCAGAAAGAATGACTTATTTATCAGAGTCCTTAGCTGTCAGAGTGTGAATCTCCTTGGCCTTCCCAGTAGAGATCCCTTGCTCTGTATGTATCTATAGAGTATCAGGACGCTAAGCCATCTCTGAGAGACAAAGGTCTTGTGGAAGGATGCTAAGTCAGACTTGAGTACAGAGAGGGGCTAAGTGCTCCCCACAATCTAGTCTGAGGCAAAAGAAAGGGTAATCTTTCAATGGATTGCTCTGCTCTCCTTCCCTTACATAATTCAGTGGTTGTGAAAGGCAGTGAAAAGGAGGCCTTGGGGAAAAGCTGTGGACTAGGGGTCAGCAAACCTGTGTATAATACCTCTATTACATTTTCTACTATACTGTATTGGAATTATCTGATTATGTCTTGTTTCCTTCATTAGACTATAAGCTTTTTAAAGGCAGAGGCCTTGACAATGTCACATTCATTTTGAAAACCACAGTTCCTAACTGGTCTCTCTGACTCATGCTACTCTCCTGTAATCAATTTTCCACATTGCTGTAGGGATAAGCTTGCTGAAATGCAAAGCCCACCTGTCACTCCTCTACCAAAAACCCTTCTAATGTTCCCCATTGCCATTAAGATAATGATATTTAAGATGCATCATGATCTGGACCCTGCCTACTTCTCTAGTATGCCCTTTAACCGCCTGCACTTTATACTTTGTTCACTCATTCCACAAATACTTAAGCATATTTCTGCCTTGGGCCAGGAATTGGGAATACAATGTGAACATGGTCACCTGCTCTCAGAGAACTTACACCTCTTCTCTTCTGCTAGCTGACTACTACTTGCCCCTAAAGACTCAGCTCAGGCATCACGCCCCCAGGAAGCCATTACCATATGTTTCAAGTGTACATTTCTATGATACATGACTGTATATTGCACTGTGTGCCCACAACCCAAAGTCAAATCATCTGATGTCACCATATATTTGTTCCCCTTTACCCTTTACTACTCTCCACCCCTTTCCCTCTGGTAACCACCATACTGTTGTCTGTGTCTGTGAGTTTTGTTTTTCTTGTTTGTTCCCTTGTTACTTTCAGTTTTATATCCCATATATAAGTGAAATCATATGATTCTTAACTTTTTCTGACTGACTTATTTTGCTTAGCATGATATTCTCAAGATCCATTCATCTTGTTGCAAATGGCAGTATTTCATCTTTTCTTATGGCTGAGTGGTATTCCATTGTATATATGTACTACATAGTACTTCTATGTACTGATTTATCTCCTCACCAGACTGTAAACTCTGAGAGTAGGTACTGTGTCTTATCTACTTTTTTATACCCAGCACGTGGCTTGGTACATGATAGGTATTGAGAAAGGATAATTGAATAAACAGTACCCTCTGGTGGTTATCTATTATAAGTATTTTTTATGGATCATAAGGGTGAGTAAAGCATAGCTATTTATCCAGGAGAGGTAACTTTATCTTTCTTTCAACATTGGGTAAGGAACCATTTCAGAATATGTTGTCTCCTAGACCTAAGTTATTATTTCAGCGTCTTTCCAAATCTTTCCTAATGCAGCAAACAATATGTAAATGACAGAACAAAATTACCAGTTTGAGTAATGTGTAAAAAGAAAGTGTAATGGAAGTTGGTCTCATGTAATTAAGTATACAATTTCTCATTGAGCTCTTATTTCAGAGCCAACACACTCACATTCATTCAACACATATTTGTTGAGTATTTACAGTGTGCTGGGCATTATTCTAGATGTTGGGGATGCAGGAATGAATAAAACAAAGACCTTAACCTTGAGAAGCTTACATTCTCTTTGGGGGAGACACAATAAATGGCTATATTTTTATTGAGGGTTATAAGTGCTATGGATAAAAATAAACTAGGGTACAGAGTGGGGTGTGAGATGAGATGCCATTTGGACAAAGTCCTGAAAATCTATTAATTATAACTTCGGAAAACTATGTAAATGTTGGCTCACCACACCTGCCCGAAACATTATGGGACTTATAGAGTTTTTCTTCTTTTTCTCTTTTACATTTTGAAATAAGTTTAATCTCACATAGGAGTTGCTAAAATAATACAGAGAATTCCCACATATCTTTCACATATTCTTCCCCAATGTTAACATCATACATGACCACATTAACTATCACAACCAGGAAACTGTCATTGGCACAATATTTTACTAAGCAAACCACAAACCTCATTTGAATTTCATCAGTTTTTACATGAACTCAACCTTTTGGGGTACAGGGGAGGGTACATAGTTCCATGAACTTTATCACATGTATAGATTTGTGTAATCACCATCATAATTTGAACAGTACAGCTTCATCACCCACCAAAACTTATTTGTGCTACTCCTTTTTAAAAAATGTATTTTATTGATTTTTTACAGAGAGGAAAGGAGAGGGACAGAGAGTTAGAAACATCGATGAGAGAGAAACATTGATCAGCTGCCTCCTGCACACTACCTACTGGGGATGTGACCACAACCAAGGTACATTCCCTTGACGGAATCGAACTTGGGACCTTTGAGTCCGCAGGCCGACGCTTTATCCACTGAGCCAAACCAGTTAGGGCTGTGCTACTTCTTTACAGTCACATCTGCCCACCTGCAACCACTGGTCTGTTGTTCATCACTATGGTTTTGTAATTTGTGGAATGTTATGTAAATGGGATCATATAGTATGTAGGATATTGTGATTTATTTATCATCACTCATCATACTGCCACAGAGATCCATTCAAGTTATTGTATAAATAGTATTTTATTGTTTTATTACTGATGTTCCACAATTTGTTTATCCATGTCCCCCATTCCCACTGAAGAGCATTTCGGTGGTTTCTTGCTGTGGGCTAATACAAATAAAGCTGTTATGAATATTCTGTAAGTTTTTTGCATAGATATAAATGTTCTTATTTTTAGGATAAATACACAAGGGTGCAATTCAGGGAGTTTTATATCTTCAGAGGGGCTTACAAAACAAGCAGTAGCATGAAAAGAACATTGGATGGGGAGTCAAAAGATCTGGCTCCAGCATTGTTCTGTCATTGATCAATAATATGATGGTGGGTAAGCCCTTCTCTCAGGACCTTACATTTCTCTCTGTAAAGTGACAAGATAGATGATTTCTTGAGTCTTTTCTAACAATTTGTGGTTCTAAAGAGATAGAAAGGTTTCTGCCTCATCTCCTCATCTCTTGTAGGATTTATAGCTATAGCTATAGAATTCCAGTTGAAAACCTAGATTATACCTCTCTATTCTTTTCCTTGCATGTTCTAGTTATGTAGAAAGAGAATATGTGGGAGAAAGTAAACTAAATGTAAGGCTACAAAGGCTTGAAGGTCTGATCCCTGAGAATAGAGGACAGAATAGCTATGTGGCACAAGGCCATTCTTAAATGATGTATATGTAGTAAATTGTTCTCTCTCTCTGTTGCAATATTTTTATTAGTTAGGCTTAGGGTAAAATAAACATGGAATATGTATGTGTGTCCATGTAAAAATGTGCACATTATATGGTTTCTAAATATTAAATTATATGCATTAATAAACAACGTATTTTTGAATTCAGGAAGGAGTTACACAACATGTTTGCAATGGTTAACTAAGGAATGTGATTATATTGAGAGGCAACTCTGAGAGGAAAAGAAATATATCTGTGAGCACAGTCTCTCTGCTTCTCTCTGTCTCTGTCTCTGTCTGTCTCTATCTCTCTCACACACACTCAGTGGTTATAATCATGGGCAAGAGCTAGATTGCTTGGGTGCAAATCCTGGCCCTGCCATTTACTAGTTATATGAACTTGGGTAATTACATAACTTCTATATTTCTTAGTTTCTTCTGTTAAATGACAGCGATAATAATAGTGCCACCTTCATAGGGTTAATATGAAAAACAAATGGGTAAAAATATATGAAACAATTAGAACATTGCATAGTGCATCATAAGCACCCACAATCTGACAGGAAATGTGTCTGTTGGTTGACGTCTATGTCTGTCAGGAGGCCTCCTACAGCATGAATTCCTGAGCCCAATATACTAAGATTCTTACACTTCTAAGGACAGCCTGCCCGCCACCTCCCCATGCACACTACTTTTATAACTTCAGCACCTCTATCCCCCACCTACCTTTACCCTCCAACCCCTCATCCCCTCCTCCATTAAAAAAATAAACTTAGGCACTGAATCAGTAAGTTGTTCACTGTGCCTCAGTAATTCTTTTTGCCTCCTAAACTGCAGTTTTTCCAATACTGGGGACTAAAAAATCTTATCAATAGCTTTACATATCCTTTATTACTTTAAGTGACCACTTTCCCCAACCAAATCTAAAAAGCAGATAAAATCCATTTAAAGAAAAACAGCCATAGTTGATTTAATTATTTTTATGTAAAGCTATAAGGGCTATCTTTAATATGTTGCAGTGTTTTGCTTTAGAACACAAAAAAGAATATTGTCCCATTTTCCTCTTCCTTTTATACATTTGAACTTTCCTGATAAAAAGATTGTTGTTGGTGGTGGTGTGTGTGTATGTGTGAGATACTGCCCTTTAAAGCATGATCTGGATTAATAGCTTAAATGTTGCCACTGTAGGTGCTATATCCCCTTCACTAATATCATGTTTTGTTACTTTTTCCAGCTTTATCCTATATAATAAAGAGATGATATAAAATTGACCATCACACCCTCACACAAGATGGCCGCCCTGTGTGGTCACAAGATGGCCACCCCCATATCATCACAAGATGGCCACCACAAGATGGCTGGCAGGGGAGGGCAGTTGGGGGCGACCAGGCCTGCAGGGGAGGGCATTTGGGGGGTACCGGGCCTGTAGGGGAGGGCAGTTAGGGATGACCAGGCCAGCAGGGGAGGGCAGTTGGGGGCAATCGGGCCAGCAGAGGAGCAGTTAGGCGTCAATTAGGCCGGCAGGGGAGTGGTTAGGGGGTGATCAGGCTGGCAGGCAGAAGTGGTTAGGGGCAATCAGGCAGGCAGGCAGGTGAGCGGTTGGGAGCCAGCAGTCCCAGATTGTGAGAGGGATATCTCAGATTGGAGAGTGTGCAGGCTGGGCTGAGGGACAACCCTCCCCCCCCCAGTGCACGAATTTTGTGCACCAGGCCTCTAGTTGAAATATAATTGATATATAACATTGTGTACATTTAAGTTTTGCAACATAATAATTTGATACATGTATATATTGTGAAATGATTATCACAATAAGGTTAGTTAACACATCCATACCTCACACAGTTACAATTTGTGTGTGTGTGCATTGTGAAAACTTTTAACATATACTCTCTTAGCAAATTTCAATTATACAATACAGCATTGTTAACCATAGTCACCATGCTGTACATTACATCCCCAGAATTTATTCGTCTTATAACTAGAAATTTGTATTCACGAATTTCGTGCAAGGGGCTCAGCCCTCACAGCCCCGGCTGTATCACAGCCCTGTAGCCCCATCCACTGGTCATTCCAGAAGGTCATTCTGGAAGGTTGTTCCAGAAGGTCATTCTACCATTCGGTCTAATTAACATATTATATCTTTATAGGCTATATATATATATATATAGACCACAGCAAGGTTAGTTAATACATCCATCACCTCACATAGTTACCCTTTTTTGTGGTGAGAACATTTAAGATCCACTCTCTTAGAAACTTTCAAGTATACAATACATTGTTGTTTATTAACTATAATTAAGGAACCTATAATTAACTATAATCAAATTCATAGATATAGAGAAAACATTGTGTTTGCTTGACTGCATTGTTATAAGACAGTAATGACTTAGTTGCAGCTCAGTAAGGTGACAAAGCTGTTCCTAACTCGTTGATAATCCCTAAGATGTTCAATTTACCTCTCACTTTTCCTTCTCATCTCCTTTACACAGAAAGTGACTGCATGTTGAATGAAGCCCACCTTAGTCTTTTGTCTTTGATATTGTAGAATCTGAGATGGTGGTATAATGGTCACTTGAGTGGTCCTGGGCAATAACGCAAGTCAGAAGTTTGTTGTGCCCTCCCACTTCTTTGAGTATTGTGCCTGCTTTTTCTCCCCACTTTGTTCTCAACTAAGGTGTTAATTAACAATAGTTAAGATGTTATTATAGTGTTAAGATCCTGATTTTGTATCCAGGTACACTCAAAGTCTCAAAGGGACAGCACAGGTGTCCATAATATGTCTGCAACCTCCGTTTCTACCCTTATTTTCTTCTCTTGCATTTGTTAGATATGCTTTACCCAAACACCTTCTCTACTTTCCTACCTGTGTTTTTACTCATGCTATTCACATCATTCTCTTTGTCTGGAATTCTCTCCCCTTAAACCTCAATTCTGTGTGCACCCAAGTCTTTGCTCATCCTTCAAGAGCAACTCAGCTACATTAAACCTTTCCTAATCCCCTGATTGTCTTTTTCTATAGGCAAAATGAGTTTTCCTTCCTCTGTGTTCTCATAGAGCTTTGGTTATATTCTATTATATTACTTGTTCTGCTATTCCTTCGATTGTAATTAGCTGAATTCACACTCATCTTCCCCACCAGATTGTAAGTGCCTTGAAGGCAGAAGCTGAATTTTTTCATAATTCTGTCCCACTTAGGAACCTGCATAATGCCTTGTATATGGTGCAGGCACTTACCAAATTGCTGAAATAAAAACTTCCCTAAATAATTTTTATAAATGGCTTTTCAAAAATCTTCTAGGTGGAAGGGAACAATCAATTTGGGCAGAAGGTTTCAGGGAATAAAATAAGATGGAATTGACTGTGTAGGGGGGGCGGTCCTGGGGTGGAGATGCCAACGAGGAGTTGTATTACTCTACAAATGAATTTCATTTGAGTCTGGGTATAGGGCTCATCCAGTATTCATATATATTGTCCCACCTGAACAGGAAATCTCAGTTCCTTCTGAACTCCTGTGCAGTGCTCTGCAGGACTGATGATATGACTGAGCTGAGGGGAGGGGATGAGTAGAACTTTCTCATGGAGGTGGGATATAGGGAAGGCTGGTGAACTTTAAACCTAGGAATAAAATATCTATAGAATAAGTGTTTGAGATATCACCCTAGAAACTATCAAATACACTCTCTGAGGTAAAAAGGGTAAAAAGATCTAGTCCATTTACATTTCAATGCAGAATAGAAACAATTACCAAAGTAACATTTCACCATCTGTTAAACCTTTGCATCCTGTGCCTTTTGTAAACTCCTATATATTAATTTTCTTGTAGTGACCAGCAGTAAAATCCTTCAAACAGAGGACATGTGTGTTTGTGTCAGGGAAGGGTGCAAATTGGGGAACATTGGGTCTGACTCAAATTCTCTAAACATCATTTAGGGAAGTTTTTCTTTCAGATTAGGGTTTAATCTTTGGGCTGGGAGGTAGGAAAGACGTTCAGGAAATCGAGTAGGGTGGGCCATTGAGAAGAAAGAAAAAAGCATAGAGCAGAGAAGAGGACCTGGAGACTTTAGGATTGCCTGTGTTCCCTGGTGCTTATGTCTTAGAAGACTGGCTCTGAGACTCAGTCTTAAACATCAGAAACTGCCCAGAAGTCTTTTTGGGATAGAGAGATTTACACAAGTAGGTTGTCAAGATTAGCATATTAGTATTTTCAGGCAGCATAGAGTTTTTCACAGACATAAAGCCATTTAGTTAAATGCACTAACCCAGTGGTCAGCAAACTCATTAGTCAACAGAGCCAAATATCAACAGTACAACGATTGAAATTTCTTTTGAGAGCCAAATTTTTTAAACTTAAACTATATAGGTAGGTACATTGTTATTAACTTAATTAGGGTACTCCTAAGGCTTAGGAAGAGCCACACTCAAGGGGCCAAAAAGCCGCATGTGGCTCGCAAGCCGCTGTTTGCGGACCATGGGTTAGTGAATAACGCAATCAAAGAACAAAGGCCGAATAAAGAGCTGGAGTCTTCTACAAATCAACCAACCAACTAACCAACCAAGAATGCTAATCAAGATAATCCCCAGTAATTTTCAACTAAGGTTTAATAAGCAAGTGAAATACCATACTGTAAATTCAAAGAAAACTGCAGACAAGGAAACTACCAGGCCTTTCAAGCGCCTTCTAAGCAATTTGAGATATTTTATTCACATCATGAAGATAGTTTTTCCCTGGAGTGTTTCCTGTTCAGAAAACACTTAAGGACCCTGCTCTTTCAGGCTGCTTCTTGACATGGAAAGATTTTAATGTCAGTGCTTTGCCTTTAGCTTGGGATTTTGCCTCTTCAGCCAGCTTCCTGCTCTGCTCTCAAAGTTGTGCCTGGCTGTTATATCTCACCCGGTGCAACTGTCCAAATTCTGCTCTAAATCCCTCACTTCAATCTACATTTTTTCTACAAAATATATCTACTATAGTACTTTTATAATGTTTATCTTATTTTATTATCCATTGAGGTACCCTATGTCTTCTTTATTAAAAAATTTTAATGTTGACACTATTGCAGAAGTCCCCCATTTCCACCCACTTGCCCTCCTCCACCCAACTCCACCTCCCCCTTCCTTGGCCTTCACCACACTATTGTCTGTATCTATGGGGTATGCATATATGTTCTTTAGCTAATCTTTTCACTTTGTTTATTTAGTCAGCTCCACCCCCTCTCATTTGGCACCTGACATTCTGTTCCATGAATCCATGTTTCTGGTTCCATTTTGTTCATCAGTTTATTTTGTTTATTAGAATCCACATATTAGTGAAATCATTACCCTATGTCTTTTGATTGGAGTATTGAAGCCATTTAAAGTGATTGTTGATAGTAAAGTATTATTGCATTTATTCTTTTAGCTGTATTTGTCTGTCTTCCTTCCCCTGCTCCTTCTCCTTCTCCACTTCCCCCCTCCACCTTCTTTTTAAAGAAGGCCCCTTAACATTTCTTGTAATACTGGCTTGATGGTAGGAAACACCTTTAGCTTTTTCTTGTCTGGGATGCTCTTTATCTCTTCTTCAATGTTAAATTATAACCTTGCTTGGTAAAGTAGCACTCTTGGTTGTAGGTCCTTTTCATTACTTTGAATATTTCATGCCAATCCCCTCTGTTGAGAAATGAGCTGACAGCCTTATGGGAGCTTTCTTGTAGGTAACTAACTGATTCTCTCTTGCTGCTTTTAAGATTCTCTCTTTATTTTAACCTTTACCATTTTAATTATGATGTGTCTTGGTGTGGGCCATTTTGTGTTCATCCTGTTTGAGATTATCTGCATTTTTTGAATTTGTGTGTCTTTTTCTTTCACCATGTTAAGGAAGTTTTTAGTCATTATTTCTTTTTAAAAAAAATATTTATTGTTGAGTATTACAGATGTTCCCCCACTATTTCCCCCATTGCCCCCCTCCAACCAGATCCAGCCTCACCCCAGGCTTTCAACACCCTATTGTCTGTGTCCATGGGTAATGCATGTATGCATATAAGTTCTTTGGTTAAGCTCTTCTTACACCCCCCTTCCTTCTGAAATTCGTCAGTTTCTTCCATGTTTCCATGCCTCTGGTACTATTTTATTCATCAGTTTATTTTGTTAATTAGGTTCCTTGTTCATTTATTTTGATTTTTAGAGTCAATTGTTGATAGATACATATATATTGCCATTTTTTTGTTCATATTTTTCCCCTTCTTCTTAAAGAAGACCCTTCAACATTTCATGTAATACTGGTTTGGTGGTGATGAACTCCTTTAGCTTTTTCTTGTCTGAGAAGCTCTTTATCTGATCTTTAATTCTAAATGATAGCTTTGCTGGGTAGACTAATCTTGGTTGTAGGTCCTTGCTTTTCATCACCTTGAATATTTCTTGCCACTCCCTTCTGACCTGCAAAGTTCCTGTTGAGAAATCAGTTAAGAGTTATGTGGGCACTCTATTGTAGGTAACACTGCTTTTCTCTCGCTGCTTTTAAGATTCTCTTTTTGTCTTTAACCTTTGGCATTTTAATTATGATGTGTCTTGGTGTGGGCCTCTTTGGGTTCATCTTTTTTGGGACTCTCTGCACTTCCTGAACTAATATTTCTTTCATCAAGTAAGGGAAGTTTTCCGTCATTTTTTCAAATAAGTTTTTAATTTCTTGATCCCTCTCTTCTTCTTTTGGCAACCCCATTTTGTGAATGTTGGTACACTTGAAGTTGTCCTAAAGGCTCCTTACATGATTTCCACATTTTTTTATTCTTTTTTTCTTTTTGTTGTCCCAATGGGTGTTTTTTGCTTCCTCATATTCCAAATCGCTGATTTGATTCTTGGCACCCTCTACTCTGATGTTGATTCCCTGTAAATTATTCTTCATTTCACTTAGTATATCCTTCATTTCTAACTGGTCCTTTTCTATGTTGTTGATGTTCTCACTAAGTTCCCTAAAATGATTGTATTACTTTTGATCTCTCCCTTGATATCTTCCAGAAGTTTTTTATGTATTTGGGTGCTCCTTTATTGGGTGTATATAAGTTTACCAGAGTTATATACTCTTGTTGTATTGATCCCTTTAGTATTATGAAGTGACCTTCCTTATCTCTTGTTATGGCCTTCACTTTGAGTTCTATTTTGTCAGATATAAGTATTGCCATCTCAGCCTTGTTCTCATTTCCATTTGCCTGAAAAATATTTTTCCATCTCTTCACTTTCAGTCTGTGTCTGTCCCTTGTCCTGGGGTGGGTCTCTTGTAGACAGCATATATATGGGTCATGATTTCTTATCATTCATCCACTCAGTGTCTTTTGATTAGAGAATTTGATCCATTTATGTTTAAGGTTATTATTGATAGGTACTTTTTGTAGCCATTTTTATTCTTTATGCCTTTCATTCCTTTTATTCTTTATTATTTTCTTCTTCCCTTTCTATTTCTTCTTTTTACAACAGTCCCTTTAGCATTTCTTGCATTGCTGGCTTGGTAGTGATAAACCCCCTTATCCTTTTTTTGTATGTGAAGCTCCTGATTTCCCCTTCAATTTTGAATGATAGCCTTGCTGGATAGAGTATTCTTAGATCCAGTCCCTTGCTTTGCATCACTTTGTATACTTCATTGCATCCCCTTCTGGCCTGATGTGTTTCTGTTGAGAAATAATGTGATAATATAATGAGAACTACCTTGTAGGGAACTCTCTGTCTCTCTCTCTTGCAGCCTTTAAGATTCTCTCTTTGTCGTTAATGTTTGCCAGGGTGAGTGATTGCAAATGAGATTTTGTGCATTGGCCCTTTAGGTGGGCACTTGTCTCTAGCAGACTCCTGTCTCTCCCTCAATTTTCACAGTCAGATATTATTTGGGTGCCTATTACTGGTTCTGGTACTCTGGGCTGGGGAGTCCAGCATTCAGTTGAGACCCCAGCTGCTCAGAGGGAACCTTTGCTACTGAGATATTTCTCCAGAACCTCAGCCACCTTCCATGGGAGTAGGGCCAGCCCTTTTCACGTTTCTGCCCTTTCTACCAGTCTCAATGTGGCTTCTATAAATCCTTGGTTATAAGTCTTCTATTCAGTTATTCTTCAATTGGTTATTTAGGTTGATTGTTCTATATTTTAATTGTAATTCCAGTTTGGTCCTGGGAGGAGGTGAATGTAACATCCACCTATTTTACCACCATCATGGATCTGGACCCAGTACATCTTTTTAAAAAGTTAACTATGGTCATTCTATGACCTTTTTACCCTCCTTCTTCCAAAAAATACTTTACAAAGATACCATATTAACTAAAAAACAAGGCTCAATCATATTAGCTTGGCTGAAAATTTCCCTCCTTCTCTTCTTTTAATCTGTGTGCTATCCATCATTCAGGCTCAATTCAAGTCACATTTCATTCAGGCAATTTTTCTCTACTTTCCCACCAAGAATGATCTTTTTCTTTAATTTCTATAGATTATAATCTACATCACTCCGTGGTATTTATTTTATGCTACCTTGACTTATTTGTTTTATATGTAAGGCTTTTCACTAGCCAGATAGCAAATTTATTGAGGGCATTGCACAAAAGACATGATTAATACATGTTTGATGATGAAGATGATCATGATTTTTTTGGTTTCTGGGTATAGGATGGGGCAAAGGGATGATTATGGAGGTAGGGGGATGAATTAATGAGGTTTTTACAATAATAGCCCTAAAGGGTGATACAAACTTCAACTTATTGGTCCCTTGGCTCAGAGCCTCATTGTATTACCAGAAGAACTTAGTGAAATTAAAAAGAAAAGGATGGAAGGACTTGGGACTGCTATGGATTTATGTGGGGGAAGAAGGAGAAGGAGCAGTCACAGGTAACTAAACCTGAAAAACTGCAATAATGATAGTAACATTAACAAAAAAAGAAAATCAGGAGTAAAGGTCAGATTTAGAGGGAAGATGATGAGTTTGTTTTTAGACATACTGAGTTTAGGGTAACTTGAGTAAACACATGGACATGTCTAGCAAGCAGTGAGTTGCATTTCTCCTCTCATTCAATTCAATTCAACAAATATTTACTGAACATCTACCATATGCCACTCACTATGCTGGCAAATAAAACACAACCCCTGGCCTCCAGAGCTCATGTTTGAGTAGAAAAGACAGACTAATGAGTACCTATGACATAAGGCAGTAAATAGTATAATTAACTTACATATAAAGTATTATAGGAATATAAATAAGAGACCAATTATTTTTTTAAAAATATATTCTATTGATTTTTTACAGAGAGGAAGGGAGAGGGATAGAGAGTTAGAAACATCGATGAGAGAGAAACATCGATCAGCTGCCTCCTGCACACCCCCTACTGGGGATGTGCCCACAACCAAGGTACATGCCCTTGACCGGAATCAAACCTGGGACCCTTCAGTCCACAGGACGACACTCTATCCACTGAGCCAAACCAGTTAGGGCAGGAGACCAATTCATTTTTAAAGCAGGTGAGAAATAGTTACAGAAGTAGTGATCTTTGACCAGGACCTGAAAAGATAAGTAGAAGTTTGTTCAATAAACAAAGAGAGAAATGACTTAAAGGAGTGTCTTGAGTAAAGGCACAAGACACGGAGGTACAAGGAATGTAGGGGAACAATAAGTAGTATGAAATGACTAAAGAGAATGGGAAGACAGAATAAAGATGGATGTACAAAAGAAGGAACAATGGTCAGAAATTAAAGATAGGGATTTTGTTACACTCATCTTGGGAGGAAGTATAGTGTGATGGTTAAAGGTTTGGACTCCATGCCCGCATGCCCGGCCAGTATGGATTAGTGCTTGAGTGTTGCCCCATGAACCAGGAGGTCATGGTTTGATTCCCAGTCAGGGCACATGCCTGGGTTGTGGGCTCAGTCCCCAGTAGGGGGCATGCAGGAGGTAGCCGATCAATGATTCTCTCTTATCATTAATGTTTCTATCTCTCTCTCCCTCTCCCTTCCTCTCTGAAATCAGTAAAAACATATTTAAAACTTTTAAAAACAGGTGTAGACTCCAGTTGGATATCCTGGGTCCAAATCCCATCTCTGCCACTTACTAGAGGTGTGGCCTTGAGCAAGTCACTTTGTTTGTGCTCAGGTTTTCTCAACTGTAAAATGAAATGAATGGTACCTGCCTCATTGAGTTGTTTTGGTGATGGAAAGAACTACTACAGTTGTATCTGTAGGGGACTGGTTCCAGGACCCTTCACAGATACCAAAATCTGTGAATACTCAAGACCCTTATATAAAATGGCATAGTATTTACATATAACCTACACACATCTTCCCCTATGCTTTAAATAATCTATCAGTTACTTATAATTCCTAATACAATGTAAATGCTATGTAAATAGTTATTATACTGTATTGGTTAGGGGATGATGATAAGAAAAAATAGTCTGTACATGTTCAGCACAGATGCAGCCTCATAGGACTAACTACATAGTACACATCAGCAACAATGTAACATTTTTTAAAAATATGTTTTTATTGATTTCAGAGAGAGGAAGGTAGAGAGAGATAGAAATATGTGCTCTGACCTGGAACTGAACCAGTGACCTCCTGGTGCATGGATGATGCTCAACCAGTTGAGCCACACTGGCTGGGCTACAATGTAACTGCCCCGGATATTTTCAATCTGTGGTTGGTTGAATTCAAGGATGCCGGACATGCAGATATGGAGGGCTGACTGTACATGTAAACTGATTAAGACAGTACCTGGCATATAGTGAGTATTATGTAAAGGTTATTCCAAAGCCTAAATTATAAGACACAAGACACTAAACCTACACCATCAGCAGCCTCAAAAAGAAACTATAAATAAAAATAGTCTAAGTGTCCAGATACTCTAAGCACAGATCCAGGGAGCACTGAATGAATAGATGCATCTCTTATTCTCACATGAGAAGGAGTTCCTTGAGAGGGTGAGATTATTTCCTTGGAAAGGTAGATCCAATTTAGAGAAAGGGTGAGGAATCAGAAAAAAAATTAGAATGGGCAGCGTGGGACTGTTCATTCAGAATAAGTGGAAACTCTCATTTTAGCATTCCCCCTTGAAAATGGAAGTAAAACAAAATAAGGTTGAAATTCAGCAAGCACATTTTATTTCAGTTAAGAATAAAACAGACAATTGGCTAATTGGGGACCTTAGAGGATAAGAGAGGAGGCAGCAGAGTCCAGTGACAGGTGTTTTTCTGAGAATATATGAAGTAACTCTATGAAGAGAGCTAGCAATTGGAAATGCAGCTCTACCTTGCTAATGAAGCACATCTGGCCCCTTGACGTTTGATGCTCAAGTAACCCATTGTCTGTTCCTCAGCATTCTAGAGCTCTGTTTGAGTGATCCTTGAATAGACTCTTGGAATGATTGTGCTTCCAGGTGTGACTGCTCTGTGTGCTGCTGAAATAGAACTGAACCTCGTCTGCCCACCCAGCCAGCCCAAGGGTCTCACTTGATAGAATTCAGTTTGAATTTTGGTTTTACCACTTACTAGCTGTGTGATCTTGAGCAAGTCACTAAAAGTCTCTGAGCCCCAGTTTCCCCATCTGCAAAATGGGGATAAAATGGCTCTATATTATAAAGTGTTTATGATAATTACATGTAATAATTTATCTATAATGTAGTTGGTACATTAAGTGTTTAAAAGATGTAAGTTGATTTCCCTTTCCTTTTCCTTTACACTTGGGTAGCCCAAAGTTCCCCTGCTCTCATTTAACCCTTTTTGGAGCTTCATACCATCTAGTGTTAGTAGAGATGGAAAGAAGGAAAAATAAGTATATAGAAAAATAATCAACAATGATGGCTCTTTTTCCCTAATCTCACCCTGATTTTGCAATGGAAATACTTTGATGTAGCAAGTGTCCCCAAACCAGAAAGGTATTCAGATACTGGACAGCTCAAGGTGAGAAATATCTACTGAGACATGATGACAACTATGTGAAAATTTATCTACACTCATGTATTTATTGTGAATATATAGCTGTACATTCATATATTTTAAAATTAGAAGGGAATAAGGAAAACTGAAAACATTTTTGTTAGGATGGTAGAAATATGTTGTTGTAATATTATCTTGATATCATTGCTCCTGTGAAGAGGAATACTCTTTCCCTGACGTACTTAAATTTCCTTACCCTCTTTCCAAAAGAACAGCAGGAGGACAGGGTGCTGGAGTAATGGGAATTGCACAGTGGGAATAATATGCCCCCATCTCATCTGTCCTTCTGCCCAGCCTTCCATTAATCATCATGATCTACCAGAGGCCGGAGAGTTTCCTGTCTGTGGTGCTTCAATGCCCTTGCATCATTAATATCATCATCTCTACCCTTCTTCTAGGAGTGGATCTTATGAGGGAGGTATGGAAGAAGTTGTGCATGTTTAGCTGTCAGTCTGAACCTTTCAGAGATCCAGCAGAGGACAAAGGCAGCAATCACTGTGTAATATTCTGGACTTTCTTGGCAGGTGAATACTGCTATGCATGAGGCAAAACTTATGGAAGAATGTGACGAGTTGGTAGAGATCATCCAGCAGAGGAAGCAAATGATTGCTGTCAAAATCAAAGAGACAAAGGTAAAGCACAGCACTTCAGTGAGGTCAAGGCAAAGTTGACTTTACAAAAGTTAAGGTTTTATGCTGAAGATTCTAGTTTGAATTTGGATCATGAAAGCAAGAAGAAATGAGGTTTCAGGGAGAGAGGCAAAGAAGCAATGTTTGGCTTAATGCTGCGAATCCCATAAAAATGCTGGCAGTTCTAGGGCATTGGAAACATTCTTTATCTTTACCTGGTTGGTAGTAACGTGGGTATCTGTATATGCAAAAAATCATTGAGTTGCACACTTCACATTTGGGTGCTTTGCTGTATGTATGTTACTAGTATAAGTCAATATAAGGAAAAATATAGTGGTAGGAATGTGGGCCAGAATCATGGAAGGACCATGAATGCTATGATAAGGACTTTGGGATTAATCTGAAAGACATAGGTAAACCATTCTAGTTTCTTAGGAAGAGAAAAGACTGATTGATATGACAGAGGTGTGCAGGGTATATAGGAAGCAAGTTCAGAGACTTATGGAATGATTCTTGGTATAAGTTTATGAAGACCTAACCCAGAGAAGTGGCAGTACTAACTGAAGGGAAGAACATAACAGGCATCTCTAGAAGGAAATTATGGGAATCATCAATTGATTAGATAGAAAAGATGAAGGACCGAGAGAAGACTTCTAGGTTTTTAGCTTGAGAACTGAAGAATCATGATCAAGAAAGTCAGGTATGAGACTCCATGAATCTATATGGTTTTAGAATTGTGAGTCTGCTGGTCAGTGTAGTGATTAAAACTTCATGCGGTGTATACAATGTGAGATGTTATGAGAGCCTGGAGTGGTGACCAATACTTTATGCCATACTGGGTGGTTCCAGCTAACACAGGAACTGAAGTTTTCGGGAACACAGATCTGTGAACACACAGGTATGTGTAAAGATACTTGGAAAAATATATACATAGAAATGTAGAGCCTCATAAAGAAAGAGGAGGTACTTTTTATTAAACATGTATGTGAAAATGTATTGACAATAAAATGTAAACTATGATCCCTGGGTGGTAGGGTATCTTTTTATATTTTCCTTTTCTTTTCTTTTCTTTCTTTCTTTATTTTGTCAACCCTCACCCGAGGATATTTTTCCATTGATTTTTAGAGAGAATGGAAGGGAGAGGGAGAGACACAGAGAGAAAAGCATTGATGTGAGAGAGACACATTGACTGGTTGCTTCCCACATACACCCTGACCTGGGCCGGGGATCAAGCCTTCAACCGAGGTACCTGCCCTTGACCAGAATTGAACCCGGGACCTTTCAGTCCTCAGGCAGATGCTCTATCCATTGAATAAACCAGCTAGGGCTATTTTCTACATTTTCTATATGAGCACGCATTGCTTTTATGACCAGAAAAATTAACGTTATCAATAAAAAGAGGAGCAGATAATCACAGAGTATATGACTGTGTTGCAGGGTAAGTAAGCAGGCTGTAGGTAGGAGGAGGGGTTGGCATGACAGACATAGAGGGTAGGGTGAGAAGGTGAATGGTTAGTAAAGAGACCATTGGATATTAATGTGAATTGGCCTTATTTTTAGAGTCACTGCGGCAGATCTCCTTCCTGTTGTTTTATTGTTTTTAATTAAGCACTGGATGTTTTCTCTTATTTTTCTGTTGCTAATTACTTTAAGGTTATGAAACTGAGAAAGTTGGCACAGCAGGTTGCTAATTGCCGCCAGTGTCTTGAACGGTCAACAGTCCTCATCAACCAAGCTGAGCATATCCTGAAAGAAAATGACCAAGCACGGTTTCTCCAGTCTGCAAAAAATATTGCTGAGAGGTGAGTTCCTTATATTCTTTTGACATGCCTGCTCTTATGAAAAGGGGCCAGCTTAAAGTCATTTAATTCTGTTCAGGCATGTATGTAGCAGCTGCCACCTGAAGATTTTACCAGCTAGTTAGTTACTAAGCCTCGGTGATGGATTGCCCTGTTGATTTCTGTGATCCTTCTCTGCCTCTGCAGCCTATCAGTTCTTCATTTGCAAAGAATCTGAAGTCTACAGTGAAACATTGTTCATTATAGTCACCAAGGCTTCAAGGGTCAATAGGAGCCCATTAGGCCAGAATTGATCTCCTATCTCCTTCTCATTCATTGAAGACTTTGGCTCCAGGTTCACAGTACTCTTTTTATTGTTTCTGCCATTAGTTTGGTGATGTTAGCAGCATCCACATAGCTGACCCATCTAATACTCTAGCCATCTAGTCTCCTGGCTCTTTGCCATATCCTCCTCCAGTGACCCTCACTTCTACTCCACTTCATCCACCCAATTCCATGGCGCACATGCTAAACTTCACCATCACTTATTATTACACTTAGATCATAAATAAAAACATTGCAAATTCTAGCTACAACCTCTGTATTTACAGTTGTCTGTTTTTCTTCCAGTACATTTATTCTTCCGCTTCATTGGGACCTCTAAGTTCTGATTCCTACCTACCAGCTACTGACTGTCTTCACAACTGCCTTCACTTCTTTCTTTGGCCTATTTAGAATCTGTGATTTTTCACTTCAGCTACTCTCTTTAATAACCACAGTTCCCTTGCCCCACTGCCTTTTTATCACACCATCCTGATAGTAGGCCAACTCATCTATTCCCACATTTTCCATGCCTATATTTGAGTTGCAGAACCCTGCTAGAGAAAATCATATAACCAAAGATTTTGGTACTACTACACCACAAATTCATGGCCTCTAATCTTACCTTGGCTCTTAGTACTGACCTGAAATCCTTCGTGTTGCTTTGGTCAGCTTTCTTTTTTCCTTATTTCAATAATAGCTATTTCAAATTTTCTGTACTCATCTCAAAATTCCAACCCTGCCACCTTCCTGCTTATGCTCAGCAAATGAGTTTACCTCATATTTTACAGAGAGAGTGGTAGGTATGAAATAATAAATTCCTCAATATCCCATTCCAAACTGCAGGGCATACTTACAACTACATCCGTCACGTTCATCTTCCTTCTGGTTATAATGGAAGAGATTTTCCTTCATTTGTGCTTTGGTTACATGCCTTCTTTTTCCTTACTTTAATTTATTCACCACTCTAGTAGACCTCACACGCACTTTTAAACTCATTCATGTCTCACCTATCAAAAATAATAATAATACCCACAACTTTCCTCTACCTCCCAATTCCTGTAGCTATTGCTCTATCACTTTCCTTTCCTTCACAGAAAATTTCTTAAAATATTTTCCATTTCCTCACCTCTAATTTATTCTTAAAAAAATTTAAAGCTCTTTATATTAAAGCAATACTTGTGTAATTAAAAAGTCAAATATTACTAATAGTCATATTGCAAGAAATAACAATCCCCTCCTCACCCCAATTTCTGATCTCCATCAATAATACTAAGCATTTATTTATTGTTGGGCATTATTCTAAGTATTAGCTCAGTCCTGAGAAACCTTTTTAAGATAAACACTGTTATTATTTCCTATTTTTTAAATGAGAGAATGAGCATCAGAGAACTTGGGTGACTTGACTGAGGTCACCCAACTAGTAAGGGGTAGAAGTAGGATTCAAACCCAGGAAGTCTAGTGCCATAGTCTACACTTTTAAAGCAAAGCCAAGTAATTTTAGCTCTATTAACTGTTTCTATTGGCATAAATTTTATGTTTCTAAATAACATGCTTATACTGCTATTTTTATTCAATTTCATTTTTTAATTTAAAATTTTTATTTCATTTATTGGGGTGACATTGGTTAAAAATTATATAGGTTTCAAGTATACAGTTCTATAATACACCAACTGCATATTGTATTGTGTGTTCAGCACCCAAAGACAAGTCAGTCTCCTTCCATCACCATGTATCCTCCCTATACCTTCTACTTCTACCCACCCCACTTCCCCTTTGGTAATCACCATGCTGTTTTCTGTGTCTATGACTTTATTTTTTGCTTAATCCCTTTACATTTTCCACCCAGTCCCTCAGCTCCCCTCTCCTCTGACCGCTGTCAGTCTGTTCTGTAACTATGAGTCTGTTTCTATTTTGTTTCTTAGTTTATGTTGTTCATTAGATTCCACATATAAGTGAAATCATATGGTACTTTTCTTTCTCTGACTGGCTTATTTCACTTAGCATAATGCTCTCCAGGTCCATGAATGCTGTCGCAAAAGGTAAGATTTCCTTATTTTTTAATGACCAAGTAATATTACATTGTGTAAATGTACCACATATTTTTTTATCCACTCATCTACTGATGGACATTTGGGCCACTTCCAAATCTTGGTTATTGTAAATAGCACTGCAATGAATATAGGGGTGCAAATGTTCTTTAAAATCAGTGTTTCAGGTTCCATTGTATATATTCCAAGAAGTGGAATCGCTGGGTCATAAAGTAGTTCCATTTTTAATGTTTTGAGGTAACTCCATACTGCTTTCCACAGCGGTTTCACCAATCTGCATTCCCACCAATAGTGCACAAGGATTCCCTTTTCTACACATCATCGCCAACTCTTCTTGTTTGATCATTTATTGATTTTGACAGGTGTAAGGAGATACCACACTGTAGTTTTAATTTGCATCTCTCTGATGATTAGTGACTTGGAGTATCTTTACATATGTCTATTGGCCAACTGTATGTCCACCTTGAGAAGTATCTACTCAGGTCCTTTGCCCATTTTTTGAACTCTCTATCTGATAAATTTCTTCTCTCCATTTCATTTAGCTCTACTGGGCCTTGTTTTTTTTGTCTCCCTATTTTGGCTGCCTGTTTGGGTTTGTGTCTATGTATTAGGTAAATCTGCTATTACCCCCAGTCTCTAGGGCAAGACAATGTCAGACGCTGTTTGTGATTGACCCTGAGTACTGTTTGGAGCTATTAACAATCCACAGCTGTGGCTTCCTTTGCTGGGACTGGGTGCCTTTGGAAAGGACCAAGATTTGCACCAAAGTCTGCTTTTTCTAGCCTAGGTCCAGAAGGAGATTAAGCAAAGACTCAAAGCCTCCAGAGATCAGCCTCTGCCTACAGTCTGATTGTTATTCTCAGTCTTAATTATCCTCAGGCTATAGACCACAGAAAGGTGTAAACTCCACAGGGTAGGGCAAGAGGTTTTCCAACAGGGTGGGGCAATTGCTCCCCCGCCCCTCCCCCCAGGCAAAAGCTGCCTGGCTGACAAAGGTCTGCCAAAGAAAGATGTCCTCTGCAGTATGAGGGAATGACTCAGCACAGGAAACCTGGGTGGCTGCCTTCTGAACTCTAACCCCAGGGCCCCCTACCCTGAAATCTCCTCATTCAGCTCTAGTCCACCTTGCCCTGCCTCTGCCAGAACCCAAGGTGAGTGGCTGCACACAAAATTTTGTGTGTTGGCCCTTTAAAAGGTGCTTGCATCTCCAGCAGTCTCTCACTGGCAGACAGCAACCCTGCTGCTTTCACCACCAGATATTATGTGGGCACCTTTCTCAGTTTTGGTGCTGTGGGCTGGGGAGCCCAGCTTGGTATTTAGACCCCAAAGTTCTCAGTGGGAACCCCCCACAGCTGAGATGTCCCTCTAGAACAGTGGTTCTCAACCTTCCTAATGCCGCGACCCTTTAATACAGTTCCTCATGTTGTGGTGACCCCCAATTTCATTGTTACAAATTGAACATAATTAAAGCATAGAGATTAATCACAAAAACAATATGTAATTATATATGTGTTTTCCGATGGTCTTGGGTGACCCCTGTGAAAGGGTCGTTCGACCCCCAAAGGGGTCTCGGCCCACAGGTTGAGAACCTCTGCTCTAGAACTTCAGGTGCTGTCTGTGGGAGTCTGGCCAGCCCTTTTGCACCTCCACCCCTCCTACCTGTCTCTATGTGGTCTCCACTTTCCATACTCAGTTATCAGAGTTCTCTCCAACTCGTCTTCATTTGATTATTCAGGATGGTTTTTCTATATCTTAGTTGTAATTCCAGTTTGGTCCTGGGAGAGTGTCAGCTTTCACTTACTCCGCTGCCATTTTGGGAAAACCTTTGCCCATTTTTAATTGAATTGTTTGTGGATTTTTTTGGTGTTGAGTTTTATAAGTACTTTGAAGCTTTGGATATTAACCCCTTATCAGCTGTATTATTGGCAAATATGTTTTCTCATATAGTGGGTTGTCTTTTCATTTTGTTGATGTTTCCTTTGCTGTGCCAAAACTTTTTAGTTCGATGTAGTCCCATTTGTTTATATTTTCTTTTGTTTCCCTTGCCTGAGGTAATATATCAGGAAAAATATTGATGCAAAAAATGTTTGAGATTATACTGCCTATGATTTCTTCTAGTATTTTTATGGTTTTGAGTCTAATATTTAAGTCTTTAATCCATTTTGAGTTTACTCTTGTGTATAGTGTAAGAAGGTGGTCTAGTTTCTTTCTTTCTTTTTTTTTTTTTTTTTCAGATGCCCAATTTTCCCAATGCCATCTATTGAGTAGACTATCTTTAGCCCATTGTATGTTTTGCCTCCTTTGTTAAATATTAATTAACCATAGAGGAGAGGTTTATTTCTGGGCTTGTTATTCTGTTTCATTCATCTATATGTCTGTATTTATGCCAGTAGCATGCTGTTTTGATAACTATGGCCTTGTAGTATAGTATGATATCAGGTAGTGTGATTCCTCCCACTTTGTTCTTCTTTCTCAATATTGCTGTGGCTATTTGGGGTCTTTTGTGGTGCCATATAAATTTTTGGAACATTTGTTCTAATTCTGTGAAATACACCATTGGTATCTTGACAGGAATTACATTGAATCTAAAGATGGCTTTGGGTAGTGTGGACATTTTAATGATGTCAATTCTTTCTATCCATGAACATGGTACATACTTCCACTTATTTGTAACTTCTTCAGTTCCTTCCTTCCTTCCTTCCTTCCTTCCTTTTTCTGTTTTGGCATTTATTATGTAGTACCTCAGACACTGCCAGCACTCCATCTTCTGCCATCTGTCCTTGGTGACTGTGGGTCTGGGTTCAGTTTCTTTCTTAAGTGTCTTACATTTTTATGAGTACAGGTCTTTTATAACTTTGGCTAAATTTATCCCTAGGTCTTTATTTTTTGATGCAATTTTAAATGCGATTGTTTTCTTAGATTCACTTTCTGATCGCTCATTATCTATATATATAAAAGGCTAATATGCAAAGTGTCCCCTCGGGAGTTCAACCAGGAGACCGGGAGTTCGATCGCTCGCTATGATGTGCGCTGATCACCGGGGGCAGCGCGGAATGAAGGAAGGCCCTGGCCGGTAGCTGGAAGACCCCTATCGGCCCTGATCACCAGCTAGGCTAGGGACCCTACTGTGCATGAATTTCGTGCACCGGGCCTCTAGTTGGTATATAAAAATGCAACTGATTTCTGAATATTTATTTTGTATCCTGCTACATTACTGAATTCATTTGTCAGTTCTAGAAGATTTCTGGTGGAATCTTTAGGGTGCTCTGTATATAGTATCATGTCATCTGCAAATAATGACAGTTTTCTTCTTTTTTTTCTAATTTGGATGCCTTTTATTTCTTCTTATCTGATTGCTATGGCCAGGACTTCCAGTAATAGGTTTTATAAGAATGGTAAAAGTGGACATCCTGTCTTATTCCCAATCTTAAAGGAAACACTTGTAGTGTTTTCCCATTGAGTATGACAATGGCTGTGTGTTTGTGATATTTGGCATTTATTACATTGAGATATGTTCCCTCTGTTTCCATTTTTCTGAGAGTTTTTATTATAAATGGGTGCTGGGTTTTATCAAAGACTTTTCTGCATTCATTGATATGATCATGTGGTTTTAATCCTTCATTTTGTTTATATGTTATATCACATTTCATTTGCTGATATTGTATCAACTTTGCATCCCTGGAATAAATCCCACTTGATGATGGAATATGATCTTTTGATTGTATTGCTGGATATAGTTTTTTTGTTGAGCATTTTAGCATCTATGTTCATTAGGGGTATTGGCTTATAATTTTATTTATTTTTAATATCTTTTTCTGGTTTTGGAGTAGGATAATGCTGGCCTCATAATATAGCATGGGAGTCTTCCCTCCTCTTGAGTTTTTTAGAATAGTGTAAGAAGAATAAGTATTAGTTCTTTGAATGTTTGGTAAAATTCACTTGTGAATCCATCTGGTCCAGGTCTTTTGTTTGTTGGGGGTTTTTTGGTTACTGCTTCAATTTCACTAGTTATAATATTTCTGTCCAGATTCTCTGATTCTTTCTGAATCAGTTATGGATGATTGTATATTTCTAAGAATTTATCTATTTTGTCCAGATTGTCCAGTTTGTTGGCACATAGTTGTTCATAATATATTCTTACAATCCTTTGTATCTCTGTGGCATCAATTGTTACTTCTCTTTCATTTCTGATTTTATTTATTTGGGTCCTTTTCTTTTTTCTTAATGAGTCTGAATAAAGGTTTGTTGATCTTGTTTATCTTTTCAAAGAACCAGCTCTTTATTTCAATGATCTTTTGTATTGCTTTTTTTTTTACTGCATATCATTTATTTGCTCTGATCTTTATTATTTTCTTCTTCCTACTCTCTTTGAGCTTTGTTTGTTGTTCTTTTTCAAGTTCTTTCAAGTGTAAAGTTAGATTGTTTATTTGAGATTTTTCTTGTTTCTTGAGATAGGCCTGTAATGCTATGAATTTCCCTCATAGGACTGCTTTTACTTTGTCCCATAGGTTTTGAGTTGTTCTGTTTTCATTTTAATTTGTTTCAAGGTATCTTTTGATTTATCTCTTGATCTCCTTTTATCCCATTTGTTTAGTAACATGTTATACAGCCTTTATATTTGTGTGTGTTTTTTCAGTTTTTTTCTTGTGATTGATTTATAGTTTCATACCATAAGGTCAGAGAAGATGCTTGGTATGATTTGAATCTTCTTAAATTTATTGAGACTTGTTTTGTGTCCAAACATGTGGTCTATCCTAGAAAATGTTGCATGTGCACTTGAAAAAAATGTATATTCTATTGTTTTAGAGTGAAATGCTCTGAAGCTATCAAATACATCTGATCTAATGTGTCATTTATGTCTTTGATTTTCTGTCTTGAAGATCTATCCATTTCTGTCAATAGGGTGTTAAAGTCTCCTACTATGACTGTATTACTGTCAATCTCTCCCTTTATGTTCATCAACATATACTTTACATTGTTAGATGCTTGTGTGTTGGGTGCATATGTGTTTACAAGGTTATATCCTCTTGTTGGATTGCTTCTTTCCTCAACATGTAGTATCTTTTTTGTCTCTTACTATAGTCTTTGTTTTAAAGTCTAGTTTGTCAAATATAAGTATTGCTACCCTAGCTTTTTTTCCTTTCCATTTGCATAAAGTATATTTTTCCATCTCTTTACTTTCAGTCTCTGTGTATCTGTAATTCTTAAATGGGTCTCTTGTAGACAGCATATATATGGGTCGTGTTTTCTTATCCATTCAGCTACCATGTGTCTTTTGGTTGGAGCATGTAAGCCATTTACATTGAAGTAATTATTGATAGGTACATAATTATTGCCATTTTATTCTTTTAACTATGTTCCTCTCTTCCTCCACCTCCTCCTCCCCTCCTACTTCTTTTCTTATTTTCTTTAATAAGGCCTTTTAACATTTCTTATAGTGCTGGTTTTGTGGTATCAAACTTCTTTAACTTTTTCTTGTCTGGGAAGCTCTTTATTTTTCATTCAATTTTAAATTATAGCCTTACTGGGTAAAAAAGTCTTGGTTGTATGTCCTTGCTTTTTATCACTTTGAATAGTTCATATCAATCCCCTTTTGCCTGAAATACTTCTGTTGAGAAATCAGCTGACAGTCTTAGGGGAGCTTCCTTATAGCTAACTAACTCTTTCTCTTGTTGAATTTAAGATTCTCTTTTTGTCCTTGTACTTTGCCATTTTACTATGATTTGTCTTGGTGTGGGCCACTTTGGGTTCATTTTATTTGGCATTGTCTGAGCTTCCTGGTCTTTTTCCTTCACCAGGTTGGGCAATTTTTGGTCATTATTTATTCAAATATGTTCTCAATCCCTTGCTCTCTCTCTTCTCTTCCTGGTACCCCTATGATGCAGGTGTTACACTCCATGTTGTCCAAAAGTCCCTTAAACTATCTTCATTTTAAAAATTCTTTTTCTTTTTTCTGTTCTTATTGGTTGTTTTTTCTTTTGTTTTTCAAATCATTGATTCTATCCTCTGAATTGTCCAGCCTACTGTTTATTTATTCTAATGCATTCTCCATTTCAGATATTGTAGTCTTTATTTCTGACTGTTTTTTTTTTTATGATTTCTACATCCTTTTTCATGTCGTTGTAGTTCTCACTAAGTACATTGTCATTTTTTACTAAGTTCCTTGAGCATCCTTATAACCATTTTTCTGAAATCTTCATCTGATAAGTTGCTTGACTCCATTTCATTTATCTATTTTTCTAGAGATGTCTCCTGTTCTTTCATTTGGGGTATGTTTCTTCCTCTCTACATTTTGCTGCTTCTTTGTTTTTGTTTCTATGTACTAGGTTGATCTGCTGTGACTTCTAGTCTTGGTAAGTTGGTCTTATGTAATAGGTGTCCTGTGGGGTCCAGTGATGCAGTCTCCTCGATCATTTGATATGGTGCTCCAGGAATGTCCAGTTTGTGTTGCCCCTCCTGTTGTAATTGAAAACTTGATTGCTATTGGTCTGTTTGTGCATGGGATAACCCTTCAGCCTGACTGACTGAGAGGATCAACCCCAACCACAGCATGCAAGCTGCTGTGCAGGTACTCACCAAATGACACAGAATTCACCTCAGCAGGATTAGGTGCCTACCAAGATTTTCCTCTGGATATGCTGCTTGTGAAACTTACTGGATCCTGCTCTCATGCTGTCTGTAGCTGGGCACTGGATGTGTTGTTTCTGGGCTTCTAGGAGTGACTCTGGTGCAGGCCCATGGCAGACACTGTCTGTGACTGGCCCTGGATAATCTGTTTGGAGCTACAAAGTGATGTACAGTTTGTGGCTGTCTGTACTTATCTGGGGTGTGCATGGGCAGGACCAAGCTGCACACGAGGTCCAGGGGCAAATCATCAAAAGTCCCAAAGCACCTTGAGATCTACTTATGCCTATATCCATCTCCCGGCTCCTATTATGCTCAGTCACTGAAATAGCCTCTGGAGGTATTTGATTTTCCTGAGGTAAACTCTAAGTGAGTACCACATAGGGGCGTGACAGTGTTTACCAGATTGATGCAGGTTCAAATATGGTGCCAGTGCTGGTTCTGTGGCCACTCAGCAAAAGTCCTTAGGTATACTAAGTTTAGCTGCCACCTGCTGGGTGCTCAGACACCTTTATGGTGGGGCAGGGTCTCAGGGAATCATGAGGGTGAGGCCAGCAAAATTAATCAGGCCCAAAGGACCGTGATTTGGCTATGTGAAGGGAGGGCTATACTTCAGTTGGGCATGCAAGGGGGAAATGCCCCATGTCCTAGAGTCACACAACTCAGTCTGTTTCATATTCTGCCGGGAGGAGCCTGAGCTCAGTAGTATGGAACCACTGGGACTTGGGAGGGCAGATCCAAACAGTCTCCTGTTGGGGGTGGTGCCAGGAAGCCTGTACGAGGGGGATGGGCACTTCTTCCCCTTCCCAGCAAGAGCATCTGAGATAGACATGCACCAAAGAATCCAGCTCTGAATAGCCCTCTGATCCCCCTTGTGATGTAGCCACACAACTCAGCACCCGTCTGTCTGTTTCTCAGACAAATCCTTCCTGGGAGACATGCTCTGAACATTCCAGCTCTGGCACTCTGATCCCTCTATGGTGGTAGGGCAGTCCAAATAATTCAACAACAAGTGTGGGGGTGGCGCCACCTGTGCTTAGAGGTGGGGAAGAAATGTCCACTTCCCAAACTACACAGTTCAATCACTGTCTGAGTCTCTACCAAGAGCTTCCCCGGAAAAGAGTGCTCTGAAGTTCCTGGCTGGGTGCAGCCAGCTGACCCCTCTATAGGACCTGAACTCAGCAAGGTGGTATCTCCAGTAGTTGAAGGACTAGGTGGTGCTATAACAATAGGAGTGCTCGAACCTGGGAAGGGGGCATGTGGGTCTCTAGCAGACTCCCTTCTCTCATCTTTGTTGCTCTGGGTTGAGGATCCCAGCATAGCGTTGAGACCCCACGCTGCTAGGGAGAGGGAGTTTTACAACTGACCTATCCCTCCAGCTTCTCAGATCTTTCTGCGTCTTGACCCTTATCAGGCTCTATGGTGTCTTCTGTAAATTCTTGGTTATAATATTTCAGTCCAGCTAGCTTTCAGTTGGTTATTCAGGTTGATTGCTATATAATTTAGCTGTAAATCTGGTTTGGCACTGGGAGCAGGTGAGTTTAGCTTCCACCTACTCTGCAGCCATCTTGGAATCCATACATACATTTTTTTTCAAAAAAGGAACTGTCTTAAATAGTTAAGTTATGAAGTTGAGAAGCCGATGAATATGAGTTCAGTTATATTTTATATTTCTTTTTTTTCCCTGACTCTTACTGGTTGTATGACCTTGGGCAAGTTTCTTAATCTTTCTATGTGTCATCTTTCTCATTTACAAAATGGAAAAAAAACATTAGATAATGTATGTAAATTATGTATGTATGTAAAGTATGTATGTATATAAGGTATGTATGTAAAATACTAAATAAATGTTAGCAGTTGTGTTGTTGTTAGTTATTAAGTTATTCATTCAGTAATTATTGATTTAGCATGTGTCCAACACTCTGTTAGGGACCATGGAAGATATGAGGTACAAAATATGAACCCTCCCCTTGAGTTGCTTAGAATTAGTTGAAGAGATAAAACTAGCATAACATTATACAACTAGATAATAATACAATTAAATGTAAATGTTATAAAAGATCAAATAAAGTACAGTTCTTAGGGGAAGGTTTTAACTCAGCTCCAATGTGCTGGCTTATTGATTAGCATAAAAAAATCTTTCAAACTGCTCTTACCAAGCCTTCAGAGGTCTAGTTTTGATGACACCTGCCAGAGGGAAGTTGATGCAGTGGCGGGGGCGGGGGGGGGAATCCTGTATTTACTTCTTAAAATTAAGACAGGATGGGGGAGTATGTTTGAGAAATGAACATATGTGAATAAATATGATACAACCCTTGATTGGTTCCTGATGATTAACATTTAAATGGTTTCCATTGGCAAAGCACAGATATGAGATTTTTCACTTAATGAATCAAGCCTTACAAGTCATTTAATTTCACCTTGTTAAGCCAGAAATCAAACACTGCATAATGATTGCAAACTTATTTTGATGTATATTGATGTACTTTTTTTCTTTTGCAGGGTCGCTATGGCAACTGCATCTTCTCAAGTTTTGATTCCTGACATCAATTTTAATGATGCCTTTGAAAACTTTGCTTTAGATTTTTCCAGAGAAAAGAAATTGCTAGAGGGGCTAGATTATTTAACAGGTGTGAAAATACTGTGCTTCCTTTCTCATTTTTTTCTTTTGGTGTGCTTATACTTTAAAATAATCTGGAAAGGACAATATGTATAATGAAAATGCTTTTATAACCTATGAAATGATACATGTGTCTTTTTAAATAGAACACATTTTTGTTAATGTAACAGAAAAGAAAGATGATTTGTCAAATATTTCTGGGGCAGATTAGGTATAACATCCATATTTAAAGGTAAAAAAGAAATAGTTGCTAAAGGATTTCTCCTTATGAACCTATCAGTAATATATTGTTACTTGTTATGGGGGTAGGACTCAGGTGGCAATTATGGAATATTAGAGAATGTCCCACATGGGTACAGATACCACTCAAATCGTTTTAAGGAAACTTAAGAATTGGCAGATTAGGAAGAAAAATGTAAGAAATATCTGGCTTGCAGAGAATTTTAGAAAATGAGGGAATGCAACCAGCCTTTAAAAAATGCTGGCTATATTCAGGATTATTTGAATGATCATTTCCTGAGAAAAATACACACACATAATAACTTTGAGTTATTTTTGTTAATATATTAAAATAGCTGTCATTTATTGAACATCTACTTTATGCCAAACATTGTATATTAATTTTATGTCATGAATCCTTGCAACAAATCTATGATGTAATTATCATCCTTATTTTACAGATAAGGGAACACATATTATTTTGCATTTTGGTATACTGCCAAACATATATAGTAAAACTTATTTTGAAATAAAACGTAATAGGTTGAAGGTCATGTAATAAGAAAACAGTGTGACCACTTTGGTCTAATATTTACCTGTGTTTGCAGACAGTGTAGACAATTGGTCATTCATCTCAATAACTTAGGCTTATATCTTTGCCTAATACGTCTTTATCATTGAAGCAAAAGTGAGTTGGGGGAACTTGAGGTCTCTACCCTTTGCTTTAGGTTCTATGGTATGTGAAGTATAAAGCTTCTCATTAAAATCTCACAAAATGTTGGGTTGAGCAGCAAAAGTAATGATTGTAAAATTCCAGAACAGAAAATGTGATTTCCTTACCTTCTTTTCCACCTTTTCCTACAGCCCCAAACCCACCATCTATCCGAGAGGAACTCTGTACTGCCTCCCATGATACCATTACAGTCCACTGGATCTCGGATGATGAGTTCAGCATCAGCTCCTATGAGCTTCAGTACACCATATTCACTGGCCAGGCTAACTTCATCAGTAAGTCATGGTGTAGTTGGGGCCTGTGGCCAGAGATAAGGAAATGTAAGGAAGCAGTAAGCTGCTCAAGATTGGCCGGGGCGCCACGAGGCAAGTGTTTGTAAGACATGTTAGGTTGTTTAGAACAGTGTTTTGTAGACAGTATAAGCTCCCCCAGCTTTGCATTGCAAAGGGCCCATCAGCAAGTTGTGTATTTCCTTGCTGGGCAGTCACTGGGGCCACTCCCATTTGTTTATGTAATCTCTAGCTTTTCCTCAGTTAATCCATGTCACTCCACTCTCTCAAGTTAGAATAGAGCTCATATTTTGTTCCTGGGTAGCTAAGCCACCATCATTGCTGATTCTATGTGTGTGAACATCTCTCCCCTTGACTTTTCTTCCACTTCATTACCATGGTAAAATACATTATGTCCAAAGACTACTACTTCCTTTACCATACGCATTTGTATTAGTAAATATAGTGACAAGCTTCCTGCCTCTGTCACTCTTCCCTTTACCCCTTCTCCCTTTCCTCAAAGAATTATACCAAATATAAAAACTTGTCAGTGGGCCACAAAATGAAAGATGTTAAAAAAGCAGTCATTTAGCTCTTATGGTTTCACCTTCTGATGAATTGGATCAAGACAGGGCAGAGTAAGAACTTAACTCATCGATTGCCAGATAAGAGGGTTCAAGGTGCAAATTCCCCTCAGTGCACTGGGGAAAAATGGAAATGAAAGCAGAATTAAAGCTAGATTCAACACTGGAACTGATTTCCATCCTAAGGTTGCATCTGCATAGCTGCTAATTAGTATTTTCTTTTACCTGTATGTTTGTGCTTCTGTTTCTGACTTCACAGGCTTGCATGAGAGGAGTTTTTCCAGTGAAACCCTCCTGATAGGCTTCCTTTTGCTGAATTGTGACAATTCTGGGCCACGTAGTGGGGTGGAGAGGTGAGAGGACATTTGGGGTCAAACTCTCGAAAACACTTGCCTCGTGCAGTTCCAACCTAAGCCACTTGGCCAAGATAGCTGTGATCTTGGGTGTTCCTGGGTATTTCTTCATTTTGTGAAGTCACAAACTCTAAGGCCTTCCCAACATGCTTTTCTGCACTTGTCTCTCTTGCTCTGGAAAGTCTTAGAGCCAGCAACTGTGCTTCTTCTTCCTGATATGGGGAGAACAGTGGACTCCTGGAGTTGAGAATAAGTCCAAATAGTGGCAAAGATCTAAAGGCTGCCACCTTTATTTTAAAGGTTATATAGTCCTTTGTAAAGAAAAGCTTAAAGGTTAATTGTTAATAGCAAAGGGATTATAGCATCTTAGAATTCGAAGGGATGACATTAGAAGTCATCTATTCTAATCTTCTTTTGTTCTACCAGATTCCCAGTAGATGATTATCCTGTCTCTGATTGAACATTTCCAGTGATGGATATTTCACTTCTAAAAAAACAGCTCATTTAATTAAACAGCTGTAAATAATTGTCAGTGCTTCTTTATAAAAGGTCTAACTTTTTCCCTAGTAAATAATAATGACAATAATAATTTACACCTGTATTATGTTTTGCCATTTACAATTGCTCCCACATACATTATCTTATTTAGTCCTTATGAGTTCTTACTTAGCCTAATGAAATAAATGATATTAATTCTATTTTATAGATGAAGAAACTGAGGGTCAAAATGAGTTGCCCAAGGTCACAAAGCTACAAACTGATGGAGTCAAGATTTAAACTCAAGCCTGTCAGACTTCAAGCTAATGCTCCTTGTATTTAAACCACAGCTACCAATTAGTCCTAGGCCTGCCATTTTATGCCTCACTAACAAACTTAATCTTTCACATGACAATTCTTCAGATAATTTTAGGTAGTTCTTGTGTCTCTTCTAAATTTTCTCCTTTCCAGGCTAAACATCCTCAGTTATTTGAATTGCTTCTCATGTTTCAGACCTTTTACCATCCTAGTAGTCTTTGTATGGACACACTGCTACTTGTCAAAATGCTTCATAATATAGCCCTGGCCGATGTGGCTTAGTAGTTAGAATGCCAGCCCGTGATCGGATCACGAGTTCAATTCCCACTCAAGGGCACATACCTGGGTTGCAGGTTCGATCCTGTCCCCCAGTTAGGGCACATGTAGGAGGCAACCAATCGATGTGTCTCCCTCACATCAATGTTTTTCTCTCTGTGTACCTCTCTTCCTTCTCCCTCCTTTCCACTCTCTCTAAAGAGAAATGGAAAAAATATCCTCGGGTGAGAATTAAAAAAAAGTGAACACACTCCAAAAGTAGTCTGACCATTGCAGGGGATAGCTGGATTATTTATTATTTTTCTGTATATTACCTGTTGCCCTTCTCCTTGGAACCTTTTTATTTTTTTTATTTTTTTAATGAATAGCCGTATTGATTACTCAGTGTTGGCTGAGCATATAGTCAGCTGACATCCCTAGGAATTTCAAATCCTAGTCCTGTTAAATTAATTGATTGTCCACATGGAAATACAACACCTTTGATTCCTCATTCTAGCCTGCTAATATCCTTTTGACCAGTTTCTGCCTTCCAATACATTTACTTCCCCTTCTAGGCTGCCTTCCATGTCTTCCTCTGATCATTGATAGAAAAGTAGAACAGGACTGGGACAAGGGCAGACGCTGAAGCAAAAATTTTTTATGGCAGTGGGCAGATAAACTAAAACTATTTTACTAAGAATAAGTATTCATGAAGATTCATGGTTCCAGTCCTACCTGCCAGTCTGCCTGCCATTGTTGACTGAACCTCGCTTCTGAGAGACACTTCCCTTGAGGTTTTTCCACATTTTCTCTCTTTTTAAACCACTTTATTTAGGGGGAGAATGGTATTAGAGACCAAGACATGGAGATTAGAAATACACACATCCACCTATGTATGTATATATATGAACACACATACAGTATATATACATATACTTTACATATGTGCACATATATATACACATACATATATATATTTAGATATCATGAGTTTCCATCAATGCCTCCAATTTCAGTTCATCCCCCAGGTTCTTTCTTGCCTTCCCCCATTACATATTTGTATGTTCCTACTTTCACAATGAGAACCCTGGCTCCTAACAACATTAATACATGTACTCATTTGCTCACTTCCATAATATATTTACAATAGGTTCATAATTTGCTTTGCCCACACCACTATAAAACAAACAATAGTTCAGGACTTGTTTGCAATTCTCCTCCTACCCCCATCCCTTTGGTGTGGTTATTTTTCATTTGAAACACAGTTGGGCTCATTTGTTTCAGTTTGTCTTTAGTTTTAGTATTTACTCTTCCCAATCATATTGATTTCATTTTAACTTTTGAATTTATAAAACAGCAGCATGATTCCAAAAGGGAAAACTGTACAAAAAAGGTATATTCATATAAGTGTCATTCTCTCCCATATACTTTTTTGTTTAGATAATACTTTATTAGTTTCTGTAATCAAACCCATGTAGATTAAGACCTTACATATTTAATACAGTGTGTTACCCCTGTACAAATGGAAAAAATTATGTTGAACGTTTCTAGACCAATATGGCTGTTAATTTCTGTACAATGCCAACCCAACACAGTACAACTGGGATAGTTTTTCCAAAGTTGACAGCACAGCTAAAGTTTCCAAAAATTCAAATTATATATATGTATATATATATTTAATTATTTATATAAAAAGACCAATAGTAGTATGTTATGCATCAATAGCAGCAACAGCTTTTCCAGGTTCTGCAGTCATCTGAACAAAATTTTAGAGACATCCAGCACACTCCAATAAAAAAAAGGTAAAAAACAAATCTCCATAAAACAGCAAAGTTCTGTTACTGTTGTGGTACCTGGCACCATTTTTTTAAGCTTCTCCATCATCATCTGGAAAGAACACATTCTAGAATAACGTCATTAAAAACAGCTCTGATAAAGCACGGTCACTACCATATACTTTTAATCCTGTTCACCCATCCCCATCCCTTGTAAATAACCAACTTCATTATTTTCTGGGTTTTTTTTCCTTCCTGTTGTTATTGTTGTTTTATAACTCCACGCAAACGTATGTATGTTTTCTTATTTGCCTTTCTTTCTTGCAAAAAGGTAGCATACTAATATTATGCATGCTTTTACACAACTTGCTTTATTCAGTTAACAATATACCTTGGAAATCACTCCATATCAGTTCATAGAGCTCTCCCTCATACATTTTTACAATTGCATAATACTTTATTATGAAACCTGTTTTGTTTTCTGTTTTGCATTGTTAGAAGTATGTCTGGAAGATCATATATTTCCCTCTTTGTATTAAAATTTCATGTGCAGTTTATGATTCATACTATGCATTGGTATGTAGACAGCCAAACACTCAAGCATTGTCCCTGGCTCTTATCCTTTTATTTTCTTTTCCTAAGAATCACTGATCATTTCCACTAATTATTCTTCTTTCTATAGCATATCTTTTTGCCCTCCATTGTGCTTCTTTTTCTAGTTTTAATTTATACTTTTTCTACCCCCCCCCCCAATTAATTATAAAACCCTGCTGAACAAATTGCTTTTAAAAAATTCATTGTTTTTTTTTCTTTTCAATCTCACTTAAACCCTTTACTACAGCTGTATAGAAGTGACTAAATTCACCACTCATTTTCCTCCCCATTTCCTTTACACCCTTTGGTAGAATTGTGTTTAAAAAGCAGTAAACTGACTGAAAAGAAGATAACAGAAGAGAGAAATATAGGTAATCCATAGACTAGAATGTTGATCCCTTTTTTATTAAAAGTTAGCCAAATACGTTTTTAGTTCTGTACGTTTTCCTCTGTTTAAGTCCATGTTTATGCTCTAAATAGTTTCAAAAGCAGAAACATAGATCTCTGAACCTTTTCCTGACTTGGGAGGAAAGAAGGTTCAAGATAATAGTGTGTTTCTGAGTCACCCAACCTCAAAAGAATATTGGGATCAGAACAAGGAAGGGATAAAACTGTAGTGTCAAGTGAGGAGATAATATTTTGCTTTGGTTATCATGTCACCTCCTTGGCTTCCCTATGATACCTAGAGCCCAACTAGTCTTGGAAATAAGAGTGAGGATGGGATGGGAGAGTTGAGTCATAAGCCCTAAGAGAGTTGCTACCTTGCAAAGACAACAAGACATAGTTGTTCACCCTGTGACTTGTGATGCAATGGAGAGAACACCGAACTAGTGTTAAGGAGACTAGGTTTCTTCTACTCTCAGCATCATCACCATCTACCTGTGGCCTTGGGCAAATCATTTTTCTTCTCTCCATCTGAGTGTCCCATTTGTGAAATGAGGGAAATATGGTGTCTAGGTGTCCTTTTGGTTTTCAGATTCAATGTTCCTGTGCTCTGCACAGGACTGTTCCATCCATACGAGGCCAGACTCAGCTCTCAGAGGATTGGACCTTTGGGGTAAAGATCTAGAGACTCCATAAAAGAGATGATTCTGTGATTTTGTAGAATAGTTTTTCCTATATTATTTTGAAGAAAATTAAAGTAACCTAACTTTCCCTAGTGGTTACATTTAATTACCAGAAGCAAGGAACTAGGCATGAGCCTAGCTCCATGGCAGGAAAGAAGCAGAGGAGGTTCATTTCACTATGTATTCCAGGACTCACAAAAAAAAACAAAATTCAATTTTGGGGGGGCTTATGATGAATTTTCAGTGTGCTTCTTCATTCTATTTCTATTACCTGCTGGTTAATGTCCTTGTCTTTCCCCATGTTACAGGCCTGTATAATTCGGTGGATAGCTGGATGATTGTTCCCAACATTAAGCAGAACCATTACACAGTGCATGGACTCCAGAGTGGGACACGCTACATCTTCATTGTTAAAGCTATAAATCAAGCAGGCAGCCGTAACAGTGAACCTACCCGACTAAAAACAAACAGTATGTTATGGTGATTCTGAAAGGAGACATCAGTTTTCCCCTCTGTGCCAGGGAGTACACTTAGCCTGAGGAGACATCAGAGGCCCTGGGTAGAGGAGCTTTACTGTTATAGTTTGTGCTTTGATCGAGGGGTTGTTCAAGGCTCTGGAAGATATATGGATACAGATATACATAAACTAGCTGGTGGCTTTGGAGGATGTTAGTGAAGTGGTTTTCTCTGCACTCCATCCTCATGCTTGGGGGACAGTTGAGTAAAAGACTACTACAGACAGTCACCACTTAATAATAGGGAAATATTCTGAGAAATGAATCATTAGACAATTTTGTTGTTGTGCAAATGTCATTGAATGTATTTACACAAACCTAGGTTTTATAGCCTACTCCACACCTAGGCTATATGGCATACCACTATCCTATATGTGGTCCATCATTGAGTGAAATATCATTTTGTGGAGCATGACTGTATTTGTGATAATCTGCTAAAATCCTACTGCAGAGAAGCCATACCTGTTAGGAATGCTTTTGACTGCAACTGACAGAAAATTCAACTAATTTAGCTTAACAAATAGTTACTTGTTAGTAGCTCAAACAAAGTATTGTTTTTCTTTCTCTAACATAGCAAGAGGTTTGGCCCGGCTGGAGTGGCTCAGTGGTTGAGCATTGATCTATGAACCAGGAGGTCACAGTTTGATTCCCGGTCAGAGCACATGCCTGGGTTGCAGGCTCATCCCCAGTAGGGGGCATGCAGGGGGCAGCCAACCAATGATTCTCATCATTGATGTTTCTATCTCTCTCTCTCCTTCTCCCTTCCTCTCTGAAATCAATAAAAATATATTTTTAAAAATACCATAGCAAGAGGTTTGAAGGTATGCAGTTCAGGGTGTTGCATCAGTTCTGTGATGTTGTAAAAGACTCAGGCCCCTTCTCCTTTTCTGTATTGGCTTTTTGCCACATGGTCACAACAGAGCTACTGCAACCAGTAGATGTCATATTTTCTTTCAAGAAAGGAAGAAAGATAAAGGGCTGGTATACATGATGGCTATTCCTTTTATCACAAAAACATGCACTTTCCCAGAAGGTTCTCACACCCTGTCTGACTTCGGCTTCCAACTATTTCCATCTTATTAGCTGCCCCTAGCAGCAAGGGAGACTAGGTGCTGGAGTATTTAGCTTTTCTGGCCTCTATAGTGAAAGTGGGTAAGAAAGAAAAAGTAGGGAATGGATGTTGTGTTCACCAACAGTGTCTGCCACAGACAAATTTTGTCTGATATGGCTCTTGCCATTCACAGCAATTGGTGGTGGTAGTACCTGGATTTGTCATATGAAGATAAGGAATTACCTGTTGTGAATGATCTTACACAACAAATATTTTATCTGACCATTGATGATGCAATAGTCACTCTAATGAAGTTACCTAATTACATTATTTATATCCCAGTTGTAAGAGGGCAAAAAAAAATTGTCCTGTTGCTGATTTATTTTCAGTTTTGATCTGCTAATAAGCATCAATGATCTCATCAATTCCCTCACTTTGTCTCACCTCAAACACTAAAATCCAGTCAAATACCAAATCACCTACTGAAATAAAAGTAAAATAATAAACGTATTTGAGACCTTAAGAGTCCCCTTTTAATTTGATAATATATGAAGGGGGCAGCATATTATTGTTTTAAACCCTCACCCAAGGATATGTTTCTTTACTGATTTAGAGAGAGGAAGGGAGAGAGAGAGAGAGAGAGAGAGAGAGAGAGAGAACATCTATCTATTGCCTCCTACACGCACCCTGACCAGGAATCAAACCTACAACTCGGGTGTATGCCCTGACCAGTAATCAAACCGGCCACCTTTCTGTGTATGGGATGACACTCCAACCAACTGAGCTACACCGGCCAGAGCAGCATATTCTTATTTTATTGAATATGGTGACTTTTGGCCTGCTTCCTTCATATAACAAAAAACAGCCAACTTGCACTGATCCAAGAATGACCATCATATCAAGGCTCCTCTGGTAGTGATGGTCCTGGAAGACAAAGAATTCTTAAATATTTCCTCATGCGTTTTCTTATTTCTACTTTTTTCAGGCCAACCCTTTAAACTGGATCCCAAAATGACTCACAAGAAGTTGAAGATCTCCAATGATGGATTGCAGATGGAGAAGGATGAAAGCTCTCTGAAGAAGAGCCATACTCCAGAGAGGTTTAGTGGCACAGGGTGCTATGGTGCAGCAGGAAATATATTCATTGACAGTGGCTGCCACTATTGGGAGGTAGTCATGGCTTCCTCAACATGGTGAGTGGATCTCACTATTCTTTTCTCTTCTCTACCCTGTTGTTAGGTTCCTGGAGATCCAGTTCTATAACATAGACATAATACCAGTAAGTCAAGGTTAAAAGACGTGATGAAAACCACTCCTAGAAAAATGTGCCAGCTTTAAAAAATAAATCATGGAAAATATACTGAGCTAGGAGTTGGAAACTACTACAGCACTCTAATTGCTAACTTATTAAAGTTCTAGTGGTATCAACATTATGGATCTAAATATAAACTATTTAAGGAGGAGACATGTATTCTATTTCTTATATATTCTGTATGGTATCTAGCATAACACAGATCATTACTAAATATTTCTCTCTCCTTTCCACTGTTTCACAGGTATGCAATTGGCATTGCCTACAAATCAGCTCCCAAGAATGAATGGATTGGCAAGAATGCCTCCTCATGGGTTTTCTCTCGATGCAATAGTAACTTCGTTGTGAGACATAACAACAAGGAAATGCTGGTGGATGTGCCCCCACAGTTGAAGCGCCTGGGTGTCCTTCTGGATTATGACAACAATATGCTGTCTTTCTATGATCCAGCTAACTCTCTGCATCTTCATACTTTTGATGTGACCTTTATTCTTCCAGTTTGTCCAACATTCACAATCTGGAACAAATCCCTAATGATCCTGTCTGGCTTGCCTGCCCCAGATTTTATTGATTACCCTGAGCGTCAGGAATGCAACTGCAGGCCTCAAGAATCCCCTTATGTTTCTGGGATGAAAGCTTGCCATTAAATTTCAAGAAAGCATATAATTCTCTGGCTCTCCACTTCAGCAGTTCTTCCCCTCCTAAACTTCAGTTAGTGTCCAATATACAAGATACCAAATAAAGTTCATTTGAAGCATCCAAAATAACTAGATATTATAGCTTTAATTTTTGTGCATTAAAGCTCATATTTGAAGTAATGTTTTGAGTTTCTTAGAACAAATTATCTGAGTAGTCTGGGTTCAAGCCATTGGAGAACAAATTTAGAAAATACCTCTCTTGTCATTAGAGAATTAAAAATTCCCAGTGATTTATAAGTATAAATATATTGAAATGAATTAGGGTAATTCTAGGTAAATAATGTAGAATGATGCTCTGAACAAGGGACTAGCCAGCTGGAAATAGGGGTGTCAGCTTTTCTAGTGTTGGCCAATTTGGCCCAGTAGAATTTTAAAGTGTTAAATGGTTACATATTATATATAGCTTACAATAAAAATCTATAATCAAGGATTTATTATGAAGAAAACATATATATGTATATATAATTATAAAATGAATAAATATGTATCATTTATTCATTTTCTAGATTTTATATACATAATCAACTTAATTTGTTCATTTGGGTGAAAAATATACTGGAAGGGGAAATAAATTATACAGTTCATTTCTGTCCCCTATAGGGAACAACAAAATCAGTCAACATTAATCCCCTCCCTCCATTCATCCCTTTTTTCTTCCCTACTGTCACACACACATTCACATGCAATAATGACATAGATGGTAGGAAGAGCTCTAGGTTGGATTAGGAGACATAGAGGGATAATACTGCATATGAGATACTATTGCTAGATAGAAAATTGATCCAGGTAGAAGTGTTACATGTAGCACAGTTTCATTGATGCTACCTAATAGAGGAGGTTTGCCTGAATTGTTAAAAATTCTATCACAGAAATAAGTTTTCTTTTATTCTCAAGTACATACAGTCACTAAAATTATGCAAAAAAAATAATGGAGGTTCTTTAAGAACCTGCTTTGTTTACTTAATCAGAATGGAGTGTTACAGATACAACTATTTGCATATAAATGTACTTGAATTTTCTTAAGAATGCCTGAGGGGGTGTGAATGCTTGAGAACAGTTTGTTTTCTTAAACAGGTTAAGTAATCATTCCTTTTTGCAATCTTGTTTACACTCTTTATCTGCTTAGCTAACCCTTCATTGCAAATGCACTTATAAACTTCATCCCAGGCCTTATTACTATCATGGTCAATTTCACTGCTGGAATGGTGATGTCAGAACCAGAGCTGTCTCCTTTCCAGGAGCTGAGTCTGCTTCAAGGAGTCTACTTTTCGGGAGTTGTAAAAACATTACTGTTGTACCAAACTGTAGCTGTAACAAGCTCCCAAATTGGAGCCTTGAGTGCCCCAAATTCTCCCCTCTTTCTTTCCACCACTTTGGTGGATATTCATTTATTAATTCAGTCAATGAACTACTTACTAGATGCCAGGTACCACACTGCCGCTGAAATACTGATAAAACCTAATCCCTGCTGTCAAATGGCTTACTGTTTTGTAGGAGGGACACCGTATCTATATACATCCCCTGAAGGACACTTTTGTATTGTTTGTTCAACTAACATGGAAAGCAAGATGGAGGCAGATGCAAATGGCTGGCTCAGACTTACATATCTAGTGGCAAAGTGAGCTTTTTGGTTTAAAAAACCATATGTACTTACTGCTAATCAGTAAATGAACAACCTCAGTAAGATTCTGGGAAATAGCTTGCTCTAATGGGGAGCTCATAGCCTTTGTACTAAAATAACCCTAGTTTCTCTGCAATTAATTAGTGGTATGGCCAAGAGCAACAATTTCATTTCTCTGAGACTCTGTTTCCTCTTTTGTAAAATACCTACCTAACAAGGCTTTTGCAAAGATTTAAAAAGATAGCACATGTTGCCCTGGCCAAGTGGCCCAGAGTGTCGTCCTTACATCAAAAGGTTGCAGGTTCGATTCCCAGGCAGACAACATACCTACGTTTCAGGTTCAATCCCCAGTCAGGGCATGTACTGGAGGCAACCTATCAATGTTTCTCTCTCACATCAACAATTCTCTCTCTTCCTCTCTTTCTCTCTTCTTTCCTCTCTAAAATCAATAAACATATCCTCAGGTGACAATTTTAAAAAAGCACATGCAAACTGCTTAGCACAGCCCCTGGTGTTTAGTTAAGTGTATAACGAATATTAAGCTTCTTTCCACTGCCTCGCCCAGCCCCTGCCCCAGTAGAGTGTAGTGGTGCTTAAAAATGTATGCCTTTCATTTCTAAGTTACTCTGGTCTCTCCTTTATGGCCTATCCCCCAATTCTTAAACAAAGCAAGTGATTTCTTCCCTTAATAAAAACTTTCACTGCCTTTTCTTCCATAGCATTCAGTAGAAGGTCCCAATTACTGAGGGTTTGGCTTTTTAAGTCTCTGTGTGTTTTCCTAGCTTCATCTTTTGTCACTTTCCCCCTCACACTGGTTACCCTAGCCAAGCTTAACTATTTACACAAGTTGTTCTTTGAGCCTGGAACAGAGACATTATAACAATTTTGATGCCCACAGGAAGTAAACGGTAGGAATTGTTCTTAAGGGAATAGAATGAAACTGCTAAAAGTGCAAAACACTCCACCTCCACCTCAGTCCAATTTCCTGTACCGTGTCTTGGGTCTCCCACGCCATTCATTTTTTGTGCCCTTTGGATTTTAGTGTCCTGAGACAAAGCTTAAACTTCCCCATCTTACTTTTGATCCTAGCCTGGACTACCTTTCACCCCTCTTAATCAGATTAACTCTCACCCTCTAGACTGGGTTATGGTCTCCTCTTCAGAGCTCCCATGGCACCCTGAGCATCCTTATGGCCTCGGTGATAATCATATTAGATAGCAATGTTTTTCAGAGTGTGGGCCTTATATCATTTGTTAGAATCACTTTTGGTGTTTGATAAAATAATTGATTCATAGATCCCAGCCCTGATCTACTTAATTAGAATATCTGGACACATGGGTGGAATTTTACATTTTTAACAAGCTTTCCAGGTAATTCTGATGCACACACAAATTTAATGTATAACAATCAACTTCTGTATTAGACTATGAATACCTTGAGGGCAGGGTCTATGTCTTTTGTTTTTGTTGTATTTTTCACACCTGAGATAGTGTGTGGAACAGAGTAGTTGCCTAATGTTTATTGAACAAACGAACAAATGAATGAATGAATGAATGAATGATCAACGTTGTACTCTGATATCCATATTGGTGTTTGTTGTTTCCTGGGCGGAAACGCTTGGGCTTTTCCATCTGGGCTATACTGATAATATTTTGCAGATGTCCCACGACTTATATGCATAAATGAGTACTAGTATTGTCCTCCTCAAAAGCTCTTTGGAAGTTGGCTTGGGGAATTGTCTGGAGCATGTGACACCATTCTTTTCAATCACTTTTCAATATTTTTCAAATTTGTTCTTTGAAAGTAGATTTAAATTTTGGTTACAACCAAAAATCAGAGCTAAGCCTACTGAATAAAGTAGGAAATGAAATCGGGCTTGGGATAAGCAATTAAATTGCTGAGCCAAATAATGAAATGATCATTGCTTTCCAAGAGACAACATGGTGACAAAGTACTCAGTGGGGGTGTGGTGAGTCCCAGATACTTACTTCAGTAAACTTAAGACTTTCATAGGATACTGGTAATGCCAGGGACCTTAAAAGACATCATTGACCACCTTTAGCTGAACCCAGTTGAACAAAGGAAATAGGACCTGTTTAACATCAAGGAAGGTAACTCCGTAAGTTTTCGTTGCTCTTGTTCTACTCAGTTTATTCCCCCACAATCCTTTCTGCTAGCAAATTGTTCTATCTGTCTGCAATTTATGCTTATTTCCACTTTTGTACTGTCTTATTGAAGAAAGCACAAAAATAATAAAATATAAAGTTAAACCTGTTTCGAGTATATAAAAGAAATTTTAATGCCACATTGGAGTTCTGGCTACTTGTAAGTAAGAGTAACTGCATCTGTTTTTATCATGTATTTCCATTGTGTAACTTTGGATGCAGTGACATTCAGATTGCAGCAAAATCATTTACATATTCTTTTCAGCTGAAATACACTAGGTGAATTTTCTAAGCTTCCATGGTTTACATATTTATACATGGACTACCTGGATGGAATAATCCATGGATGGACTTTTTGATAAGCTCCAATATTTGATATTCTTTCCTCGACAGAATGGAGAATGTGATGCTGACAGACAAGAACCACTCCCACAATTGTTTCAATTCCTAAAGCCAATTGCAGCTTTGGATCCATTGGGCTGTATTTGGCTGTGTATTATAGGTTGACTGTCATCAGGTCAGGTAAAACTGCTTTTTATGGTCTAATCTGCCATTCATACATATGCTGTGTTGTTGTTGGCTAAAATATTTATTAGACTATTGTTGGAATATTTTTAATGTTTTTTATTGATTTTAGAGAGAGAGGAAGGGAAAGGGAGAGAGAGAGATGGAAACATCAAAACTGCTTTTTATGGTCTAATCTGCCATTCATACATATGCTGTGTTGTTGTTGGCTAAAATATTTATTAGACTATTGTTGGAATATTTTTAATGTTTTTTATTGATTTTAGAGAGAGAGGAAGGGAAAGGGAGAGAGAGAGAGATGGAAACATCGATGCATCAACATTGATCAGCTGCCTCCTGAACGTCCCCAGCTGGGAATCGAGCTCACAGCCCCGGCATGTGCCTTGAGAGGGAATGGAACTAGCAACCTCTTGGTGCATGGATCAACGCTCAACCATGGAGCCACACCAGCCGGACATATTGTTAGAATATTTTTAATCAAATATCTTACCCATGGCTTGTTTGTACTGGGAGCTCTGGACCAATAGCTTCTCTCCTAGTATAGAAATCTGAGCATCTGTAGATTACACAGCCTCATCCCTTAAAACATCCCAGCCCATCCAAAATACTATATTATGAATTAAATAAATATATATGTATTAATGAGTTCTTGATTGTCTCTTACTGGAATTTAAATTGGGGGGAGATTAAAAGACAGCTATGAGTTACTGGAATTGTCTAAATGATTTGGGGGAAATAGCTGGAGATTTGGGCAGAGAGGATGTATGGCATATGGAGATTGAGATCCAATCATGAGGACTAGTTTCAGAAGCAGTAAACAGTAAAAAAGACTAAGGAAATTAAGGTATAAGGCTCCAGAAAACATGGCACAGTTCAGGGGTTGGGGCAGAAGTTCGGAATTAAGGAAGACCAAAGAAAACCTCAGTGCTAGAATGTATTGATTAAGGTTGGGCTAGGGCCAGAAGTGAGCTGACTTGCTGTTCAATTGCTGTCCTGTAGGAGGCGCCTGGGAGGGTTACACTATGCCTCAAATTGGGTTTAGGCATATGTGAATCAGAGTTGTGGTTGCACTGAGACTAAAGGGAGCATGTAGCCTGAAGTGAAGCAGGCCAGTCAAGGGTGGCAGCTGGAGAAGTAACTTGAAACAGGTTGTCAGATCAAGAGCCCATAGGAACTATAGCCGAAAAGAAAGAAGATTAAAATACAAAAGAGTTTAGAATTTGGAATATTGGGGTTAATGGTCTAACTGGAGAGCAACGTGGGCTCTCCAAATATGGGGCTATTACCCACAGCTAAGATTTTGTATAATTTGGGGGGTATAATGTTTGGAAAGGCTGACTCCATTTAATGTGCCAGGCCAGAGTACATTGGGTCCTTTGTGTTCCCCCACATAGGAATAGGGTTGGTCCTAAAGTCTCAGAGAAGCTGAGTCTGTAGGTGGGAGAGGGGTGGTCTGTTATAAAGGTTAGGAGTAACAGAGACCAAGTAGGTTGTTACATGGATATTGCAAATGTGTATAGCATAATAGCTAATGAGGATGTTCCTCCTCCACTGAATTCCCAGGGGTGAAGGATCAAGGTGGTTTTCCTATAACTGTTGGGCACAGTATACAAATTGAAGTTGTGGCTGGTCTAGCCTGGTCATTCAAGAGGCATTCATTGATCACTCTTTATGTTCCCAGTACTCCTCTTATTTCTGTGGAGTCATATTAAGATGAAAGTATTCCTAATATTTATAGTGAGGTACCTAATTTTATAATTCTTCCCAAGTAGTTTTTGTTCTATGAACTTGAGTTATTAGTGGTAGCTGAAAATGGAAGCCTTTACTGTAAATGCAGAGATGAGAATAGGAAGCTCTTACCAGATTACACATTGGGGATTCTTAGTAAATGCTGGTTGAATAAAATTAGAACCTCATAAGGGGAACAACAAATGGGTCACCTTTTACATTGTGAGGTTTGTCTTAGGTGAACTCCACTCCACCACTTCTATGATCCCCCTCAGACACATATTCCTGGTCCAGCATTCTCACAACTGCTACTTGGTAAGAGGCTATTGTTCTTTAAGGCCAGTCAGCTCCAAAGGAAACAACTAGAAGAATTAATAAATTAGCTATTAATAATGTACAGCCAGAGTGTAAGTCCCAGACAATAGAATTCGGGCTTTCTCTTTGATGAACAGTGACAGGAAAAAGCCATTATGATCTACATATCTTTTTTTAAGATACAATTTTAAATTTTTATCTTTCAATTGACATTCAAAATGTATTTATATTCTTTTCAAGTGTACAGCATAGTGGTTAGACAATTGTCTACATATACTTTTGTCCAGCTCAATGCTCTCAGTGATGGGGGAGAGTGCTTTAATTACCAGAAATGTGAAATTCTCAGCAAGCAGCTGTTAAGCACACAAGGCAAAGCAAGAATCCAAGGTCTGATTGACTCATCAGTAAATATATAATAAATCACTTTTAGGTTCAAACAGTTTATTATTTACACAGTGAAAGAAAAAGTAGTCAATGGTTCCTGCTCCTAGTGGTCTTTGTCCAAACACCAAAAAGGACGACACTTAAACAAAAGGGGCCAGAGGACTGCAATGGTAGTTGTGGGATATTCTGTTGCTAAGAAGCCAATTCTGTATTGAACTAAATGGCTTCATATTCTGTAGCTCTATTCTGAGGGATGAATTAGAATTTTAGCTTATCAGATCCCAGCAGGTAGGAAGCTATGAAAAATCATTTCTTGACAGTCTCCCAGGGCAGAGGGGGTTAGGAGGGGAGTGAGAGATGGCCTTGAAGCATCTTCTGACCAGCCTCCAAACCTCTTGTGCTCTGGGAGGATCACAGGTATTCTGCCAAGACTTAGATTGGCTGTAATCAAATCTTTGCCTGTGGAGTTTATGTGGATAGAGCAAGGCTGCCAAGGTACCATGGGGGAAGCCATTCTACATTAGTTAACTGAAGGCCCAGCTACCTTCCCTGGGAATTAGTAAAAGGGGGTGAAGTAAGGTTTATTGAGGAACTTCCCTTCTCCATACCCTCTGCTGACCTTCTTATTCCTCTCCCTTCATTTTTCTAAGTCTCTTTGGGGTTGGGATAGGGTGGTGCAGGGATTAAAGGAGTAAGGGAACACACAATGAATTCAGGGTTTGCAAGATCCAGTACAAACAATGAATTCAGGGTTTGCAAGATCCAGTACAAAGGTCAGGGAATCCCAAAGCCCTCTAGTCCTTTGCTAGTTTGATTCTTAGTTTTTTAGCTATGAATTGAAATGTATGAATAATTTCTAAGGTCCCTTTTAGCTCTAACAGTATGATTTTCCATAAATGCAAGTTTATTGAATATAGTGGTAGGAGCCTAATCTGCATACCTACCCCCCAAATATTGGGACATCAGGGCAGATCATCAAAAACCCTATGATTAGAACAGAGAGGTGGATAACATTATTGTTAATCTAGGACCTCCATCCTAATCCCTTTGAGGGTGACTATGCTCCTCCATACACACTTCAGTTTACTTGGAACACTTATATTTGCCACCATTATTTTTGAGTTTTCCACTTCAGCCCTCTCCCCCATCCTGCTTTACTCACTAACTGCAAAAGATGCAAATACTGCTCTAGCTAGACATGTCTCAGTTTCAAATTTCAGGTCAGTTGTCTGACAGTCTTCAATGTGTCCATTTAGGAAATTACCAAAGACATTCCATTTTCCAAGGGTAGAGCAAGTCACTTTATATAGCAAACAACAGGGGCCTTTTGTGCCACCTTTCCCAATCATAGCCTTTCTTCCTCAAACCTCCACAAATATACCCTATCAGTGGTTCCCAAACTTATTTGGCCTACCGCCCCCTTTCCAGAAAAAATATTACTCAGCGCCCCCTGGAAATTAATTTTTTAAAAATTTTAATAGCAATTAAACAGAAAGATATATGTATTAATGTTTCTACCTTTTTCGTAAAATATAGTAAAGAAAGGTGTAAATTAGAAACATTGAAGTTTGAAATTATGAAACTATTTATTGAACTCAGAATAGAAAGGTAATACAAAAAAAGTTAAAACAAATGCACCTGTGGCCATCACCGCCCCCCTGGATCGCTGCAGCGCCCACCAGGGGGCGGTAGCGCCCACTTTGGGAATCACTGACCTACCTGGCAGAGGAGAGAGTCTTGGCATAGCCACTAGTCAGTTATTCAATCATTTATCTATCCATTTATTCAACAAGTAATTTATTGATAGCCTCTTTGTGCCAGGTGCTGGAGTTCAGTGATGAATGAAAAATACTCTCTGCCCTCATGAGACTCATAACCTAGAGGAGGAACAGATCATCAACAAATGAATACTTTTGTAATAATAGGAGCTACCAATGATAGTTTACACTCTCCCTGACACTATTCTAAGCATCTGAGATGTAGTAACTAATTTAATCCTCTAAGCAACCCTTTGAGGTAAAAATTATTGGCCCCATGAAGAATTAATTCCAAGCTCTGGCCCAGACCAGCAGATTCCGTGGTACCTGGTGAGCTGCTAGCCAAAGGTCTTGGCATGGCTGTCTTTGGTGTGGGATAAACAAGTTTAAGGCCAGCACCGAGGAAATGACCCAGCCCAATGACACCTAGTTTCAGTGTTGACCAGGCAGGATTCCCAGGACTATACTAAACAACCTCAAAACTGTCACCGCCAGGGTTTTCCGGCCCTCTTTTTTTCCTCGCCTTTCTCTCCCACCTCCCAATTCCTCCTCCCCCTTTCAGGACGACCCCTCCTTCGGAGCCGCCTCCTTTGTGAGTCGTTTCCAATTCCCCGCCCCAAAGAACTTGTATTTCCCTCTGAATCCCCCTCTTACCGGAAGCAGAGGAAGGGCAAACCGGCTTTGGGAACCTGGTGAGCTCTTTGTCCAACAAGCAAGAAGTCTTGCGCCCTCCCCATTTGGAGGGAAAGGAAATCGGTGGAGTTAGTTCTGGCCAAGCGACGTATATTCTGTGATGTGAGGAGGGAATTGGTTACTAGGAGGGACTTATCGCTGCCCGCGAAGCTGGGGGGCAGAGGAGGGCAAGGACCGCAGGGCCCAGAAGCCAGCTCTAAAGAAGGGAGAGGGGCGAGGGGGGAAGGAGAGGCTCCCAGGATGAGCGTGTGGAGGGTTGTATAGATGAACCTTTTGGGGATGTGCCTATGTGCGGAGAGACTGTGTGTGTGCGTGTGTTGTGTGTGTGTGTGTGTGTGTGTGTGTAGAGATTTACAGGTGTGTAGGGGGAGGGGAGAAGGGAAAGGAATGCTAATGTCACCGGACCAGCCAGGAGGTAGGAGGTTGCCTGTAGTGTGTGGGTTCTTGATTTCCTGCAGGAAAGATTCCACAATACGAGTCCAGATGATTTTGAGAGTACTTTATTAAAGTTGGGAACAGTGAAATGAAATCTTCGGATAGAAGAAGCAACAGGAGAGAGCTTAGGCGGGCTGCTTGGCTCTCTAGAAAAGTTAGAGAAAAGGCTTGGAGACAGGTTCAGAGGGTTAGCCAAGGAGCAGCTGCTGCTGCTCCGCTGGTTACAGGTCCCTGGGGACCCTTAGAGTTTAGAAGAAAGTTCACGTGGGAGAAAGAAACAGCATGGCCATGCTCCGGAAAGAGCCGCTGGCATCCTTTATCTTGAGGGCTTTTATTTATCTTTGGGGAGGGATGGGAGGTCCTAGAGGAGGTCTCAGGGGAGGGTTTCTGCAGAATATTCATCAGTTTTCAGGTGTGTTTTCAAATACTGTAATATGTTGGTGCACCAAAATGAGTGCATAGAGAGACCAGGGTCATTTTCTGGTCAGCTTTGTCTCTATCTTGGATTTGTTTGGTTCTAATTGGTTTTTGTTGTTGTTGTTGTTATTTATTTCCCTGACTTTATCCATCCTTGGATTTGGCTGGCACTAATTTCACTGATTGGGTCTCTGTTATCTCTCTCCCTGATCAGGGTGATTTAAGCTATTTACTCTCTGGTTAGGGAGGAGAGGCTAAACCATTTGCTCTCAAGTGTCTGTGGAAGATTTTGCAATTTACTAGCTGAATGTAAATTGCTTGACTTGTTTGGCCCTATTTGGCTAACCATCTGTCTCAGTTTCCCTTTTCTCAATTGTCAAAAATTCTCCTAACATCTAAGTATCCTGCCTCACTGACTTTTTATTTTTGAGGTGGCAGGGAGGGTGGACATGACCTGTTTGAAATACTGAGGAAAACTGTTGACCATCTCTTAAAAAAAGGAAAAAAGAAAGGGCAAATGGTTTGCTCATAAGCAGAGAGAGGTCCAGGGCCCACAATAGCCATCTGTGGACCCCAGATTACTGCTTAAAGTGGGGGAGAAAACCCAAATAGGCTACTTTGGTACTTCCCATGTATCGTTTGAGTCTGTGAGAGGAGAAAAGGAACAGGTGACTGAGCTGTTGCTTACTCTTTCTGTGAGCCTGTCCTGGGCTTGGTGTGGCTTCCAGGCTAGGTTTGATGCTCCTCAGGGACACGGTGCTCTCTGAGTGGGGGTATAAAATGGGATCACTCCCAGTGTAAGACCTCATGGCCTTCCCCATAAAGTTGAGTGCTGGACATTGCAACAAGGTCCTTTCTGGTGTGCCAGCCTGGTGACTTCACCAGCCTCAGATCTGCCCATTGGCTTCTTGCCAAGGTTGGAGCATAGGGATTTGTAGTGTCCTGGTCTGATCCCTACCACTACCACCTACTGCCCCCCCCCACACACAAGTGTCTCAACAGCCTGTGAGTAGTATGGGGAATATGATCTTCAGGTTGGAGTTTTGCTGGGTAAGTGACTCAAAGGAGACCAGCGGACTTGGGTTCTGATCTGATCCTTACCATTAACTAACTGTGTGACCAAAAGCAATTTCCCTGGTCTTCCTGTGCCTCCCTTTTGTCATTTATAAAATGGGATAGTAGCTCACAGGGTTGTTGTAAGTGTAAATATGATTATGATAAATTCTCAGTACATGGAAGCAATGAATACATGGCAATATATACAGTATGTATATGTCAAGAGAAGTTAAAGTAAAAATTTTATTCTGAAAGAATGTATTAAACTGCTGATTTCTTTCTGGTCTCTTCTAGGCATACCTAGCTGTGCTGTCCTCAGACAAAGCCCACTAAGTCCATCCTATAAAATCACACGCCTGAAGTAAGTTTGAATTTTTTACTATGTTTGGGTAGATGATTATTAGTCCACCAACAACTCTCTTTTGGATTGCTGATCTCCAAACCTTCAAACTTGCCTGCTTCCATCCTGTTCATTCTGCATGTTGCAGTCAGAGTTATCTTTCTCTCTGAGTGACAAAATAACCTACTGGTTCAGAGCATAGACCTTGGTGTCAGACATATCTCGTTCAAATCCCACCTCCACCCTGTTTTACCAATTTCTAGTTGTGTGACCTTGGACAAGTTACTTTGCCTTTTTAAGAATTCTTTTCCTTATCTGTAAAAGGGGATAATGGTGGTTTCTACCTCATATAGGTGTGAGAAGTTTGAGAGATAATGTATATATGGTGTCCCACAGTAACTGCTCAGTAAATGGTAGATTAAAAATGGTAAGAGCAGTAAGGCTGCTAACAAGAGACTGTTAAAATAATGTACTATAACATCTAGACTGGATAGGGAGTAAAGCAGTGAGAAGTCAAAGGAAGGGAGATCTTGATGAATGAAGAGTGAGTATTTGAGAGCCAAGAAGTAATAAGGATAGGAGGTTGTAGCCAGAGATTGGGATAGTGGAGTTCAGGGATTTTGAAGTGGAGCAGTTCCATGGTTATGGGGTCGTCTAGATTAGAACACTAATGGCATGTGGTCAGAGGTTGTAGAAGTAGGGGAGATCACAGGACAGTGAGGCTAGAATGTTGTGTGAGTCATCTATAGTCATCTAGGCTACTTATATGATGGCAGGGGTTGGAATGGAGAGAAAATGGAACTAGTGCCAAAGCCAAGGTCCACTCTGATTAACAGGGAGAAGTTATTTCTTTCACAAATATTTACTGAGCTCTTACTAGATATCAGGACATAGCAGGACAGACAACAGTCCTGTTCTCATGGAGCTTATAGTCTAGTAGGAGTGACAACAGATATGAATAATCCCATCTGTAAATAGAAAACAGAAAATTGTGGTAAGAACTATGAAGGAAAAATAAGGGTTCTGTAAGTGCTTATAACAGGAGGATCTGACCCTGTTTGGAATGTCAGGGAAGGCTTCCCTGAAGAAGTGATGAGAACTGAAAAATCAATTGGGATAGATGGAGATGGATGAGGGGTGGGTGGAGGAAGTGTTCTAGGTAGAGGAAATGAACAGCATGTGGAGAGACCTGAAGCTAGAACATGTATAAAGGACTTGAACTGAGAGGCATCTCCTATGACTAGAGCATATTAAGGAAGGGGAGAGTATTGTGAGCTGAGGCTGGATAGCAGGCCCCCTTAATTATTTTGGGCTTTATCCTAGGAAAAATGGAAGTACTCCTTTAAAGGGTTTTTTCCTTCCCCCCCACACCTCAGTTTTAGTGAGATATAATTAATATATAACATTGTATAAATTGAAGGCATACAGCATGATGATTTGATATCTGTATATATTGCAAATGATTAACACAATATTTTGTAAATAATGCATAACTGCTAATTATAAAAATAAGCAAACAACACAGAAATATATCAATTGTAAAAGCCCAGTTTGTATTTGTGTGTATGTTAGAATATATATGTATGTACACACACACATATATAGATACATACATTATTATATACATATACAACATAATTATTTTATTTTTTAAATATTTTTTATTGATTTCAGAGAGGAAGGGAGAGGGAGAGAGAGATAGAAACATCAATGATGAGAGAGAATCATTGATCAGCTGCCTCCTGCACGCCCCACTCTAGGGATTGAGCCAACAACACAGGCAATTGTTTTTTCACCTATAAGTTGGACATATAGTTTTCCCCTTTTAAATTGTTAATGCATTGACTTGCATTAATAAGTTTTTAAAAACTTTCTATTATGAAAACTTCCAAATATAAATGACAGTACAGAGTATAATAAACCTCCATGGAGCCATGACTCAGCATCAATAGCCATCAACATTTTGCCATACTGTTTCAGCTATCTTCCTCCCCTTTTTTGTGCTGGGGTATTTTAGGCTAAGCAAGAATGTCATATGATTTCATGCATAAAGATTTCAGTATGCATCACACAAAATTATACCAAAAAGGATAGCTCATGTAATCATAATGCCATTATCACACTAATGCCCAGCATGTACTCAGATTTTTTCCAGTTGTCTAAAAAATGTTATTAGCATCAGGGTTTGTTCTAATCAGGATCTAACCAAGGTCAACTCATTGTATGAAGTTATATCGCTTAAGTTACTTTAAGTTTTTAAAAAGATAAAACAGAACAATAACTCTTTCCTTTTATTTTCATGCCATTGGCTTGTTGAAGAAACCTGACATTTGTCCTGTAGACTTTCTCTCTCTCTCTTTTTTTTTCCTATTGCTTGGCCAACATTAAAGTTTTTCTTTTTGTTTTTGTTTTTTTGTTGTTTGTTTGTTTTTAGACTCTCTCTTACATTCTAGATTTGGCTGATAACTTCTTTTTTTTTTTTAATATATTTTATTGATTTTTTACAGAGAGGAAGGGAGAAAGATAGAGAGTCAGAAACACCGATGAGAGAGAAACATCGATCAGCTGCCTCCTGCACACCCCCCATTGGGGATGTGCCCGCAACCCAGGTACATGCCCCCGACCGGAATCGAACCTGGGACCCCTCAGTCCCCAGGCCAATGCTCTATCCACTGAGCCAAACCGGCCTCGGCTGATAACTTCTTTGAGGATCTGTTTTACCTGTCTCTATATTGCCTGTAGACTGGAAATTAGATCTAAATACGTGATTAGATTCAGGTTATTTATTATTATTTGGCAAGATAATTTCATAGTTGATACTATTTACTTCCTTTTACATGATGTCTGCTTGTCTCATTTTTAGTGATACTAAAAATGGATTGAAATGGTGATAGTTTGATCCCTTCATATTAAAGTTCTCTATCATTTTTTCACCTAATGAGTTTACCACCCACTTAATAACTGTTATCTGAATCAATTTTTCATTAGGGTTTCATAGTAATGATTTTCTGATTTTATCCTTCTTTCAGCATTTATTAGATAGCATACCTCTGTCCTTCATCTACTAGGGTTCTTTGGTATGCCTAAAATACAGTTCCTATAGGAAAGAGAGGATAAATGCTTAACTCTTTTTCTTGTCTTGTAATTGCCACCTTTTCAAGTAAGTGTTACCAGGAAACCCCCCCCCCGCCCCCCGTGGGCTCGGGCTGCCTGTTGCTGTATCTAATAATGAAGGCAGGGTTGAATCATATAAGGAATTTATTGAGAAGGCTAGCCAACCAAGAAGACAGGGTGCTTACAAACATTCAAATCCTGTCTTACAGCAAGGTACAGGGGACAGGATTATAAAGGGGAATGGACTAGGGTAAAGCTGAGAATGAAATGCAGCTACATGCAGCCCTGGAGGTCCCCAGACATCAGCTGTTATCCTTAGTCATCAGACAATGAGATGATGTTTTGACTCCTGGTGAGTTGGTCTGACCATGCGTATTGGTTCTGCTTGCTGGATTCACAGCTGAGTCACCTCCTCAGTCACTTCACACAGGCTTTGAAAAGGAAACTTAAGAAAAATGTAACCCCCTATTCACATAAGTATATGTGTTTTAAGATTTAAAATAATTTGATTATTTTTCAGATTAATTCAGGTACTCTATCAGATTATAAGTCCCTCTATCATTCTCCTCTCTGATTAGGTAGATTAGTTGATATCTATCAACCTTATACTATACTAAATTTTATTTTTAAATTCATTATATTGTTGTAGTGCCACTAATTTCACCCCTGCTATGTGGCGATTACCCCCTTTTAAGTCTGTTGAATTGACATGCACTAGAAAAGAGAGGCATACATTGAATACAGCAACAAGATATTAAACAAATTACAGTAATGAATAAAAAAATGAGGAAGGCTTCCTTTATACCAGCCCAGCTGGGTAGCCATGAAGTAAGAGTAGTAAATTCCTTTGTAAAAAAGCCTTCCCTTTTTACAGACTGAAAAAGAACCAAACAAATTCTGTTTTAGTTTACTTTAGATTTTTTTATCTAATTAGATTTATTATTCAGTATATCTATAATTTTCCTTTAAGATTTCTCTTTACAACCCTTCTATGACTTTCACAAACCTTCTTACAACTTTTACAAACATTCTTATAACTTTAACTCACTTTCTTTTTTTTCAAAATGCATCTCTATGCCTCATGCCTTCTATTACCAACACTATAACTTTTTTCTATTCCCTTCTTAAGTATTCCTATTCTAATATCCTTTCTTCCTGTTATATCCCTTTCTTTATATCCCTTCTCACCTTTTTTACTTCCTTAACTCTAATTCTTTTTTAACTTACACAGACCTCCTGCAGCTTACACAAACCCTCTGTAACTTGCCTAGTCCCTTTTAGTTTGTTTCTTCTTAACACATTCAGAAATATAACTACTTTCTAACTAGTTAACATTCTTAACTCTTAGAAACAATTGTTAGGTGACAAGGAAGCAGTTAACATTCCTCAGATTAGCAATACATTCACATTTTTAAAAGCTATATTTCAAAAAAAGTAAGACATATTAATTAACACATCTAAATCTATTCTCCAGCTTCTCTGTAATAAGAAGCTAAAAATAGGCAAACTCAGATTATGGTTTCCATCGAAATATAATTTTTCTCCCTAAGATTACCCTTATTTTTATCAAAGAGCCAAATCAAGACTAATATATTTACTGTATTCAGTTGAGTTCCAGTTTGGCCTAATTATTTGCATAAACACAACAGAAATAGTAATTGATTACATAGACTTTTTAAAAAATCTGATTTGCTGGAATCTCACAAGAAAGTTTCTTCTCAGGGCAAAGAAGCCAGGCCACACAGTTGCCATCAGGCTTTGCTTGCAATACCTATAGGTTTGGGTATATTCCTCAAGTTTCTGAGGTCCCTACAGGTATCTTGAGATTCCCTCTTGATATCTTTTAGGAAAGCAAACTTTGTTCTTTACCTGGAAAGATTGCCATGAACCATGTGACCAAGCAAGGTACCAGGCTATTTATCCAAGGGGCTTATTGGCTTCAAAGTCAATCTTTATTCCTTAGCACTTTCTGGTGACATCCAGAGTCCTGGCATGTCTCTTTTAAATAAGATATTCCAGCAAAGTGTTGGTTAATAAAACCACAGCTGGAAACTGGCTTATGTCCTGTTATGAAGAAATCCGATTCTTATTGGATTTTTGCAGACAAACACATTGTCATGAGAACAATAATACTCATTAAGAGTATCTAAATTCTAGAGGGATAAGGTAGGGAGAAAAATATAAATGCCTCAATATTGCTTATGAAAGTATAATTTACTAAATTGCTTTAAAAAAAGAAACAAGTTCCTCTATGTCTGGAAAAGGAGAAGGTTAAAAATCAATATTTCTAATAAAGATTACAAAAAGCATACAATTATTTTTATCTCATTCAGGCCTATAATCAAATTCTGTTTCTCCTTACCAGTATTTATATAAATCCAAATACTCTATAGAGTTCTAATAATTTTTATCTAGTTTGAGGGAATGGTCTCAGAGATATGTAGCTTAAAATAAATCAGAGCCCTTTTCCATGGATCTTTCAGAAGATGTAACATCTTTGTAAATGTATCAGAGTAAAACAATGACTGGCTATAAATGACAAAAAAAAACCTTAAAATGGCGTGGTTATATATTTCATTACAATGCAATTTACATGTTATCCTTCACTTTTAGTCATAGAATCATAAGCATAAGTCAACCAATCAGCCAGAATGTAGCTCAGTGGGCTGCCAGGTGGGGTTGCCAGTGCATTTCCCATGCTTTTCAACACCCAGAAACAGCAACAGAAGGTACCTTAAATATGCCACTCCTGGCTTACAGTGCTCAGGACATACAGATAACAGGCGCGCAAACAGAATGCTGATTCAACCAATAGCAAAGGCCACTGGGAAAGTTTGTAAGCACTTACGGAAAGTCCCTGAGTTAAATAACTCAGCAGCTGCTATTAAGTTTGCACAGGCGCCTGCAAGAAGTTTCCTAAGTCTAGGCAACCACCCTGAGTCCTTTGGCACTCCCCATAGGGTCTTACCTTAGGGCTCAGAGGAGGGTCCTGTGGAGTCACCAAAATATGTTACCAGCAAACCCCCGTGTGGGTTCTGGCTGCCTGTCGCCGTGTCTAATAATGAAGGCAGGGTTGAATCATATAAGGCATTTATTGAAAAGGCTAGCTAATCAAGACAAGGCGCTTACAAGCATTCAAATCCTGTCTTACAGCAAGGTGCAGGGGACAGGATTATAAAGGGGAATGGACTAAGGTGAGACTGAGAAAGGAATGCAGCTACGTGCAACCCTGGAGGTCCACAGATGTTAGTTATTGTCCTTAGTTATCAGGCAGTGAGATGATGTTTTGACTCCTGGTAGTCGTTTGGACCATGCTTATTGGTTCTGCTTGCTGGATTCACAGCTGAGTCACCTCCCCAATCGCTATAGTCACTATGCTGTGCACACATCACCACTATCTAATTCCCAGAATATTTCCAATACTCCAAACAAAAATCCCATATGATTATCTGTCACTACATATTCCCTCCTTCCCCCAACTCCTGGCAACCAATACTCTACTTTCTATCTAAGGATTAGCTTATTCTGTATATTTCATATAATTGGAATTATGCAACATATGACCTTTTGTATCTGGCTTCTTTCACTTAGCATAATGCTTTTGAGGTTCATCCATGTTGTAGCATGATTCAGTACTTTGTTTCTTTTTATAGCTGAATAATATTCCATTGTAAGTATATACCACATTTTGTTTATGTGTTCATCATTTGCTGCCATGAATATTTTTGTACAATTTTTTGTTTAAATACCTGTATTCAATTTTTTTTGGTATATATCTAGGAGTGGAGGTACTGGGTCATATGTTAATTCTATGTTTAACTTATTGACAAACTGCCAAATTTTTCCACAGTGGCTGCACCATTTTACATTCCCACCAGCAATGTATGAGGGTTCCAATTTCTTTCTCCACATTTTTCACATTTTTCCACTTTTTAAATTATAGCCATCTTATTAGACATGAAGTAGATTATTATTCAATCATAAGAAGGAGTGAAGTACTGATACATGCTATAATATAAATGAATCTTGGAACCATTATACTAAGTGAAAGACATCAGACACAAGAGGCCACATATTGAGTGATTCCATTTGTATGAAATGCCCCAAATAGGCAAATCCTTAGAGATAGAAGTAGAATTGTGATTGCCAATGGGTGGAGTATTTCTTTTTGGAGTGATGGAAATGTTCTGGAGTTAGATAGTGGTGATGGTGGTAAAACTTTGTGAATATACTACAAAGCATTGAGTTGTACACTTTAAGGAGGTGAATTTTATCATAGGTGAATTATATCTTAATTTTTAAAAAGCACAGTGTCTCATTGTAGGTCTAGAGATGATATTTGATATTTAAATTTATAGCATTTCTCTCCTTTATTTTTAACAGCGTTGTACCAGGTAGAGTACCCAAGAAAAGCAGTATAGTTTGTTGATGGAAAAGGCACACAGCCAAATGTGTGAATGAGACTGAAATTAGCCCATACCATTCTCTTTTAACTTGGTGTTTTCTAGCTTGGTGCTACCCCAGCCCAGAGGAAAAAGCACCATTTTACCACTTTGTAATTCAACTGTCCAGAGGAGAAAGACATCTTACTTTGATTTGTCTTTTTAGAAAGGGCACCACCATTCTAGTGGAGATCCTAATACAGTGGATACTACTTTCCCATCCTGAAAATTGGGCCATCTTCACAGCCTTTTACTTTAACTGGGTCTAATAATAAGTTATAAAATACACCCCCATAATTCTCTAAAGCAGTGGTTCTCAACCTTGGCTGCACATTAGAATCACCTGGGAATCTTTTTAAAATCCTGATTTCTGGGCCCCATCCCC
>NW_005357414.1:3874818-3884797 GCF_000412655.1 Myotis brandtii | reverse complement strand
CAGGATTTTAAAAAGATTCCCAGGTGATTCTAATGTGCAGCCAAGGTTGAGAACCACTGCTCTAAAGGTCTGTTGATTATAATTCACTCTCCTGTGTAATTTCTGTGTCAGAGTTCTTTAATTGCCGGCCACAGAAAATTATTCTTAGTAACTTAAGCAAAAAAACCATACAGTTTTGGAAGGACACCGGAGTTGCTCAAAACCAAATGAAGTGCTAAACAAACAAGGCCTCAAGGAGGTCAGGGACTAAGGAAGCTTGGGGCCTTTGGGTAGCAGAACCTCAGTCTCTGTGCTCTCCATTTAGGTTTAAAATTTAGGCACAGAGGATCTGATTATTCCATTCAGAGGGATGGGATCTCTGAAAGAATGCTGGAAAAACCAAGCAATAGCTACCAAAGGAAATAAGAAAAAGAGGGGTGTCAACATCAATGTGGAGATGCTGAATAGGCCTTTAGATCTATAAATTTGGATATCAGAGGAGAGGGCTAGACTGGGATAAACAACTAGGAATCGAAAGATAATTGAAATAATGGGCATCGTTGAGAGTGCCCAGGAAGAGAGTGAGTAGCCATGCACCCCTTCATCTCCATTACCTCAGGGTAGGAATGGTTACTGGAATAATTTGTAACTACAGGATTGTTTCTATTTTTTGGAAGATGTGATATTCCTAGTGATTGGGCAGAGTCCAGAGTATGGGAACATATAACACTGTGCTGGGAAAGAACATTCCATCTCATAAGAATGAAGTTGTTATGTGAAGATTTTAATGAAATGTAACTTCTTTATATCAATTACAATAAATGCCATTTTATTTTTTCTCTAAAATTTATTATTTATACAAGGATGGGCAAAAGTAGGTTTATAGTTGTGAGTACATGAAACATAGTTTATTCTTGTATTATTACTTATTAATTGTATTATTTCCATACAAATAACGGTAAACCTGCTTTTCCCCACCCCCATATTTCACTTAGTTTTGTGCTGTTTTATGTATGTCATCTTAATTAATTCTCCCAATGAAGTAGTTATTATTATCACTATATTTTACATGTGGGTTACTTTAGTCTCAGAGAGTTTAAGTAATTTACTCAAGGTCATATTGCTAGAAAGCAGTGGAAATGGGATTGAAGTAAGGCCTGAGTTCAAAGACATTTCTACTCGATATCAAATGATATAGCAATACCAGCATTAGCTATAGTTTAGGATTATTGAGCTCTTAGTGTGTACCATATAGCATACCAATACTTTGTATTCATTATCTCATTTAATCCTCTTAATAACCTTGCAGGTGATCCCTATTTAACAATTGAGGAATCTGAGGCTTAGGGGCCTTAATTTCATGGTTGTAACATAGTAAGTAGTCAGTTTGATTCCAAAGCCTGTGTGTTCAACCTTAGAATAGTGGCTCTCTTTCCTACCTGCATATTAGAATTACCTGGGGTGTTTAAAAAAAAAACTGATGCCAAAGCTCATCATCAAAGATTCTGACTTAATTTATCAGGATATAGACTAGGCATTGGATTTTTTAATAAAAAGCTTTTATTTATTCCTTCAACTTATTCAATCAACATTTTTTAAGATGCTTTTTTATTTATTTTTATTTTTATATATTTTTATTGATTAAGATATTACATATGTGTTCTTATCCCCATGTTACCCCCTACCCCCCTGCTCATGCCCTCACCCCCCTGTTGTCCGTGTTCATTGGTTAGGCCTATATGCTTGCATATAAGTCCTTTGGTTGATCTTATTCAATCAACATTTAATGAATATCTTCTCTATGCCAAATACTTTCTAGACATTTACTTTCTAGTAAGATATATCAGATATCTATTGCCACAATCATACATAACAACTACAAACTCTCAATAGTATGAAAAATTAACAATTTATTAAGCACTTATTCTCACAGATCTGGAGGCCAGTTGGGATTCAGTTGATTATGTAGTGCTATGTGTGTTGGGTAACTCTGATTCAGGCTAGAGTTACTCAACTTTTCTTGCTGTAGAACTGTGAGTCAACTGAGGTGGCTCTGTTTCATGTATTCTCATCTTCAGACCAGTGAACTAGCTGGGACTTGTTTCTCTCATGGCAGTGGCAGAATCATGAGAGGGGACATGTCCAAGCACATTTCATTTCAAGCCTCTGCTTAAGTCACATCTGTGACACTCCATTAGCCAAAGCAAGTCTCAAGGCTGAGCTCAAAGGCAAAAGATGGGAAAATAAGCTTCACTTTTTGTGTGTGCAAAGTTCATGGTAAATTCTGAGAACTGGAGCCATTATTTCAATGTAAGTGGAAAAGACCAAAAAAGAACCATAAATATAATAAAATTATCAAATGTGTTAAAAAGTGATAAGTAATATTGCAAAAAAGAAAAAAAACACTTCTGGTGGGTGATGTGAAGGTTATTCTAATGGGCTGGCTAGGACTGAGAACCACTAATCATACAGTGTTCAACCTGGAAAGAACCCTGGGCTAACATTTCCTCAGCCATTTAAAAAATAATAAAACAGACCCAGAAAGTAGAAGAATCTTACTCAAGGTTCATAGGTAGAATGTTATAGAAATGGAACCGGGGCCTAGGTCTTTTAACTCTCTAGACTGTTTCTCTTATACCAGTATTTCAATTTATGGTCTTCTCTTTTTACCAATGGCTCCAAAAACATGTTGTGGAAAGACACATCCATTCTCTCTTATCCTGTCCTCAAACATTAGAGGTATACTCCATAAATCCTATACTTCCCTTAGTAACCCAGTTCAGAGCCCAATATGACATTACCAATACTTGTACTCTGTAACAGTTTGCAGACAGTCTATCCTTTTATTTTTTTTCTCTGTTCAAATTGAAGACTGTTGCTTTTGGTCTATCTTCATGTGATCCCCCCATTTCCACCCCAGCTATCTACTTGCTTATTGGGCCTTCTCTCTTCCCCAATTCTGTAGTGCCTTAAGTTATATTTTTACTCCAGGCTTCCACTAGGCCGTATAGTTATCATTTCTGTTTTGGATTACAGTGTTCATGATATGCTAGGATGAACAGTCAAAAGAAAAGAAGATATGGAATCTGCTTGTACCTGGAGATTATTATCTGAACATGAAGGTGAGTAACTGAATGAGGTAAGAAAAGATACAATTTAGATAATCCTGTTCATTCTCTTTCCTCTACTCCTCCTCATAGACTTTGGGATTTTTCTGAATATTTAAAATAGTGTCACAAGTGTATAGGTGCGTGCATATTAAGACATTATATGGATACAGTATTTAGCCATTAATAATCTCTTGAGAACGTCTCCACAATTTTGTGTTTTCCCAAATGTGAAAAGAAAAAAAAAACACCAGGAGAAGAGGCAATTGTGGTTTCTACTGTTTTCCATAATCCCCAAAACATTTATAATTATAAAAGACTCTTAAGTCTCTCCCTTTACTATAACCACAGATTTTTATAGGAGACAGAACAAAGAGTGAAGATTACTTGAAGTCCTTGCCCATGTGGCCAATTCCTGAATTCCAAGGAATGTTTAGTTATGAGAATAGAAACTGGTTGTCTTCAACATACCACTTACCTGCCTGCCCATTTCTGTTATATTCTAATATCTGCCTCTTCAGACTTTGCTTTCTCCCATCCACCTAGTCACACCTTCTGCCAACTACATGTTTCAATCTTGCTTTTAAATGTTTGCCAAGTACTAAAGGCTATAGGAATATGAGTATGTGTGCATGTGCTTGTGCATTTTTATCTGTATACCTTTACATGTGTTTGGATTGAGTATGTGGGTACAATTAAGTTGAATGTAGGTCATTGTATATATCTGTCAAACTAACATCAGCAATGCCTTATTCTTTCACATTAAGTCAGTCGCAACCAAAGCTCCAACAGAAGCAGTAGGCTAACATTCAGTGGAAAGTAGAATACCAGAACTACATTGTGCCCCCCAAAATGTGTACACGCTTTAATAGCTGATAGCTCAATTTTGCAAATGAAATGTATTTTAATAAACACTGTCTTTATAATTATTCAAAGTGTGTGATACATTTTTGGGACACCCTATAGTCACTTCAAATAATATATGCCCCTTTAATACCTGAAATTTTCCTTATTGATCATATAACTTTAAATGTTTGTACCCTAAATATATCTAAGTGGGAAGTTCTTACATTTTACTGTATGTTGGACATTAGCTATAAAATACCTTTGTAAGTTAGAATAGATGTGAGGTGACTTACTTTCTTAGTTGTATCTGTGTTTGGGGAACAGTATGAATGGCTGTTCCAGTGTGGCTAAATTTCTTTATATTTCATGTGTTGGCATTAAGATGTATTTGTGCTACTCTTAACCCCCATATTGTCTCCCACAGCTGCTTCAAATTCTTTGGCTTAATTTTCATGGAAGAAGCTTACAGGTAGATGTCTTATCTGTTTTAATATTTTTTTCTGTCTTGGGACTAGTACCTTTCATGAACCGGCTGCTCATACCCACCCTTCTCCCATTTTGTCCCCCCATATTCATTAGGCAAAAATCATTGATCTTTTTTGGTAAGATGAAGTCCCAAACTTTCATAACAGGTAGGATTTATTTATTTATTTATTGATTGATTGATTGATTTATGTTCTTCACCAACAAAGGATATTTTTCCATTGATTTTTAGGGAGAGTGGAAGGGAGAGTGAAAGACAGAGAGAAACATCGATGTGAAAGAAACACATTGATTGGTTGCCTCCTGCAGGAACCCCAGCCAGGTCCTGGGCCAGGGAGGAACCTGCAACCAAGGTACGTGCTCTTGACTAGAATTGAACCCAGGACCCTTTGGTCTGCAGGCCGATGCTGTATCCACTGAGCCAAACTGGTTAGGGTGAACTTTTATATCATATAACATAGTTATTTGAGTACTGGGAGGACTACTGATGGTAGTCAAGCACCAGTTGTATGGAATTTTATGGCCAGAATTCACCGGTCTGCTTCTGGAATAATCTAAATTAAGGTCAACACATTATATATAGCTAGTGGGCTAAATCAAGCCAGTTGCCTTTTTGTAAAGTAAGTTTTACTGGAGCCAGCCATGCTCAGTCATTTACACATTGTGTATGGCTGCTTTCGCACTAAGATGGCAGTTGAGTAAATTGCATCAGAGACCAAAAAGCCTAAACTATTTATGGAATTTCACAGAAAACGTTTGCCAACACATCTAGATCAGTATTCTCTAAACTGAGTTCTACTGAACACTGTTCTCCAGGAGTTAGAAACTGTGCTTTTACAAATGGGTTCTGTAATCATTTAAGAGCAGAAAATGCCAGATTAATTAAAATTAAACAGCCTTTTTCTTTTTTAACTGTAGATCATCTCAGAGCCTTTCATATGCTAATATGCACTGAAAAACTCTAATAAAAGGGGATAACTCATTTGACCACAGGACACAGTTTTTCAGCTCTCCTATTAATATCTTGCAAAATTGTGTTCCAAGGAACACTTATTTGGGAAATGCTAGCTTAAGACATTCACTTACCAGAAATCTGAACTTAATCACCGACTCCTTGGATTGTTCTTTTCTGGTTGTAGAAGGTGAAAAGCTATGTAGTATAGTATTTAAACACATAGACTTTGGATTCAGACAAATCTGAATCTTAAGTCTCTACCACTTACTAGCTGTTGAACCTTGGACAAGTTACCTAATACTGTAAGCAGGACTGGCACATAATTTATGGGGTATGGTACAAAATGGAAAAGCAGGGACCCCTGTTAAAAATTATTAAGAATTTCAAGATAGCAACATCAGAGCATTACATCAAGCATGGGCCCTTCTGAGCATGAGATCTGTGCACAGATTGCACACCCAAGAACTTATAACTCTGGCTATAAATTTAGATTTCCTCAACCATAAAATGTACTTTACAGAATTATTGTGAGGACTAGATCAGAAATGTATGTAATAGAATAGGCAGTAGTAAATTACTTGTGTTTTTTTTTATCCTCACCTGAGGATATGTTTGATTTTAGAAAGAGAGGAAGGGAGAGAGAGAAATAGATCTATCAGTTGCTTCCTCTACAAACCCGGACTGGAGATCGAACCTGCCACATAGGTATGTGCCCTGACTAGGAATTGAACCTGCAGACTTTTGGTGCAGGGGATGACACTCCAACCAACTGAGGCACACAGCCAGGGCTAAATGACTTGTCTTTAACTTGAAAGCATTTATAGCCATATTCAATAAATATTTATTGATTGTCAACTATGTGCAAAGTACCATGCTAGGTACTCAGGGGTACTATGGTGAAGAAGACAGTAAGGTCCCTGCTTTATGTAGATTGTTGTTTAGTGGAAAAGACAGATGATGAAAAAATAAAGAAGACAATTATAAATTGTGATAAATGGAAAGAGAATAGTAGAGAGAATCTGCTTTAAATTGGGTGGTCAACATGGACAATTAGGTGGTAAAAGCCTGGGGCGGGGACGGGAGAGGGCTGGAGGGGGTTAATGGGGAAAAAGGGGGACATATGTGATACTGTCAACAATAAAGGTTTTTTTTTTAATTTTTAAAAGATTGGGTGGTCAGGCAAGTCCTCTTCTAGGAAGTGATATTTACATTGAGTTCTGAAGGATGAGAATGAACTCTCATGGGAAAAGCAGGAGGAAGTGTTTCAGGGAACAAGAATAGCTGGTGGAAAGGGCCTGAAGTGGGAAAGAAGATGGCATTTGTGAAAAACTAAAAGTACGCCAGTGTGGTTTTAGGGTAGGTACTGAGAAGGAGAGTGATATAAAGTGAGGCTGGGGAGGGGATGTTGGTAGGGTCCAGATCATGGCACACCTTGTAGGAGAAGTTAAAGATTTTTGATTTTATACCAAGTGCAATGTAAAGGTCTTGAAAGGTTTTGGGAAGGGCAGTGACATGATGTAATTGATATTTTTAGAAGATCGTATTGGCTGCTGCGTGGAGAGGAGCCATAGATAGGCAAGAGTATATAATCAGGAGGCTACTTCACTCATGAAAGAGTTGATAGTGCATTGTACTTGGGTAGTATTTGAGGATGTAGTGACAAATAAATGGATTGGAGGCTTATTTTAGAAGTGTAAATGATAGGCCTTGCTAACTGACTGGATGTGGAGGATTCAAGGGGGGAAAAAAAGAATGACTCCTAACATTTTTCTGAGCAACTGGGTAATACAATTTCACTGAGATGAGATTCCTGGGGAGGGTATTTTTTGGAGGGGGGGCAGCATCATAGAAATCAAGAACTTGGGTTTAGCCCAAGCTGGTTTGGCTCAGTGGATAGAAGGGTCCTGGGTTTGATTCCAGTCAAGGGCACATGCCCAGGTTGTGGGCTCAATTCCCAGTAGAGACCATGCAGGAGGCAGCTGATCAATGATTCCCTCTCATCATCGATGTTTCTATCTCTCTCTCTCTCTTCTTCTCCTTTCCTCTCTGAAATCAATTAAAAAATATATTTTTAAAAAAACTTGGGTTTAGAGGTAAAGTTTGAGGAGCCTTTGAGACATTCCAGTGGAGATAGTGGTGATGATGGTATTAGTTATAGTTTTTTTTGTATTATTGTCAAGTATTATGGTGTCACCTCATTAGATTACCAGGAAGTATTTAGAAAACATTTGAAAAAAAATACCCCAAAATAGGACTCGATAAATGTTATCACCATGACAAGCATATAAAGTCCTGACTGCTTGTGAAAAAACATGATAATATCAGAAAAGATACCATGCAGAATTCCTCAACAAGATAATTTCATTGAAATGGAACATGTATTTGATCCTGATGAAGAATGTTCCAGCTCATCCTAAACTGTGGTACTTCAGGGATGTGCTGGGTTTGGTAAAACAGCTGTGGTACACAAGTTCATGTTTGACTGGGCAACAGGAATGATTATTCCAGGCAGGTTTAAATATCTCATATACATAAACTGCAGATAAATAAGCCATATTGCTTACCTGATCACTAATAATTTTCAAGATGTGGATGGACTAATCCTGGATGTTATTATTATGTATTCAGAGAAGCTTCTGTTCATTCTTGATGGGTTTCCTGAGCTTCGGTACCCTGTAGGTGATGCGGAAGAGGATCTTAGTGCTAACCCCTAGAAGAGGAAGTCAGTAGAGACCCTCTGGTGTAGTTTTGTGAGGAAAAAACTGTTGCCCAGGTCCTCCCTCCTGATACCTGCCCATCCTATCACCATGAAGAAGCTCCACTCATTATTAAAACAAGCTATCCAGGCAGAGATACTATGGTTTACATATGCTGAAATGAGAACATTTAAAAATTGTTTTATTGTTGATAGTATTCCAGATGTCTCCCTTTTACTCCCCCTTTACTCCCCTCCACCCAGACCCTACCCACACACTCCCAGGTCTTCACCACCCTATTGCTCGTGGGCCACACATACCTATATATATAAAAGCCTAAGCGACTGAATGACTGAACGACCGAATGACTGGTTGACCAGTCGCTATGATGCGCACTGACCACCAGGGGGCAGACGCTTAATGCAGGAGGTGTCCCCTGCTGGTCAGTGCACTCCTACAGCCAACCTCCCACAGCCCCTCCCCGCAGCCAGCCGACCTCCTGTGGCCCCAATCAGCCCCGATCGCAGGCCAGGCTGAGGGACCCCACCCATGCACGAATTCGTGCACTGGGCCTCTAATGGGTATATAAGTTCTTTAGTTTATCTCTCTTCATCCCCCACCCCCACATCAAGGTATTTCAGTCTGTTCCATACCTCCATGCTGCAGGTCTTATTTTGTTGGTCAAATCATTTTGTACATTAGATTCCCCAAATAAGTGAGATCATGTGATATTTGTCTTTCTCAGATGGGCTTATTTCACTGAGCATAATATTCTCCAGGTCCATCCATGCTGTCCAAAAGGGTAAGATATCCCATTTAAAAAAATCTTTATTGTTGAAAGTATTATATAGATCCTCATTTTCCCCCATTAACCTCTTCCAGCCCACTCCCGTCCCCCACCCACAAGGCCCTCACCACCCCATTGTCAGTGTCCATGGATTATGGATATATGCATAGAAGTTCATTGGTTGACCTCTTCCCACCCACTCTCCCTGCCTTCCTCCTGAGGTTCAACAGTCTGTTCATGCTTCTCTAACTCTAGGTCAGTGATGGCGAACCTTTTGAGCTCGGCGTGTCAGCATTTTGAAAAACCCTAACTTAACTCTGGAGCCGTGTCACATATAGAAATTTTTTGATATTTGCAACCATAGTAAAACAAAGACTTATATTTTTGATATTTATTTTATATATTTAAATGCCATTTAACAAAGAAAAATCAACCAAAAAAATGAGTTCGCGTGTCACCTCTGACACGCGTGTCATAGGTTCGCCATCACTGCTCTAAGTCTATTTTTGATCATCAGTTTATTTGGTTCATTAGATTCCACATATGAGTGAGAACATGTGATACTTATCTTTGACTGGCTTACATCGCTCAGTATAATACATTCCAGGTCCATCCATACTGATGAAATTGATAAGCGTTCTTTCTTTTATCATTGCTACATAGTATTCCATTGTGTAAATGTACCATAGTTTTTTTATCCACTCATCTGCTGATGGGCACTTAGGCTGTTTCCAAGTCTTAGCTATTGTAAATTGTGCTGCTATAAACATAGGGGTGCATATTTTCTTTCTGATGAGTGTTTCAGGTTTCTTAAGATATACTCCTAGAAGTGGAATGACAGGATCAAATGGGAGTTCCATTTTTAATTTTTTGAGGAAATTCCATACTGTTTTCTATAGTGTCTGCACCAATCTCCATTCTCACCAGCGATGAACTAGTGTTCCCTTTTCCTGCATCCTCACCAGCACGTGTTTGTTGATTTTTTGGTAACCATTGTGACTGGTGTGAGGTGATATTTCATGGTGGTTTTAATGTGCATTTCACTAATGATTAAGGACTTTGAGCATTTTTTTTCATATGTCTCTTGGCCATTTGTATGTCCTCTTTGGAGAAATGTATTCAGGTC
>NW_005357414.1:3858897-3874732 GCF_000412655.1 Myotis brandtii | reverse complement strand
ATCTCACTCATTTATGGATAATAAAGACCATTTTTTGATTGGATTGTTTATCTTCCTTTTGTTAAGTTGTATGAGTTCCCTATAAATGTTGGAGATTAAACCCTTATCGGTGATAACATTGGCAAATATGTTCTCCCATGCAGTGGGCTTTCTTGTTGTTTTGTTGATGGTTTCTTTTGCTGTGCAGAAGCTTTTTATTTTGATGTAGTCCCATTTATTTATTTTATCCTTTATTTCCTTTGCCCTAGGAGATGTAGCAGCAAAAATTCTACTATGTGAGATGTCTGAGATTTTACTGCCTATGCTTTCTTCTAAGATTTTTATGGTTTCATGCCTTATATTTAAGTCTTTTATCCATTTTGTGTTTATTCTCCTTTATGATGTAAATTGGTGGTCTAGTTCAGGGGTGGGCAAACTTTTTGACTCGAGGGCCACAATGGGTTCTTAAACTGGACCGGAGGGCTGGAACAAAAGCATGGATGGAGTGTTTGTGTGAACTAATATAAATTCAAAGTAAACATCATTACATAAAAGGGTACGGTCTTTTTTTTTTTTTTTTTAGTTTTATTCATTTCAAACGGGCCGAATCCGCCCCGCAGGCAGTAGTTTGCCCACGGCTGGGCTAGTTTCTTCTTTTTGTATGTGTCTGTCCAGTTTTCCCAACACCATTTGTTAAAGAGGCTGTCTTTACTCCACTGTATGTTCTTGTCTCCTTTGTCAAATATTAATTGACCATAATGGTGTGGGTCAATTTCTGATCCATTGGTCTATATGCCTGTTCTTGTGCCAATAACAGGCTGTTTTGATTATAATGGCTTTGTAGTAGTTTGATATCTGGTAATGTGATCCCTCCAACTTTATTCTTATCAAGATTGCTGCAGCTATTTAGGGTCTCTTTTTGGTCCCATATAAATTTGTGTAGTATTTGTTCTAGTTCTGTGAAGTATGCTGTTGGTATTTTAATAGGGATTGTATTGAATCTACAGATTGCTTTGGGTAGTATAGACATCTTAATGATGTTAATTCTTCCAGTCCATGAACATGATGTATGTTTCCATTTTTTTTGTCTCTTCCTCTATTTCTTTTTTCAATGTTATATAGTTTTCCAAGTACAGTCTTTTACTTCCTTGGTTAAGTTTATTCATAGGTATCTTAATTTTTTGTTGTTGTAATGGTAAATGGAATTGTTTGTTTTTTAGATTCTCTTTCAAAGAGTTCACTATTAGTGTAAAGAAATACCATTGACTTCTGGATGTTGACTTGGTACACTAATACTTTGCCAAATTCATTTAAGTCTAGTAGTTTCCTGGTGGAGTTTTTATATACAATATCATGTCATCTGTGAATAATGAGTTTTACTTCCTCATTTCCAATTTGGGTGCCTTTTAACTCTTCTTGTCTGATTGCTGTGGCTAGGACTTCCAGTACTATCCTATATAATAAAAGCGTAGTATGAAATTGTCCCCTCGACTGGGAATTCGTCCGGGAGTTCGACCAGGGCCCTGGCTAGTGGCTTCAGTAGGCAACCAGGGAAAGGGAGGGAGGCCCTGGTGGTGGCAGGAGGGCCCAGCCAGTGGCAGCTGCAACAGGTGGCTGGGGAAAGGCAAGGAGGCCCCAGCTGGTGGTGGTGGCGGTGGTGGCAGGTGGCTGGGGGAAGGGATGGAGTACCCAGCCCGGCAGCTGGAAGCTGCTAGGGACCCTACCAGTGCATGAATTTTGTGCACTGAGCCTCTAGTGTTGAATAAGAATGGTGAAACTGGACATTGTTGTCTTGTTCCTGTTCTTAAGGGAAATGCTTTTAGTTGTTCACCATTGACTGATGTTGGCTGTAGGATGTCATATTTGTCCTTTATTATGTTGAGGTATGATCCCTCTATTCCCACTTTCCTAAGATTTTTTTATCAAAAAAGCATACTGGATTTTGTCAAATGCTTTTTCTGCATCTATTGATATGATCATGTGATTTTAAAAAATCTTTCAATTTATTTATGTGATGTATCATATTTATTGATTTGTAAATATTGTACCAGCCTTGCATTCCTAGAATAAATTCCACTTGATCATGGTATATAATCTTTTTAATATATTTCTAGATCCAGTTTGCTAGTATTTTGTTGAGGATTTTAACCTCTGTGTTCATCAGGGATATTGTCCTGTAATTTTCTTTCTTTGTAGTGTCTATCTACACTTTAAAATTTTGAAATTAAGATAATGCTGGCTTCATAAAAAGAGCTTGGAAGTGTTCCTTCCTCTTGAATTGTTTGGAATAGTTTGAGGAGGATAGGTGTTAGTTCTTTGAATGTCTGATAAAATTATCCTGTAAACCCATGTGGTTCAGGACTTTTGTGTGCTGGGAGTTTTAAAATTACTGCTTCAATTTTATCAGTTGTTATTGGCCCACTCAGGTTTTCTGATTCTTCCTGATTGAGTGTTTGAAGATTGTATGTTTCTAGGAATTTGTCCATTTTGCCCAGGTTGTCCAGTTTGTTGGCATATAGTTGTTCATAGTATCTACTTATGATCCTTTGTATTTCTATGGTGTCTGTTATATCGCCACTTTCATTTCTGATTTTATTTATTTGGGTCCTCTCTCTTTATTTCCTGATGAGTCTAGCTAGGAGTTCATCAATCTTGTTTATCTGTACAAAGAACCAGCTCTTGGATTGATTGAGCTTTTGTACTGTTTTTTTTTTTTTTAAATTTTCTCTGTCATTTCTTTCTGCTCTGATCTTTATAATTTTCTTTCTTCTACTTCCTCTGGGTTTTTCTTATTATTCTCTTTCTAATTCATTTAGTTGTAGGGTTAGATAGTTTATTAGTGGTTTTTCTTGTTTCTTGAGGTAGGGCTGTAATGCTATGAACTTCCCTCTCAGGACTGCTTTCGCCGTGTCCCGTAAGTTTTACATGGTTGTGTATTCATTTTTGTTTGTTTCCAGGAAATTTTTAATTTCTTGCTTGATCTCATTGGTAACCCATTCATTGTTTAATAACAGGCTATTTAGCCTACATATATTTGAGTGTTTTTGAGTTTTTTCTTATTGTAGTTGATTTCTAACTTCATGCCATTGTGATCCGAGAAGATGCTTGGTATTATATCAATCTTCTTGAATTTGTATAGGCTTCTTTTGTGTCCTAACATGTGATCTATCATTGAGAATATTCCATATGGGCTTGAGAAGAATGTATATTCTGTTGCTTTGTGAAATGTTCTGTAAATATGAGATCCATCTAATTTAGTGTGTCATTTAAGGCCTCTGTTTTCTTGTTTTTTGTCTTGAAGATCTATTTATTGGTGTCATTAGGGTGTTGAAGTCCCCTACTATGAGTGTATAGCTGTTAATCTCTCCCTTAAAATCCATCAAGAATTTTTTATGAACTTGGGTGCTCCTATATTTGGTACATTTATGTTTATAAGGGTTATATTTTTCTTGTTGAATCTCCCTTTAGAGTTATGTAGTGGCTTTTTTGTCTCTTGTTATGGCCTTTGTTTTAAAATCTATTTTATCTGATAATGTGTATTGCTACCCCAGCTTTTTTTTCTTTCCATTTGCATGGAATATATTTTTCCATCCCTTCACTCTCAGTCTGTGTATATCATTTGCTTAGAGGTGGGTCTCTTGTAGATCGCATATATATGGGTCATGTTTTCTTATCAATTCATTCACCCTATGTCTTTTGATTCAAGCATTTAATCCATTTACATTATTATTGATATTTATTGCCATTTTTATTTTCTTTATGGCTATGATCCTCTCTCCTTTTCTTCTTCTTAGAGCAGTCCCTTTAACATTTCTTGCATTGCTGGTTTGGTGTTAATGTACTCCTTTAACCTTTTTTTTGGAAAGCTTTTTATTTCACCATCAATTTTATATATATTTGTTGATTTCAAAGAGGAAGGGAGAGGGAGATAGAGATAGAAACATCAATGATGAGAGATAATCATTGATCGGCTGCCTCCTGCACACCCCAAACTGGGGATTGAGCCCACAACTCAGGTATGTGCCCTGACGAATCAAATCATCATGACCTCCTGGACTCACCATTGATTTGAAATTATATCCTTGCTGGATACAATAGTGTTGGATTTAGGCCCTTGCTTTTCATTACTTTGATTACTTTATGCCACTCCCTTCTGGCCTGATATGTTTCTATTGAGAAGTCAGTTGACATTCTAATGGGAACTCCTTTGTAGGTATTTTTCTGTCTCTCTCTTGCTGCCTTTAAGATTCTTTATTTTTAACATTTGCCATTTTTATTATAATGTGTCTAGGTATGGATCTCTTTGGGTTCCTCCTGATTGGGACTCCCTGTTCCTCCTGAACGTGTGTGACATTTTCCTTTTCCAGGTTGGGGAAGTTTTCTGTCATTATTCTTTACACGTTCTCTGTTCCTCACCTTCCCCTTCTGGTATTCCTATAATGCAGATGTTGTTAAGTTTTGTGGTGTCCTAGAGCTTCCTTAAGCTATCTTCCTGCTGTTTTAAAAATACATTTTTATTGATTTCAGAGAGGAAGGGAGAGGGAGAGAGATAGAAACATCGATGATGAGAATCATTGATTAGCTGCCTCCTGCACGCCCCCTACTGAGGATCAAGCCTGAAATCCCAGGCATGTGCCCTTGACCGGAATCGCACCTGGGACCCTTTGGTCTTCAGGCCGACGCTCTATCCACTGAGCCAAACCAGCTAGGGCTATCTTCCTGCTTTATAATATTTTTTTCTATTTGCTATTCTCATTGTGTACTGATTTCTACCTCATCTCCCAAATAGCTGATTCACTCCTTTGCTTTGTCCAGTCTACTTTTAATAACTTCTTGATGTCAAACATATCATTCATTTTTGTCTGGTTCTTGTTCATGGCCTCTATTTCATTTTTCATTGTGTTGTAATTTGCACTAATTTCCTTAAGCACCTTTATAACCATTGCTTTGAACTCTATGTCTGATAGGTTGCTTGCCTCCATTTTATTTAGTTCTTTTTCTGGAGATTCCTTCTTTTTCTTCATTTGGGGGTTGTTTCTTTGTCTCCCCATTTTAGCTGCCTCTCTGTATGTGCTTCTATGAATTAGAACTGTTGTCTCCCAGTCTTTGTTCGATCGCCTCATGTAGAAAATGTCCAGAGGGGTCCAGTGGTGCAGTTTCTTTGTTCACCTGATCTGAATGCTATAGGAATGCCCCTTGTGTGTGTTATTTGGGCTCTTCTTTTGTAATTTAGACTTTATTGTTGATGTCCCATTTGTGGGAGGGATCTCTCCTCCAACTTGCTGCCAGTGTGGTTCAACCCCAATGTCATTGTGCCAGCTGTTATACAGATGCTGACAGAACAGAACAAGACACAACAGGATCAAACCAAAAATACCATCAAAATCAAGGTATTCAATACAACAGCAACAGGAAAGACTAAGAAGGAAAAAGAAGAGAAAGCAAAGCAAAATAAATAAACAAACAAACAAACAGACTACTAAGAGACACATTACCAAAGACTTAGAGGGTTATAAAGAAAAAGGGAGAACCCTAACTGATTTGGCTCTGTGGATAGAGCGTCAACCTGTGGACTGAAAGATCCCAGGTTCGATTCCGGTCAAGGGCATGTACCTTGGTTGCAGACACATCCCCAGTAAGAGGTGCGCAGGAAGCAGCTGATTGATGTTTCTAACTCTCTATCCCTCTCTGTAAAAAATCAATAAAATATATTTTTTAAAAAAAGAAAAAGGGAGAAAGAAGAAGATAAAAAATGGATATATGGGAACAAGGAGGAATTTAAAAAAACTAGTATAGGAGGAAAAAAGAAAAGGAAACAGAAAATAAGTATAAAAATAATAATGAATTACAATGTAGTAATAATGGATATAAGATAAAGTAAAATGGAAAAAAGGGGAAATAAAATAAGGAAAATTAATAACAATAAGAATAGAAAAATGTAGAATAAAATCAGAGAGAGAAAATTAGAGATATTCAAGAAAAAAAGAGAAGAAAAAAAGGGGGAAAAACAAATGACAAAAAAACAAAAACAAAAAATCCACTCATACATACATAGACCAAAAAAACAATACTGCACACTCTCATACACTGAAAAACCTTTGCGTCCACTATTTGTGGAGCTCACTGGATTTTGCTCTAATGTTGCTGAATCTGGTCCTTTGGTGTATCTATCCTGGGCTCTCTGAAAGCTTCTCTTGTGCAGGTCAATGTGAGTTACTGTCTCTTTCTGGCCCTGGGCAACCTGATTGATGTCTGAGCTGAGCCCATAGTAGTTCAGTGGGCACAGACTCCTTAGCCCAGATGCTGGGTCTGCCTTGAGTGTCACACTTTGTCTCTGTTCTAAGCTGTACTCCCTTCCCCCATGGAGCTGGGCTCTATGTGATATCCTGGTCTTGGCTGGGATGGCTTGATCAAAGTCATGTTGGGAGTGGTGCCAGTGACTTGTAGGAGGGTTGCTAGGCCCTTCCTCTCCTTATAATGCCTCAGCTCTGTCTGGTTTGCTGGCACCTCCTCTCTGTCACCTGCAGGGGCACAGATTTTCTGCCCCTGGGTGTTTCCCCTTGCCTCATGTAGCTACAGGGTTAGTGTTAGGTTTAGGGTTAGGGTTAGGATTAGGGTTAGTTTTGCCGGTGGGAAAGAGGGGACCTCCCCTGTGTTCCAGGTGGGCAGGGCTGATCTTCCTAACCTACTGTCCAGTCCCCTTTCTGCTCACACACACAAGTTCCTCCAAGAAATAGAAGGCCCCCCAAATTCAATGTTGGGTGTGTCTTTCAGATCCTTCCAATGTAGGCTGGCCCTGAGCTCCACTGCGTGGCCCTTCCCACTGGTCAGGAGGAGCTCCCCAGGCTGCACTATGGCAGGGTGCTAGTGCGACTCTATCCAGGGACTTCAGCCCCAGGCTTCCACTGCTGCACCCACTCCACAGTCTCCACAGCCAGTGCCCTTGAGGCCTCCTCTCTCAGTCCCAGGCCCTCCTGTCTCACCTACAGATCTGCAGCCTCTTTAATCTCCACAGGTCCTCAGTTCTAATAGGTCCATGTCAGGGGAGGCTACATCCACCTCCCACCCTACAGCACAGTTCCTGCCCCTGAGCTGTGGTGATGGAGCTGAGAAGCTGGGCTCTAGAGTGGTGGTGGCAGCACAGTAGCGGTGGCAGTTGTTGAGTACACAGCAGGGACAAGAGCCCTGCTGGGTCAGTGGCTCAATGGCAGTGGCACAATGTCTAGGCTGGGTCCCGTCAGGTGCACGGTTTCAGGCTGGCTGAGTCCAGATGGTGGTAAGGCTTTGTGCCTAGCTGCTGCTGCTCTCTGCAGCCTCTTCCTACGTACAACCTTATAAACCTTTCAAGGTGGCATGCTCTCCAAGCTGGAGCTGTGCCTAGGGAGTAGCTGTGACGGTAGCAGAGACTTTTTGGCCAGGAGAGCCCGAATCGTCTGCCCCCAAGGCTCCCGGGCGATCCATCGATCATACTTTCTCTCACACACACAAACACACTCACTCCCTTACTTACTCACATTCTCTCCCTCACTCCAAACATACTGGCCACCATGTTTCTTCCTTCGAGTATTGAGAAAATATTTCTTGAGTCACTTTTCAGGTGCTGATGCAACAATGAGGTTCTTTTATGGTCTGCAAGAAAATGAAGCCCTTGATGTTATGTCTTCTCTTCCCATCATCTCCTAGATGATCTGCAGTGTCCTGCAGTCACAGGGAGATGGTGACATGACTCTTATGAAGTCATTTTAGACCAGGGGTGGGCAAACTTTTTGACTCGAGGGCCACAATGGGTTCTTAAACTGGACCGGAGGGCCGGAACAAAAGCATGGATGGAGTGTTTGTGTGAACTAATATAAATTCAAAGTAAACATCATTACATAAAAGGGTACAGTCTTTTTTTTTAGTTTTATTCATTTCAAACGGGCCGGATTCGGCCCGCGGGCCGTAGTTTGCCCACGGCTGTTTTAGACCCTGAGTGATGTGTATCTGTTCTATTTTTCCAAGTACATCAAGGGAACCCTAGCCAGTTTGGCTCCATGGTTAGAGCATAGGCCCGCGGACTGAAGGGTCCTGGCTTCAATTCCAGTCAAGGGAATGCACCTCGGTTGCAGGCTCAATCCCTGGCCCTGCGTCGGGACCTGTGTGGGAAGCAATCAATTGCTGTGTCTCTCTCTGTCTCTCCCCGTTCCTTCCACTCTCTCTCTCTAAAAATCAATGGAAAATATCCTCTGGTGTGGATTAACAAAAAATAAACAAAAATGGACATTCTGGCTATGTCATTCTGTGTAAAAATCAGTCACAGTCTCCTGCCTGTCAGTGTCTCTGAAGTGTCAGCATTTACTTGTATTTGAGGAAGAATGAGCTTTAGCATTCATACTACCAGCTTTGATATCTAAAAAATGAGTAATGCCTTTTCTCCAGTGCTTTGGTCTTCAAAAATGATGGGCCTTGTTGTTGTTTTTAATGTATTCAGGCACATGATCATTTCTAGCATTGTCCATAAATAAAATGAATCATTTCTACATTCCATATTTTATGTCAACCAACATAATAAGGATTTATTGAATAACTATCATATATTGAACACTGGCCTAGGTAGATACTCAGATAAAGCTAACAGTTTTGAGCACTTACTATGTGCCAAGCACTGGGCTAGCCACTATGTATACACCTGTGTGTGTCTGTTAGTCTTTATATCACTCTGTAAATGTGCTCTATATTATGATGTATTTATTATGAGTATGTAAGTCATCAAGATTATCATTGAGGACTCTGCTATTTTGGTGTTGATGACTATACTGGAAAAGGTTATAAGTTTAATACTGAATTGGTCATCTTTCTCCTCTACATACACTTCATCACTAAGGCCTCAGGGAGCTCCAAGTTAGTAAGGGATAGAGTTATACTCCTGTGTATGTTGCCTGGGCTCTTTCCACCAGACTTGGCACCTTCATAGAGGGTCAAGAGCTGAAATTCAAAGAGGCTTATATATCCTATATAATAAATGCTCAGCAACCGAAACGGCGGAATGACCAGAGACCAGAACAACCATGGCTCCTCGCCCCGGCTGGCCTCACCCCCCGTGGAGACCCCCCACCCCAATCAGGGGCGTGGCCAGCCTGAAAACTGCCACGGACCCTTGCCCCACCCGGCCCCAACCCCCAGCAGGGAACCACACCCCAATCCGGGCAGGCTGGTTGGCCCCCACCCGTGCACTGGGACTCTATCCTATATAATAAAAGGATAATATGCAAATTGGCCCTAACAGCAGAATGACCAGAATGACTGCTCAACCAGTCACTATAAGGAGCACTGACCACCTCTTGGTATCTTTCCCCGGCTGGCAGGCTCCGATCACCTGATGGCAAAGAGGGAACTGGGGGTGGGTGGCGGCAGGGGGCAGGTCTGGCTGCGGGCACCCAGGGAAGATGGCCCTGATTGCAGGCCAGGCCTAGGGACCATACCTGCGCATGAATTTTGTGCGCAGGGCCTCTAGTCTAATAATAAAAGCATAATATGCTAATTAGACCAGATGTAGCTTCCAGACAAAGCCTGGGCTAGGAGGGAAGCCCGGGTACCAGGTGCCTGCCAGTGGCCAGAGGGAAGCCCGGGTCCTAGGTCCCAGTGGCTGGAGGGAAGCCTGGGTCCAGGGTGCCAGAGGGAACCCGTGCCGGCAGCCAGGGGAAGGAAGGCCTACTCTTGCATGAATTTCATGCATCAGGCCTGTAGTATTTATATAATACAGATTCTATACTACACAATACATTTCTACTAACTTACTGACTAAAGCATCCAAGAAAACATAAATCTGTGGTATATAGAAAATGCTATTGGTCTTAAGTTTGTTCTCAGTATTCCAGTTAAGATTGACAGTGCTTCTCCTTTAGTGTGGAGTCAGCTGAGGGGCAGTGGCCTTGAGAAGGAGATGAGTGGGCAGAAGCATCTATTTGAGGAGAGTTAACCTGAGTCTTTTTTTCTGAGAGTTGTATTTCCTCAGGGGCAGTAGCATAGTGGTAGAAATTAGCATGGGGTATGTGTGTTTGAGGGAAATGGAGAGGGGAAGTGCAGCAAGAATTTGGCACTTACAGGGGAAGGGGTAGGAGAGGTTACATGAATTTGGAGTTATGAAGGACTTTGACTACAGTATCTTGACTAATTTATGACAGCTTTAATCCAAATCTATATTCTAAAGTGAAATAATAGATAAACACATTTAATTTTTTAAACACTGATGGAAACAAAAAGAGAATTCTGGTTCCCTCAGGGTTTCCAGAAAATCAGCTTTAGACGGAATTCTACCCCCTACCATATTGCCTTTATCTCTTCAAAATTTAATCCAAAATACTGCTTTCTCAAGCATATTGACTGAGAATTTACTACTGAACTTTCCTAATTCTTAATTATTGCCATTAATTCTACTAGTACTGACAACCAAGATAGCTTGACCTCTCTGAGCATCTGCAAAATGGTGATTGTAGTGCCTGTCACTGGGTTAAGGACCAGATAATTTGTGTACGTCAAGTGGTTACCTCAGTTCCTGGCACATAATAACATGGCTTTGGCTTTGGAGTCAGACAGACCTGAGTACTGACCTGTGTTCTGTTCCTACCTATGGGACTTTGGGCAAGTTACTTAAGTTTTTGTGCCTTAATTCCCTTATCTGCAAAATGGATCCATACCTCCTAAGATTTTTGCAAGAGGTAGATTAGTACTAATATGGTAACAGAAGCAAAAATAAGCGTTTTAAAATTTTTGGTTTTCATTATTTTAAAAAATTTTTTTTTGCCTTCTCATCTCTTTTAGGTCCTTCCAACTGCACAGTTTGCCAGTGTCTCAGCTATACTTGCTCTTCCAAACACTATGCAATCTATACTGCAAAACCAAAGACCTGAAGTAAGTTGAAATTTCCTTCAAACTCTTAGGAGTTCAACTCCTAGCTGATTGGACCTGAAAACAAAGTATAACTAGTGCTCAATTTCTCCATAGAAGTACAGCAAAAGAAAAGACGTGCTGAGCCTAGGAGTAGGGAATGAGGTACAGATCCCTGCCAGCCCCTCCTGCCTCTTTCCCGTTTGCATGTGCTGTTTTTGCGGTAGTCAGTGGGTGGCAATCTGTAACTCCTAAGAGACTGGTGCGATCCTGGACTTACTTCCTTTTCCTTCGAGACTCCCACTGTCTTCCCCCTTGGTTTTCTTTCAGTTGTGTCCTGTCCACCTCCATGCAACTTGATAATCCTTTTCTCTCCCTGAACCGTTCCCCTGCTGTTATTCCCCAAAGTGCCACTGCTCAGAAGCCTCCACCTCTGCCCTGATCTTTTGTCCTCACTCACTTTCAAGTGCCTTGTCTTGTTATCTGTCCATGTCACTAACACACAGGCATGAGCCCCCTTGGTTTCCCACCACCTCGCCACACAGATCAGTGTGTGCTCTCCTTCCTTTCTGCCCCAAAAGAAGAGATGGCCTTTCTAAACCTACTCATGCCAATAAATTCATTTCCTTTTTCTGCATTTTTGTGAACATTTATTTCATTTTACACAGCACAGAAGTACCTGAAGATATACAATTCCTCCACCCTAATGCCTTACTGTAACCAACCCCAATGCACCCTATAACCCCCGCACCCATCCACTCCTACTTTCCATCCCCTGACTCTGATCCCAGTCTCCCTAGGTAATACCTTGTTTGCTACGTCTTTTTTTTTTTTTTTGCTTATTCAAATATAAATCTGTAACATAAGGCACACAAAACATCTATTAATATACATAGCATACATATACACAATACTTTTGGGGGTTTTGTTTCACAAAAAACAAAATTGACCTTTCATATATTTTTGAACAGTAGAATAGATAGTCCTCCAATACAGTAGGGCAGGATCTGTCCCAATCTTTTATATATTTCTTGTGTTTTCAAGCTTTCTTCAGCTGTCTCCTTCCCCATGGCTCCAGTTTCTCCCATAGTCAAAAGAACCCTCTCTCAGCTATGTATCTCACATCACTCCTTCCCTTCACAGCCAGGAGTCCTTGAAGAGCCCCCTTCACTGACTGTACTTCCTTACTTCCTGCTCCCTCTCTCCTCAGTGCTGTCAGTTTGGCTTCTGCTTCTCCCCCACCCAGATTTGCTCAAAGATCAAAAGTGAATGCCAGACCCAATGAACACTTTTTACCTCCTGTCTTACAGGCCCCCTGCAGCCCTGGGCACCGCTGACTTGCTCCCCTGGCACTTCTCTTCACCCTATTCTGAATACTTTTAAGTATTTCATTGCCTCCATGGTTGCTCGTGAGGAACAATTTTACCCACCAGTGGACATGTGGCAATTATCTCGAAACATTTCTGGTTGTCATAACTTGGGGGATGTGCTACTGGCATCAGGGTAGAAACCAGGGATTCTGTCAAACATCCTACAGTGTACCAGCCATTTGCAACATAGAATTATCCAACTCCAAATGTCAAGAGTGCTGAGTTTGGGAAGCCCTGCCCTAGAAGGATATAAACAAGCCCAAGGTTATTTCTGATAAGTACAAGCTAGGTATCTTGTCCCCAATTCTGATGGTTATCCACACTTGCCCCAAAAGGAAATAGCCCAGTCACATGCAGCTGCTGCAGAGATGTCGCAGGGCCATGACAACTTCAGTCTCTAGGTCCATGGTGGCCAGGTGATGTCCTGGGCTCCTCCTGGTGTCTCAGTCTGGTGTGACTCCTCACCATCCTTCCACCTGTGGGCTAAACTATGCATTTAGTCATTCTCAACAAAGCTTATTGCCATGAAAGGTAGAGAGGAAGACCATCTCCCCCCTCCCTCTTTCCTGTCACCCCCTCTCTTTGGAATTTAATTTCCCACTGGGATATGTTCTATTCCACATTTCTGAATTCACTGAGGGATTTGTACCCAAATTCCCCTCCCAAATTTATTCTGGTGGTGGGTTGGGGGGACAGGATCCCTCAGGATGGCACCATACTTTGGTCAGTGGTATAGACCAGCAAACCCTCTGTACACTACAGTTGCTGACTCACCTTGGCAGTGGCTTTTGTTCCACGTTCACATTTGATTGTCCCCAGTTCTGCTCACTGGGAACTGGGGAGGATTCTCTTGTCATGGGCTGAATAGTCACAGCAGTCCTTCTCGACTGTAGCTGGTGTGGTGTCTTCTGTAGATAGCCCTGAGGGATTCTCTTAGGGGTGGCAAATCTCTACTGTTGTAAGCCCGGGGCGGGGGTGTAAACCCCAGGCCTGTTTTGATTATTTCTTCTGATATAACTCACTCAGAACATGAATGAGCTTCTTGTTCAGTTCATCCCTGGATACTCTTGGGAGCAGGAATCCCAACTACCCATCAATCACTGAGGTATCTCCCTGGCCAGTTCTGACATTTTCTTTGACAGTCTGTGGTTTGTCACTGCTCTTCTGGTGCCAATTTCTGACTTTGAAATAATCTGGTTCCACAGAAGAGTAAGCAGCTCCAGTTAGCTTAAAGAAAAAGGGATCTGGGTAGAGTGGATTTTTACAGAGCACAATGGCAGGAAGTGGAAAAATGGTTGGGCCTCCACTCTTTTATCTCCAGGGTCTCAGGATCAACTTTTCTCTGCTTCTCTGTGCCTCTTTTCTCTGGGATGTCATACTGGTGTCTTCTAAGACACTTGGCCTCTGTAAAGCACATGGCTCTGCTTTCCCCTTAACCAGAGCCAGGCCTTGGCTGAGGCCCCCATGTCCATGGCTCTGACCTTGGCCTCAACTCCAATTGACCCACTGCTTCACTGCCCAACACCATCCTGACTATGAAATCTGTCTCTCTTCTGATTCTCTAGTGTGACAATCTGTTTGGCTCAGGATGGGTCAAATGTCTACTCCTGCTGCAATAATCTAGAGCAGGGGTGGGCAAACTTTTTGACTCAAGGGCCACAATGGGTTCTTAAACTGGACCGGAGGGCTGGAACAAAAGCATGGATGGAGTGTTTGTGTGAACTAATATAAATTCAAAGTAAACATCATTACATAAAAGGGTACGGTCTTTTTTTTTTTTTTAGTTTTATTCATTTCAAATGGGCCAGATCCGGCCCGCGGGCCGTAGTTTGCCCACGGCTGATCTAGAGCCTCGGTAGGGAGGGAGGGGTAACCAGGTCCCTCAGATACTAGGGTGGGGGAGAGATACATACAAATAAACAGCACTTCTGGGGTGTCGAATACTTATGCTCTGGAACAGCCGTCGCCAACCTTTTGGACCTCACGGACCACCAGTGGTCCGCGGACCAACAGTTGGTGGACGCTGCTCCAAAGGTTTCCTTAAACCAGCGGTCACTAACCTTTCGGACCTCGTGGACCACCAGTGGTCTGCAGACCACCGGTCGGTGACCGTTGCTCTGGAACACAAAGAGGATCATCAAAGCATTTCTCTCCCACCTCCCGCCCTGCCTCCCTCCAACTCCACTAGTCTTGTTCTCCCACTCATTCCCTTACCCCCACTCAACACAGCCCCTCCCCCCACCAAATATTGATATCCCTTTGGGATATATTTCTGTTATATTTCACATTTCTGAATTTAAGGGTTCTGTAACCAGGTGCCCCTCCCACAGTGGTAGCAAATTTCCCTCCCTGAAAAATTCACAGGGTTACACCAAAAGCAGTTCCAATCCCCGGGCCTGTGAGATGCTGGAGGTCTTCTCAGCTGTTGGGGCTCAAAGGCTCTCTGGTCTCTTTGGGGTTCTTGAGGATCTGTTCCCTGGGCCCCCACCATAGAGGGGCCCCAGTAGGCAGCCTGAGGTGGAGCTCCTGCTGTGAAGGCTGCCCATGGTGGGGATGGTGTGGGTGCTTCTGGGAAGGGAATAAGGGGCATTAGAATGAGTATGTGAATGAGGCAGGGAGCTAGACAGGAAGGGTTGCTTGTGAAACTGTGGCCCTAGGCTTGAGAGTCCCAGAAAAATAAAGCATGGCTGTTTCTACTGATCTGAGATGTCCCTGCCTCTGCCTGCCATAAGTGTACGTTTTCTGCTCCACAAAGCTGCAGGAGGCCTCCACCCTCTATACCCCCTCTGCATCCTTCTGTCTTCCTCCTTCTACAGCAGCAGTTAGCAGTAGTAGTAGCTACAGCAACCTCTGCCTTGTTTTCTCCTCACCTGCTCCTTTTGCCCCAAACACACTGGTAGTAGCCAGGCCTGGCTCCTCTGAAACCTGCTGCCATTCCCAGGAAGACACCATCTCCTGTAGAGAAGTGGGCAGGGTTAAATTCCATTCAGGGGGTGGAGGGGCTGGGAGGGAAGATGGGGTAGTACCAAGTGGGGTAATCTTACAGCCTGGAGAAGCTTCCACCTCAGCAGTTCCTTCTCTTTCTGAACCTCAGCCAGTTTGGCCAGCGTCAGCTGCAGCTGATAGGCTGCCTCTTTGCACTCCATTTCGTGCTTCGCGGTAAGCTCCTTCATGTTGGAGGCCAAGGCTTGTAAGGCCGATTTGTGCAGTTTGGTGAAGTCTTGTAGCCACTGCACCCTGCAAGCGTGTAACTGGCCCTGCCTGCGGGCACAGCGCACGCCCAGGGCCAGGCTACCCCAGGCGCAGGCCTCTTTGGCCTCGCTGGTCACTGCGCTGTTCTCCAGGATAGCCCTGAGCTTGTCTTCCACCTCCGCCCAGGACAGGGATATATTCTCCAGGTAGAACTCAGGGCCTTTTATGTGTCTGGACATTTTCTCGTTGATGAAAGCCACCACATTGCCATGCTGGAACCCAGCAGAGGGGTCCTCGGGTCTCAAGGCCATGATAGCAGAAGGCCTTAGGGGCCTGGCTGCACTGCAGGGATAAATCAACTAGTTGTTTCCTCGGTTAGGGCCTCCGCTTTTCGTTAGCCCCTCCCCCAAGGCTCTTCCCATCCCCTT
>NW_005357414.1:3853460-3858856 GCF_000412655.1 Myotis brandtii | reverse complement strand
TTTCCTCTCTCCAGATGCTGGCCAAAGGAAGTGTACACGGACCACGCCCGCGGACCACACCCGCTGACTCTGCACTGTGCCCCCCTCCTCACCATGCCCAAAGAGGTAGGGTACCTTTCCTTCCAATGGCTCCGGGGGGGAAAAGAAAGGCTGAGCCCCAACCCTGGAGCCTTATACCCTGGGACTGTACCAATTTCCAGAGACAGCAGGGGTGGGAGCGAATGCGCCAGGAATATCCTTCCCATCCTCCCACCCCCAGGGCATCAGGGGACCCACTATACTGTTGAAAGCTCATGAAGGTGGAAGAGACGGGAGTGGTCAGAAAAGACTTAGATCTAAGAATGCAAAGCACTTGTGATCGTGTATAAAAAAACTTCACCCTCTCTCACCACCACAAAGGTTTGTCCCACTCCAGGAGGGTGCTCTCCTCCTAGAAATGGAATGTTCTAGAACACGGACGAGTCCAATCCTGCCAGTGGCCTCAGGTTCCCACTGGGGAAGAGGTTGGGGCCAGAAAACAGCCTAATACTCCACTGACCCAGGACTGAGCACTGTGGTCACTGTAGTGGTCATAAATCCCAGCCCTATATACTCCTGAGACTGTCTGGAATCTGCGGCCGGTCACACCCCCTACCATCGTCACCCCCATCTCCTGCTATTTCTTCTCTGGACTCCTGCAGCCTTTTGATGTCAGGTCTGTCTTCTGGCCTACCTTATCATCAGAGGGGTGATCATGTCTCTTTAAACCTCCGATGGCTTTCTGAATCCTATGGGATAAACCAGACAGAACCCAGGTAGAGCCCTACTTTGCCACTTATTATATGACCTTGTGCTATAACCGGATCGCAGTTTCTGTCTATGGGCTTACAATGGGACTGAATGACAAGCGCATGTAAACTTGATGTAATGTTTTCTACAACTCCATTTTTGTAAAATGTACGAATCTGTGTATGCGCACATGTGTGTGGGTGTGTGGGTGTGTGTCTTTGCACAAGTGTCTTGGAAAAGAAGGAAGGGTATACACCAGACTTTTAACATTGGTTGTCTCTGGGAGGTAGGAATATAGTACATTTAAAAAAATATATTTTATTTTTTCTCTACTGTAAAAATAATTTATTAATAAACAGGTTACATTTTTCAAAATGAAAAACATTTTTCTTATAACTTCTTATAATTTTTAAGTATATAATAATTGTATATATAAATAATATTTATTTACCTAGAAAGTAAATGGCTCCCTGTAACGCCACCCTTCCCCCAATCTGGGAGCTAACCACTGCTAATAGCTTGATATATATCCTTCCAGTCTTTTAAAATAGGCCATAGCAGCCCTAACCGGTTTGGCTCAGTGGATAGAGTGTCGACCTGTGGACTGGAGGGTCCCAGGTTCGATTCCGGTCAAGGGCATGTACCTTGGTTGCGGGCACATCCCCAGTAGGGGGTGTGCAGAGGGCAGCTGATCAATGTTTCTCTCTCATAGATTTTTATAACTCTCTATCCCTCTCCCTTCCTCTCTGTAAAAAACTCAATAAAATATATTTTAAAAAAAATAGGCCATAGCAGATAATTGGCAGTTTCTCAAATTAAGCATCCTCTCTCTTTCCTCTTGGCCTTTGCACAGGTTGCTCCATGAGTGAATTTGTCTCTCAGCGCCTCTCCCTACTCCCATTCTTCTCATCCACCTAACTCCTCTTTAATTGCTATTCCTTTTCACAACAGCACTCAGTTATTTCTTCCACTTATAAGTATTCGTGATCCTCCAAACCCCACCCAAAGCTAGGCTGAATTGTGCCACCTTTCTGTGTCTTCATGGTATGGTACTTTGTCCATACCACTTGCAGTATTTTTCACATTATATTATAATCCATGATTTTCTCATTTTTCCTCATTAATTGTATGTTCCTTGAGGGCAGGGTCTGGGGCATAATTATTTGTGTTTTTAGCATCTAGAACAGTGGAAAGCACCCAATAAATTAATTGTTGAATTTATTGAAATAATTCATTACATCAGTAAGTTGCAAATAGGTACCTTTAAAGAGAATCCTATTTTCTTTCTTCTCAGAAATGTCTTTTTCTCCACACAGACTAATTTACTGCCACCTGACAGCTTCTTGTAGTAGGGACCTCTCCTTAGTATTTGAATCCAACCAGTATATGACAGATTTGGGATTTATAGAGCAATACCCTGGAAGATTCAGTAATGAAACTTCTGTATGAAGGATTAACACAGACAAACTGTATCTTACAGAACTGAGGTAAATGGTAGCAGGAAAGTTTGTTATCTGTTTACTAGAGGCCCAGTGCACGAAAATTCGTGCACTTGGGGGGATCCCTCGGCCCAGCCTGCGCCCTCTCACAGTCAGACATCCATAGCACTGCCGAGGAGGTGGGAGAGGCTCCCGCCACCACCGCTGCGCTCACAGCCTTCAGCCTGGCTTGTGGCTGAATGGAACTCCCCCTGTGGGAGCACACTGACCACCAGAGGGCAGCTCCTGCATTGAACGTCTGCACCTTGGTGGTCAGTGCACATCATAGCGACTGGTTGTCCTGGTAGTTCCACCATTAGGGTCAATTTGCATATTACCCTTTTATTATATAGAATATTATTTTTGTCAATTTCTGTTTGTGTCGGGGGAGAGCATGAATAAGGTAACGAGGTCATTCTTCTGTTTTCTGAAGATTTTTATGGATGCCTTATTTCTCCATCTTCTTGTGGGGTGCTAGCAGTTGTTCTCAGCACCAGACGGTCACTCATTGACCTGGATTTTATGCTTCAGCTTTGAAATTGCTCTGTGAAGGCTTAAAATATCCAAATTTCAAATTACAAAGGCTCAAGTAAGTAGTAACTATTAATTTCCATGCTGCAAGAAAAAATTTTTAAATATGCAACTCAAGATGGATGTTGTGTGATCATAACACATTTCAAGGAGTCATAAAGAGGAAGGATAAAAGTGACAGTACTAGCCCAGCCAGCATGGCTCAGTGGTTGAGCATCAACCTATGAACCAGGAGGTCACGGTTCAATTACTGGTCAGAGCACATGCTGGGGTTGTAGGCTTGATCGCCAGTCGGGGTGTGCAGGAGGCAGCCTATCGATGATTCTCTCTCATCATTGATGTTTCTCCCTCTCTGTTCTTCTCTAAAATCAATAAAAATATTTTTTAAAAAGTGACAGTACTGCCCTGGCCGGTTTGGCTCAGTGGATGGAGCGACAGACTGCGCACTGAGGGGTCCCAGGTTTGATTCCGGTCGAGGGCATGTGCCTTGGTTGCGGGCACGTCCCCAGTGGGGGGGGGTGCAGAAGGCAGCTGATCGATGTTTCTCTCTCATTGATGTTTCTGACGCTCTATCCCTCTCCCTTCCTCTCTGTAGAAAACCAATGAAATATATTTTAAAAAAAGTGACAGTACCTACAGTTGTTCCCATGTAACAAGGAAGAGAATTTTTACTGTAAGAGGCAGTAACATCAATGACAATAATAATAACCAAGACTTATTAAACAATTGGTTTGTTCTAAGTGTTGTATACATGACTTCCTTTCATCAGCACAATGGCTCTGAGAGGTTCAGATTATTATACCCATTTTAGCACATTAGGAAACAGAGGCCCAAAGTCAAAAGACTGAATTCAAAACCCAAATGTTTCTGACTTCAAAGTCTGTGGTAATGACCTTAGTTAATAAAAAGTTTATCATATGTGTATTAATCAGATTTCTCCAGAGAAACAGAATCAGTAAGATGTATATAAATATATAGAGAGATTTATTTTAAGGAATTGGCTCATGGATTATGATGGCTGTCAAGTTCAATATCTGCACGGTAGGCCAGCAGTCTGGAGACACAGGGAAGAGCTGATGTTGCAGTTCACGTTCAAAGACAGTCTGCTGGTAGAATTTCTTCTTCTGGGGAGGTCAGTCTTTTTCTATTATAGCATTCAACTCATTGGATGAGGCCCACCCACATTATAGAGGGTAATTTACTTTACTCAGTGTCTACTGATTTAAATGTTAATCTTATCTAAAAAGTACCTTCACAGAAACAGCTATAATAATAAAAGCATAATATGCTAATTAGATCAGACTAGTTCCAGACAACCTTCTAGACCAGCGATTCTCAACCTGTGGGTCATGACCCCGTTGGTGGTCGAACGACCCTTTCACAGGGGTCGCTTAAGACAGTGGTTGGCAAACTGCAGCTTGCGAGCCACATGCGGCTCTTTGGCCCCTTGAGTGTGGCTCTTCCACAAAATACCGACTTCTGGGCATGGGCCACGGAGTTTCAATCGCACTGTACTTGCGCACCCGCACGTGATATTTTGTGGAAGAGCCACACTCAAGGGGCCAAAGAGCCGCATGTGGCTTGCGAGCCGCAGTTTGCTTACCACTGGCCTAAGACCATCCTGCATATCAGTTATTTACATTACGATTGATAACAGTAGCAACATTACAGTTATGAAGTAGCAACGAAAATAATTTTATGGTTGGGTCACAACATGAGGAACTGTATTTAAAGGACCAGAAGGTTGAGAACCACTGTTCTAGACGAAGCCAGGGCTGCAAGGGAAGCCCGGGTCCCAGGTGCCGAAGGGAAGCCGGTGCCAGCAGCTGGGCAAAGGAAGGCCTACTCTTGCACAAATTTTGTGCATCGGGCCTCTAGTATAGAATAATGTTTGACCAAATATCTGGGTACCATGACCTAGCCAACTTGACACATAAAATTAACCATTATAATATATATCTGGGGTTTTCTAAAACAAAAGCTTTTTAGCATTAAAGCCTTCTAAAATCTACTTTGAAACTTTGCTGTTGTTTTTTTTTGCAAAATGATTCTATTTAAAATTTCTAAATTGGGGAGCTATAGAGACATGTCCTTATGAGAACTTTTCAAGACAGAATTTGAAGCATGGTAACTCAAGAGAAAATTGAAGGATCAAAGGTTGTGGTGTATATCATAGAAATTCTTGAAAGTGATGAAAGAAAAAGTTGATGGGAAATGTTTTAAATAATTAGACTACTAAGAAACAAAGATTGAGAAGATAGGAAGTTCAGTAAAACTCACTCTTCATGCCAGAGAAGGAATATTGATGATGGTGAGGGGCTAGATTTCTCTAAGAAGGCAGATTAATAATAATGGACTTTTATTATTAATAATAATGGACTTTTATTTTATTTTTTAAAAATCCCTTTTTAAATTTTTATTTATTTGATTTACATTTTTTAAAAAATTTTTATTGATTAAGGTATTACAAATGTGTCTTTATCCCCCCATTTGTCCCCTCATCCCCCCAGTCTTGCCCTCACCCTCACCCCCTGTTGTCTGCGTCCATTGCTTATGCTTATATGCATGCATACAAGTCCTTTGGTTGATCTCTCCCCCTTACCCTTACCCTCCCCTACC
>NW_005357414.1:3850243-3851600 GCF_000412655.1 Myotis brandtii | reverse complement strand
CAGTACCAGGCAGTTTTGAGAACAGTGGCTTTGTAATACATCTTGATATCTGGTATTGAGATCCCTCCTACTTTGTTCTTCATTCTCAGGATTGCTGCAGCTATTCGTTTTTTTTTTTTATTCCAGATGAATTTTTGGAGAGTTCTTTCTAGATCTGTGAAATATGCCATTGGTATTTTAATGGGGAGTGCATTGAATTTATAGATTTCTTTGGGTAGTATGGACATTTTAATGATGTTGATTCCATGAATACGGTATGTTCTTCCATCTGTTTATGTCTTCCTCTATCTCTTTTTTCAACGTCTTGTAGTTTTTTGAGTACAGGTCTTTACCTCCTTAGTTAACTTTATTCCTAGGTATCTTAATTTTTTTGTGCAATGGTAAATGGGATTGTTTTTGTAATTTCCCTTTCTGTAAGTTCACTATTGTTGTATAAAAATGCCATAGATTTCTTGGCGTTAATTTTGTATCCTGCTATATTGCCAAATTCGTTTAAGTCTAATAATTTTTTGATGGAGTCTTTAGGGTTTTCTATGTACAGTATCATGTCATCTGCGAATAATGGCAATTTTACTTCTTCTTTTCCAATTTGGATGCCTTTTATTTCTTCTTCTTGTCTGATCGCTATAGCTAGTACTTCTAGTACTATGTTGAACAGGAGTGGTGAAAGCGGACATCCCTGTCTTGTTCCTGTTCTTAAGGGAAATGGTTTTAGTTTTGCCTATTGAGTATGATGTTGGCTGTAGGTTTGTCATATAAGGCTTTTATTATGTTGAGGCATAATCCTTCTATTCCCACTTTGCTGAGCGTTTTTATCAGAAAAGGATGTTTGACTTTGTCAAATGCCTTTTCTGCATCAACTGATATGATTATGTGATTTTTGTCTCTCAATTTGTTTATGTGATGCATCCCGTGTATTGATTTGCAGATATTTTACCAGCCTTGCATCCCTGGAACAAATCCCACTTGGTCATGGTGTATAATTTTTCTAATGTACTGCTGGATCCGGTTTTCTAGAATTTTGTTGAGGATTTTAGCATCTATGTTCATCAGGCATATTGGCCTGTAATTCTCTTTCTTTGGCATCTTTATTTGGTTTTGGGATTAGGGTAATGCTGGCTTCATAGATTGAGCTTGGAAGTGTGCCTACTTCTTGAATTTTTTGGAATAGCCTGAGAAGGATTGGTTTTAGTTCTTCCTTGAATGTTCGGTAAAACTCCCCTGTGAAGCCATCTGGTCCAGGGCTTTTGTTTGCTGGAAACTTTTTGATTACTTTTTCAATTTCATCAGTAGTTATTGGCCTATTCGGGTTTTTTGATTCTTCCTGATTGAGTTTTGGAAGCTTGTATTTTTCTAG
>NW_005357414.1:3841960-3849307 GCF_000412655.1 Myotis brandtii | reverse complement strand
TTTTCCATCCCTTCACTTTCAGTCTGTGTGAGTCCCTTCTAATGAGGTGGGTCTCTTGTAGACAGCATATATATGGGTCATGTTTTTTTATCCATTCAGCTACCCTGTGTCTTTTGATTGGAGCATTTAATCCATTTACGTTTAATGTTATTATTGATAAGTACTTGTTTGTCGTCATTTTTATTCCTAATGTTTGTGTTTCTTCTTGCTTTTCTGTTTCTTCTTTTTACAGCAGTCCCTTAGCATTTCTTGAATTGCTGGCTTGATGGCAATAAACTCTCTTAGCCCTTTTTTGTCTGTGAAGCTCCTGATTGCACCTTCAATTTTGAATGATAGCCTTGCTGGGTATAGTATTCTTGGATTCAGTCCCTTCCTTTGCATCACTTTATATATTTCATTCCATTCCCTTCTGGCCTGGTGTGTTTCTGTTGAAAAATCAGTTGATATTCTAATAGGAGCTTCCTTATAGGTACTTTCTATCTCTCTCTGGCAGCCTTTCAGATTCTTACTTTGTCATTGGTGTTTGCCAATTTAATTATGATGTGTCTTGTTGTCAGTCTTTTGGGATTCATCTTGTTTGGGACTCTATGTGCTTCTTGGACTTGCATAATTTTTTTCTTGCCAATATCAGGGAAGTTTTCTGTCATTATTTCTTCAAACAGGTTTTCTATTCCTTGCTTCTCTTCGTCTCTTTCTGGTACCCCTATTATGTGAATATGGTTTCGTTTTGTGTTGTCCCAAAGCTCCCTTAGGCTCTCCTCTTGCTTTTTAAGTTTTTTTTTTCAGTTGCTCCTGTGTTTGTGTGTTTATTTCTTCAAACAGGTTTTCTATTCCTTGCTTCTCCTCCTCTTCTTCTGGTACCCGTATTAAGTAAATGTTGTTTCATTTTGCATTTTCCCAAAGCTCCCTTAGGCTCTCCTCTTGCTTTTTAAGGTTTTTTTTCAGTTGCTCCTAAATTTGTGTGTTTTTTCCTACCTTGTCTTCTAATTCGCTGATGTGGTCCTCAGCCCCTTCTAGTCTGCTGTTTAAGCCTTCCGTTGTGTTCTTTATTGCAGCTATGTCGTTCTTCATTTCCTCTTGGTTCCTTTTCATGTTGGTGACATTCTCATTCAGCTCCTTATAATTCTCATTGAGTTGTGTGTATTTGTCATCCAGCCGTTTGAGCAACCTTATGACCATTACTCTGAATTCTTTCTCTGATATGTTGCTAGCCTTACTTTCATTTAACTCCCTTTCTGGTGATTCTTTTTTTTCTTTCCTTTGGGGATTGCTTTTTTGTCTTCCCATATTTTGCTGTAATGTTTTAATTGTAGATCAAATTTCTTTGCTACCCAGGTTCTTTTGGGATGGTGCTACTGGTGTGATCTCACAGGTCTCCTGGGCTTGGTAATCTAGCATAGCTCCCTACTTGAGCTATTTGGGTTCGCTTGATGTAGGCCTGTGAGCTGGAGAGGTGCAACTGCAGTGTCTAGAAGTCAGCAGCAGCCGTGGAGGGGGGTGTCCCAATTTTTGCTGTCTTACGCCCTTGTTTGAAGTTGCGCGTGCCCAGCGGCAACTCACAGTGGCACTGGAAAAGCGTGCAACTGTAGTGCCCAGAGTTCTGCAGCTGTGGGGTGGGCAGACTCAGTTTTTGCTTCTGCACCTGTGGTGGATAGGGGCACGCTCCCAGGGGCGGCTCACAGGGGCACCAGCGGTGTGTTTGCCAGGGTAGTGTACTGAGGCACTCTGAAGGGCCCTGGCACTGAACCCATGTAATTGAGGCATCTGTGGGCAAGAGGGGGGTGTCCCAATTTTTGCTGTCTTACGCCCTTGTTTGAAGTTGCGCGTGCCCAGCGGCAACTCACAGTGGCACTGGAAAAGCGTGCAACTGTAGTGCCCAGAGTTCTGCAGCTGTGGGGTGGGCAGACTCAGTTTTTGCTTCTGCACCTGTGGTGGATAGGGGCACGCTCCCAGGGGCGGCTCACAGGGGCACCAGCGGTGTGTTTGCCAGGGTAGTGTACTGAGGCACTCTGAAGGGCCCTGGCACTGAACCCATGTAATTGAGGCATCTGTGGGCAAGTATCCAGGGTGAGTGAATTCAGAATTTCTACTGCCGGGGGTAGTGTGTCCCTGTTTGTCCAAGATCGCACCTAGCGGGGGCTTGCAACGGCTCCTATGAGCACCCTGTGGATAGATGGGCTCTGGGTGCCTGCTCATTGGAAATGCACGACTGTGGCAGTGAGTTTGCCGGCACAGAGCTCTGATGCACTCTGAGTGGCCCTGGTGCTAAAGATGCGCAGCTGGCTTGTCTGTAGGCAGTTATTCAGGAAGAAGGAATTCAGAATTTCTACTGCAGGGCAGCGCGCCCTTGTCTTTTCAAAATCACACCCAGCAGGGGTTCACAGCAGCATCCAAGAGCTGCCTATGGAGTGGTGTGCCCTGGAAGTCTGTGCCATCTAGAGTTCTGCCTCTGAGGAGTGGTGAGTTGTTACTGCTGTTGTGGGAGCGGTGCACCTTTGGAGGTAGAGGTCCCAGGAACCATGGGTCTGTGGGTGGGGCAGCAGGATTTTGGCTGGAGTGGCTGCTGGGTCGCGGGCAGTGTCCAAGGCCTGTCTGGGTGGTGGTGCTGATGAGTTCCTAGAAGAGGCCGCTCTCCCCTTCAAGATGGCATGGGCTCTGTGCCCGAGTCCCACAGTCCAGGGAGTGCCCGCAGCGGTAGTAGTCTTGCCCTGTCCAAGAGAGCCTGGTCTGCCAGCCCCTGCTGCTCCTGCCGGATTTAACTGTCCCTCATCACTCACACTCACACCACAAACATCCACACACTCTCCTTTCATCCCCTCACTCACTTCCTATCCCTCACCTCTGTCCTGCCAGCGCCATCTTTTTTTCTTAAAAATCTTTAGTGTTGAAAGTATTACATATGTCCCCTTTTTTCCATAGCACCCTGCCCCCGCCCCAGGCCCTTACCACCCCACTGTCTGTGTCCATGTGTTATACATATATGCATACAAGGTCTTTGATTGATTACCTCCCACCCACTCCCCCTCCCCTGCCTTCCCTTCAAGATTCTGCACTCTGTTATAATGGAGTTTTAGATAGGAGGAAAGGAAAGGAGGATTTGAAAGAATATCAAATGAGTTTAGAGTGCTAAACTCATGCAGAGAATAAAAATTATATTGGGTCTTGATATTTCCTCCCATCCCTTTTCCTTTTGGGGGCAGTCAACATTTATTGAGTTCCCACTGGGGACACTGTGTTGTGGGAGCAATATAAAAGTCCTTTCCATGGAGGAAAAGAGGCTGTGACATACTCAAGGTTAGGGGACTTGTTCTATGGGCCTTTATTTTCTCTGCTCAAGAGATATTGTTGGTAGAGAGTGAGTAGGATGGTAAAGTGGCCAATTCTGTCTCTGTTCATCTTTATTTCCAAATTGTGTGCTAGCTTTCTCTCTGAAAGCTCAGAGGCTGTTTGCAAGTAACTTGCCTCTGTTCTCATTTGCAATACAAACCTCACTGAGCTGGACCTAAGTGAAAATCCCCTGGGGGACACAGGGGTGAAGTATCTTTGTGAGGGTCTCACTCATACTACAACTGTAAAGTAGAGAAATTAGAATAAGTTTTTAAAAACTGTGGCATCATCTTATAACTCTTGAACTTGTTGAATGCCTGCTATGTGCCAGTATCTATGCTTGGTGGTTGCCAAAAGTTACTTCATCTAATTCACTCCTTACAATAACCACATAAGATTGGTTTTCTTATCCCCATTGTACAGATGAGGAAACTGAGGTACAGGAGGAACTTGTTTAAGGTCATACCGCTAAAAAGTGGCATAGCCAGGATATGACTCCAAAATCTGTCTCCAAATCTCATGCTCTTTCCAGTATACTACCATCTTGTGTGTGTACAGTAATTACATTAAGTAAATATTAACTTTATAAAGAATATCTACTGTGCATCTAGCACTGGACTAGATGTGAGTCTGGTAAGAAGGACTGCCAGTGACAAGACTGCCCTTAAGGACACACAGATATGAATCAATTGAAGAGCAACACATTTCAATGTGTAATCAAGTGCCCAACACAATGGAACCATTTAGAAATGTCAGATAAGTTCAAGGTCAGTGAGGAGGTCACTATGGGCTGGAGACCTCAGGAAGAGGCTCTGAAGGAGGTGGGCCAGGAGCTGGAACTTGAAAGATGGCTAGGATTTAGCTAAATAGGGAGGATGGGAGAATATTTCCAGAAAGCTAAATGACAGCAGTGTCTGATTTTTCGTTTTCTCTGGGTAGCTTGAGCACATGTTAACTCACAGATGCTAGCTGTGTGGAACTCTCTTCTTTCTTGCGAGTCGGACTTTAAAAGAGCTGTTTGTGGTTGCCAATGCCCTGGGGCACACAGGAGTACAGCATCTCTGTGAAAGTCTATGGCATGGGAAGAGTAAAGTCTAGAATCTTATGTAAGTGTCTGCTTGTCCTTGTCCTTCTCATGGGATTTTGGCATTTGAGGTTCAGCGGGACTCCCTGCTGCCATAGTTAACATAGTCATGTTGGTGTCCCCATCCCGTCAGGCTTTCTGAATACTCCCTCTCTGCAGCTTGTTGTGATACCCTCACCCAAGTCCCGAGCTTTGCCCAGAGCCTGACAAGGCTACTTCTAATTAATAACAACATTGAAGATTTGGGACTGAAATTGTTGTGTAAGGGATTAAAACAGCCTGTCAGTTAAAGGATCTGTCATAAGTGTCATGGACTATAGCCACAAGCAGAGTTTCCTGATATTTCAGCAACTCCCAAAATTAAATTAGTACTTTTTGGCCTGGTGATTGACTCTTTAATGTAGCAATAAATGAAAACCTAAATAATATAGGGGAAATAAATCCCCTCTCCACAAGCTCTGGTCCAAGGAATTTTTTCTTACATGACACTCTGATTTTCTAATGTATTTTTTTAGTGGGCAAACATAATTCCTAAAGTGACTCAGTGCAGATGAAATGATGCCACCCTTTTCTACCTTGCTTTCTAGCAGATTGTGGACCTGTCACCTAACTGGAGAGTGTTGTCAGGATTTGTGTAATGCACTCTACACCAATGAACAACTGAGAGAACTTGACCTCAGTGACAATGCCTTAGGGGGGTAAGGCATGAAGGTGCTGTGTCAAGGGTTGAAACATCCTTCCTATAAACTACAGACCTTGTGGTGAGTACACAAGGGCTCTTTGGCCACTGAGCTCTTTTTGCCAGGCTGTATATGGAATGTAGGGTCATTGTGGAACTTGGGATAAGACTGATTTCTTTCTTGAATACCTAATCTTCCATAGGTTAGTACAGGGGTCCTCAAACTTTTTAAACAGGGGGCCAGTTCACTGTCTCTCAGACCGTTGGAGGGCCAGACTATAGTTTAAAAAAAACAACTATGAACAAATTCATATGCACACTGCACATATCTAATTTGAAGTAAAAAAACAAAATGGGAACAAATACAATATTTGTATTTGCATGTGGCCCGTGGTCCGTAGTTTGAAGACCCCTGGGTTAGTAAAATGTCACCTCACAGATGTGTGCTGTGGAGCCCTTGCCTCTGTCCTCGACAGAAATGAGAACCTAACATTCCTAGACTTAAGTGGAAATGACCTCAAGGATTTTGGAGTGCAAATGTTGTATGATGTATTGATTCAACCAATATGTAGACTACAGACATTCTAGTAAGTTCTGTGGTGGGGAAGTGGGAGGGACGAGGTCAGAACAGGCATGTTGGATTTGATCATAGCCCACTGCCCCTTTACTCTTCCCATGTTAAAGTGAGGAAAGAAAAACTGAGGGTAGGCTATGCCTAGGCAAAATATCAAAATAAGTGAAATTACCAATAGACTTCCTCGTTGGACACAGGGGCAGCGAAAGAGGCAATGAACAGGCAGCACTAGATCTCACTGCTAGGAGAAGCATGTGTGTAGGCAAAAGAGCACTGGATCTAGATTCTGCTAGGTCTGGCTTAAGTACTAGGTCTAGCATCTACTAATGGCATGACCATGCTTAACTTCTTTGAACTTTAGTATCCTTGCTTGTAAAATGGAGCTAATATGCATCTCTGACTCCCTGGTGTTAGCATGGGGGTTGAGTGAAGTGCGATGTTAATTATGAATGAACCTAGTACAACCCTTGGCACATAGTAGGTACTTCAGTACCTTTCCCTTTCCTCCTTTAATGCCTGCTAGAGGGCTTAGTGCTTACATTTTGAGAGTCTTCAAGACTCAAGGGGATGATACTATAGTGATGCAATTAAAGAAAGTGAAGGTCTTTCGCCTTTCTGGTCAATGTCCGTTTGCTAGCTCTATAAGTTGGCATAACACACAAAGTAATTCTTAATTGGGATACAGCTGTGCCCTGTTGGCAACAAACCAGTGACCAAATGGCCATTCATTTATGACATTCAGAATTGGAATGCGTAATGGAAAATAAAGGCCGAGTGCAAAAATTCCACATTCTGAAGCCAATTTGATGGACTGAAGTGTAAATGAAAACAGCTTAATAGCCTAATTACAAATCTGGCTGAAACAGAAGCTGGTTCTCTACTAGCAAAGTGATGTCTGTTAGTTTCAAAGGCTCAAGAGTGTGATGATTACTGCCCAGGGAGAGGAAAATATTCACAATATGATTCTCAGGTTTAGGGACCTCCAGGGTATTCTTATAAAGAGGTGACTAGAGTCTATACTGGCAACAGGTTGAAATAACCTCAATGATCAATCCTAATGTTTCTTTATATATAGAGTAATTTAATGTGGTAGCACCTATGGTGTGTATGCTTCAGCAAAGATTCTTAGTGACTGGAAGAATAAATTATTTTGTCATGGCATGCCGTTATATTTTGTTGTTGTTGTAAATTGTGCTATTTTCTGTTTCACTTTTTCTTTGTCTTTTAACCAGAGTGTGTCCATTGTGTTTTCAGGCCAATCTTTAAACCTTGCAATTTGTCAATCGACAAGTTGATAGCAGTGTACAGTAATAACTCAGAATACAAAATAAAGAACATGCACACATAGAATAGATACCATTTACTGACCTTAAATTTTGAATGTTAGAATATATATAAGATAAACAACACTGAAATCAATAGAAGAAATATATACTTACCCAAGTAAGGTGAGAGGAAACTTTGGATAATGTGGTGGTGGGCTAGAGAAGGGGTAGATCTAAGGGGAACATCCTAAAAGAAGGAGTCTTCTCTGGAAATTGGAAGGGCTGGAGGAAGAAGGTGGTTTTCTAAGTACTGCTTGAATATGGGGGTATGAATTTTATTTCATTTTATTTTTTTTAGCTGTTGTTTCAATATTTTTAAAATAAATCTTTATTGTTCAGATTATTACAGTTGTTCCTC
>NW_005357414.1:3831409-3840668 GCF_000412655.1 Myotis brandtii | reverse complement strand
CCAGGTCAATTGGCTGTGAGGACCAGTTGTGTCTACAATGGGAGAACTTCTGTTCTGGAGACATCCTTATGGGGCAGGACTTGCTTCAGTGGGGCTTTGGCGCTCACTGAGTCTGTCCCCTGAGTGTGTCTCTTATGGATGTGAAGAGTTGTAGTCTGGATGGTCTCCCTCTGACCACTGGGTAGACTGGTTCTTGGATCTCCAAGGAGGTGCAAAGTCAACCACTGCCTGAGGCCACCCAGCAGAAGCTACAGAGAGATCTTCAGATTCCTCCTCTTTGTTTGGGGTTTCGAAGTGCCCAGATGAGATGCTGCTGTGAAGTAATGCAGGCTGCTGATGATCCTTAGGCCTTCTTTTGGAATCTCTGGGATTCTCTGACCCAGCTACAGTTTGACAGGTAGAGAAAAGCCAGGCCATTAGTATGCAAAAGCCTCTGCTCACAGCTTGGGAGGGGATGTAAATTGGGTGGGGCGGTGTCTCAGGGAATTACCAGGGCGAAACAAACCGCAATGGCTGCCAGTCTGCTTTGCCTGGGAGAGGTCCTGGGGTCTGTGTCCCACGGCCCCATGCAGGAACAATGAACGCTGCAAGCACTTCTGCGAGAAAGCCGCCCTCACGTTCTGGCCTGATGCCAGACAGTACAGTTTCTCTCCATATGAGTCTGGGTCTCCAAATGTTCACCCGCAGCTGGAGTTCAAAGCAGTCAGGAGCTTGTTTCTCCCTCCCGATTGAAAAAGACAGCAGCATACCCAACTGCCAGCCCTTTTCGCGCGCACCTCCGTACCTCCACACTTCCACCTCCTGCCGGACTCAGTGCACTTTTCTCTTTCCTTCTAGTTGTAGAATTTCCACTCAGCCAGCCTTCCTGTGGTTCTGGATGATATTCATTTTGTCTTTTAGTTGTAGTTTTAATGTGGTTGTGCGCGGCAGCAAATTCAGGTGTTTACCTATGCCGCCATCTTGTTTCTCCTCATGAATTTTATTTTCATTGTACTTTCCTGTAAACTTCCTGGCTCAGTGCTTTGCACATAGTAAATGCATATAGGAGACCAGTTAGTAATTTAGAGCATCTAGGGAAAGGCAAGGAGAAAGTAATATGTTCAATGAAGACTAGGTGTCTAGACATTCAGAAGGTCAAGGGGGGAAAGAGATTGTGGCCTCGGAGTGACAAAGCTCACCTTCATTCATTCCACAAGCACTTGCTAGACATCTGCTATGTGCTTAGATAAATGTGCCAGTTACGGGTAGATAAGAATGAGTAAGACATGAGACATGATCTGTCCTCTTCAGGAGTTAGCGTAGTGGTAGAGACAGGCACATAAACTGATGAATGCAATTGGGTAATCACAAGGTGGGACTAATGGCTGGAGACAACTCACTGATCCCAAGTGGGTCAGGGAAAGCTTCTTAGAGGAAGGGCCACCTGAGTTGAGTCTCAGGACTATAACCAGGGGACATGGGGATAAAGATGCAGAAGGTTCAGGTAGCATGAGTAAGGGTAGCCAAACAATAAGCAGCATGGTTTATGGTACTTGATGGGGATAGGGGTGGGAAATCTCCATGAAGTTTGCTATGATTGGAGCATAAAGTGCACAGAATGTGTCAAGACAAGAGACTGAAGGGGTAGGCAAGGCCTTATATGCCATGTGTGATTGGTAAGATCTATTAGCAGAATTCTGGGTGCAAATTTGGTCATCATTCTCTTTCACATACTATAGTAGTAGTACATTTTGGGGCCTTTCCTCACCTTTTCAAAATTGGTCCCAAGGATGGAGACACTTTTGCTTCCAAAGCTGGTTGTAGAATCAGTCCACTGCTGCTCCTGTTTCTCACTGCTGTATGTGGCTGATTTTGAGAGCTGATCTTACCCAGTCTCACAGAAGCTTGGTGACTGGATAGTGATGTCCTAGATGGTCTGAATCCTGTGAGCCCTGCAGTGCCATTATACGTGGGCTCTGAGATTACAGATACCTTTGTCCACATCCAGACTTGCAGCCATCTTTCTCTAAAGTACTGCATGTGTCAGGGTGGCTGGGTCCAGAGGAACCTCTTGAATCAGCCACAGGTGTATATATGTGTAAAACCTGCCCTTGCCCACAAATATATAGGCCCCTGAGGTGAGTCAGGAACCCCACTTAAGCCCTCTTTCTTCAAGATCATTTTATTTGAGGGGTCTTGGTGCCTTTCCCAGGCACCCAGGATAAAGCTCCTTAGCTCACCCTGATATATATATTCCTAATTCTAAATTTGGAAAGAAAAGGTTGAAAGTAACTGGTCTCTTAACTCCAAGAAGACATCTGAGCTTTGTAAGCATATTGCCCCACCTCTTCTTCAGCAGCAGAGTTCTACAAATCAGAAGATAAGGCAGCTTTTGCTAAGTCACTAAAAAATTCTGAAGGTCTTGTTACATTTCCATGGCCTTGTAAAACTAGCAGGGCTACTCATTTCCTTTTGTTAGATAAAGATTAACTTCTATCCATTAAGAACTAAAAACTGTACCTCATCACATGCCTGAAAAAGCTTATACCTTCTTTTGTAGTCATTGAGTTTTAATCAGGGACACATGGAGAGTTTGAAGTGCTTGTAGGACACTGGGGGACATTTTCTAGTAGGTAGACAGTTGGCTATGGGAATGTGCCCTGGAGATAACTGAAACCATGAAAATGGATGAGATCTTTAGGGAAAGAGAAAAGAGGACCCCTGAGGGACATCTCAGGAATTAGTCCTGGGCAATATCATCTTTAAGAGGTGGGTATGGAAAGGAAAACCCGTGGAGAAAACCAGGAAAGAAAGGTGTCCTGGAAACTATGGGAAGAGTGAGTTTCAGGGAAGAAGTGCCCAACAGTATCAAAGGCAGCAGAGAGGCCCAAATGGATGAGTACTGGAAAATATCCATGAGATTTAACAATTAGGAGGCTATAGGTGACTGTATTGAGGGCTGTTTTAGTGGTATAAGGGGCTGGAAACCAGATTGCAGTGATTTGAAGAGATGAGAGATTAAATGGAGACTACTTTTTTAAAAAGTTTGTGAAAAGGAGGAGATGTGGGGTCGTAGCTGGGGGGAGTTAGCAGACAGTAGGAAGGAGGGAGTTATTATTTTTCTTTCTTGCCTTGTTTTAGCATAGACAAATTTGTAGGCTGAGAGAAAGGAACCTGTCGAGAGGGAGAGGTTACAGATACAGGAGCATGGAATAATGGATCAGGGCCTTGGACAAAGGCTGGGAGGGACAGGAGTGAGAATCCAAAAAGGAAGTTAAGCATTTTCTCTTTTGAGACCCAAGGAAGGATCCGAGGCTGAGGGAGGAGGTTGATAGCCAAGTGAGTGAAGTAACTGGAGTGGTGCCAGGGAGCAAGTAAGAATGGGAATCTTATCCTTGAGAATAGGAAAACTGCTGAAGGCATCTGTTGGCTTGACTTGACACAAGATTCTTTTCATTTTTCATAGCATTGATATGGATCATTTTCATGAAGAAACATTCAGAAACATGGAAGCTTTAAAAGTCAACAAGCCTGGAATTACCTGGTTGTTTTCAAGGAGAACCCTCAAATCAGATGCGTATAGACCAGTGATGGCGAACCTATGACACGCGTGTCAGAGGTGACACGGGAACTCATTGTTTTGGTTGATTTTTCTGTGTTAAATGGCATTTAAATATATAAAATAAATATCAAAAATATAAATCTTTGTTTTACTATGGTTGCAAATATCAAAAAATTTCTATATGTGACACGGCACCAGAGTTAAGTTAGGGTTTTTCAAAATGCTGACACGCCGAGCTCAAAAGGTTCGCCATCACTGGTATAGACCCTCTCCATCTGGCACCATTTTTAACAGTTGTGCACTATTCTTTTTCTAAACATGTTAACCTTTAGAAAATGCTAGTGTGAAATAAGCATCAGTGATTACTATTTCTTACATATAAACATCCACTAAGTAGGGTGGAAAAGGCAGAAGCACCTTAGTTCATATATCTTCAGAAATAATTCATATATTGTCTTACAATGTTTACTTTGTTTTCACAAAAACCCTGAAAGGTTGGAAGATGAGGCTCAGGGATGTTGTGACTATCTTTAGGTCACATAGCTCATTAGTGGGAGAGTTGGGACTGGAATCCAGTCAGGTTTCCCAATACCCAGATCAGACAGGGAAATAATAGGAAAAAAAACATGTAAATGAGTCCTCTTAAAGAAACAAGACCCTTCAAATGATTACAGGGCAAGAGAGTATGCAAACACATGTTATATCTTATGATGCTGATTTTAAGGAAAACTGTAATTCACAAAAGAAAGAGGAATGAGTTGGATTACTGGGGAAAGATGTCATGGAGATGAGACATGATGTGGTCCTTGAGAATGAGTAGGATTGTGAAAGGGAGAGAGATTAACTGATCAGTGGCTATAAGACTACGGGCAACAGGGCTGTGTTTGTGAACAGCTCACCAAAAACACCTAGGGAGGGAGACATGTTTGTATTAGATTTTTTTGAGCTTCAACAGTATCCATATCCTAGGCTCCTAAGGGTGCTCTGCAGTTCCCAGGATTAAGCCCATTTTTGAATTTTTTTTTTTACTGATAACATTTTATTAACTCTGGGTGCATAATATAACTGGTACATCTAAAAACAACAAACCAACAAATTTTCATAATTTCAGGTTATACACACTTTAAGTTAACTAAATTTATAAAAGCTACAAAATATTTTCACAGGTATGGGAAGATGTAGTCATGAGACTTCATTGTAAGAATGGGTATAGGATATGTAAGAGATTTTTCAAACCTCAAAGGACATTTTGAAATTTACAATGTTAATAAAGTTCTTGCTTAGATAATCAACATTTTTATCTTCATTCATCAGAAGATTTAATTAGAGCAGCTTTCTTCTTATACTTTTCTCCAATCTCTCTAATATTTTCCAAGAGATCTTCAGACACATGCTCTTCATACTCTCTATCAACTTTAGCAATCTGCTCCTCAAGGTATCTCTCCACAGAGCCTACATGTGTGGCAACCATCTCTAAAAGACACTGCAAGTTATTTCCCACTTTTGTCTTTCTTCAGTTGTGGTCTGTACAACTAGCTGGTATTCCCACTGAATAGAATATAATTCATTCATAGTTTCACGGAGGCCCTCATTAACAGCACTCTCCAGCATGTGCTTGTGTTTCTCCAAGGACTCCAACTCATTGACACATTTGTTGTCCTCTTCCCCGGCTTCCTACACTTCTGTTGGTAAAGATCATCCAGCTTTTGAATTTCTTCTTTCAGAGTTCTTACACTTCCTGCTTTCCGTTATCGTTGTATTTAATTGTTCTAAAGTATCATCTAACCCCATTTTTTTTATTTAGAGCTTTATTACTATCTTCTTCAGTTTGGTTCAAGAGTTCCTTGAGTGGTACATAAACTTGAGCTCTGTATTTGACAAGGCAGTTGGCACCAGCTTCAGGATAAAACTTAATTTCAAAGTCATAACCTTTGGAATTCTCAGCACCCTTAGGGATAATTTTTAATTTTCTAGCCAAATTGTGATAAGCCGCTGCTAATTGTGTTTCTAGCTTCTTTGCCTCTGGCATATTTTAACTCCTTATTCCCCAACTGCTGCTGCTCATCCTCCAGGTCCTTGGTTAATTTATTAATGGTCTGCTGCAATTCATTTATTTCATGATTTATTCCCCCAATGTCTGCAACTGAGTACTTCTGGTTATCAATAATATTCTGTAGTCGAATATTCTCTTGTTTCATTGTTTCACATTCTAGTTCTGAGTTGCAGGTTTGATCCCTGGCCCCAACTGGGGCCATGTGGGAAGCAACCCCTTTTCTGAATTTTTAACACCCCCTCATATGTTTGTTCTTGTTCATGGACTCCTATGGCTGATTCACTCCTCATCTCTGACAGCATATTGCATAGCATACCATGGATCCTGCACACCCCATGTTTCTATTTCTGCCTAGCTTTCACAAGCCACGAGATAAGAGAAGTGGAGAAAAGAAATGCCAGGCTAGGAAAATAGCAGAGTCCATGAGAGAATGTGGTATGGAATTGACAGGAAAAAGGCTTACTTGATTAAGGTATGTAATTGTCCCTAGAAGCTCCTTGATGAGCTGTGTGACTCTGAATAAGTCATTTGTATTCTTGGAGCCTCAGTTTACTCATCTATAAAATGGGGATAGAATGACATTAAGCTTGCAGTGCTGTTGTTTCCAACATGATGCTTACACTATGGTAGGTACCAATTAATGGTAGGTGTTTGTATGAGTGTGTACCCATAATATAACTCAGCTTGTAGTCAGAGCTTCCAGATTTTTGCTGTGTAGTCACTATGAACTGTGCATTTCAACTAAATGTGTCTTCTGGAAGTGGTGATTCTAGTGGGAAAAGAGACACCTAGTAGGAAGTTATTATGAGAGGTTCAGCTGCTCCATGTGTTCATCATTGTGTGTTGTTTCCTCCTGCGCTGGGAGATGGTAACTCTTAAGACCAGGTCTGGCATGAGAAGAATAGTCAAAATGGCACTTTCCAGTTTTCTCAAGTTGTTCTTTCCCTTTAGTTGTTTAACACTTATTATTACGCATTTATTATGTGCCAGGTTTTGTGCTAAGTGTTGGCCTTACAGAAAGAATATGCCTTTTCCTGTGTACTTCTACGCCATGTTCTCTGATTATCCTGGTCCCTCTGCTAAATATCTGATAAAACTCAGTCACATTAAGAACTCAAAATATAATGTTAAATGAAAAAGTGCTGAACTGTGTTGTGAATCTCGTTTGTGTACAAAAGGATAAATGTGCACGTGTATGTATGTGTCCAGAATATCTATGGAAAGATATATACCAGAATTGCTAACAGGAGTTAACCTCTGGCAAGAGGAATTTTGCAAGGGCAGTAGGAGAAGAGAAATGGAACTTTTCGTTTTTATCTATAGCCCTCTGTCCACTTAATGTTTTTACCATGTGCATGTATTAGTATAATTAATAAACTTGATGTTAAAAATAAGGTTCACGAATACTGAGGAGTTATTTTCTTTTTTTAAAACATGATGCTTTAGAGGAAAGTATAGGGAAGGTATGACATAAAAGCCCAAAGGAAAAGAATGGATGATTTTACATCAAAATTTTAAAAAATTTTATGAAAAAAATACATAAATATAATTAAAAGACTATTGATGAACTGGAAGCACATATGTGGTACACATATAAAGACAAGGCTAATATCCATTATATAAATTATAAATCAGCATGAAAAACAAAACATGGAAGACTTTTACTTCCAGCAGTATGAAGTAACAGTGAGTGGATTTACCCTCCCACATTAACAACTAAAAAACTGGGCAATATATATGAAACAATAGTGTCCAGACATTGGATAACAGGCAGTGTTGGGACAAATAAAAATAGCAATATGGTTTTAACAGAACCATATCATTAACCTTATTTAAGTCAGTGGTCTTACAGCAATACAATTAAAGGCTGAGATTGGTAAAATGGAAAAAATTATAAAAACACAACCATATGATGCTTATAGGAAAACCACTTTAAATATCAAAATACAAATAGGTTAAACATAAAAGATAGGGAAAACATACAGCATGTTAACACCCCGGTAATTGATAGACCAAGGAGATAGAAAATAAGTAGAATATAGAAGTTTGAACAACAAATAATAAATTTTATATATTTGACATCTATACAAAACTCAATCCAACAACAGAAAACATATTCTTTACATAGTATACACATTGCACATTTACCAAGATAGACCATATATGGGTCATATAACAAGTCTCAATAAAGTTAAGGTATTCAAGTCATACAAAGTATGTTCTTGGACTACAATGCAGTTAAATTAAAAATCACAGGGAAGTAGATTACAGCATAATAAATATAGTCAATAATGTGGTAACTATATATGGGGCCAGGTGGGTGCTAGAAACAGGGGACAACTCAGTAAAGTATATGTACATCTGAAACTGATACAGAGTAATATGGAATATAAACTGTAATTGAGAAATAAAAAATAAATTTAAAAAAATCAATAAAAGATACATGGAAAAATCCTCGAAACATTGGAAAATAAATAACACTTTTAAATATTCCATGGCTCAAGAGTAAGTCTGAAAAGAAATTAGAAAATATTTTAAACTGAGTGAAAGTGAAAACATGATACATATCAAGTTGTGGAATATAGCTAACATTGCCTAGAGGGAAACTTATAGCACTAAATAGGTGTGTTAGGAAAAAAGGTCTTAAATCAATAAGAAACTAGAAAAAGAAGATCAAGTTTAATTCAATGTTAGAATAAAGGAAATAGTAAAGAGCAGAATATATACATATTGTATGTTTCCATTTTTATGAAATTCTAGAAAATTTTTATGTTTAATTTTTTTCTGATTTCTATATGTCTACTCCCCCCGCCTTTTTATTGAATTTATTGCAGTAACACTGGTTAACAAGATTATATAGGTTTCAGGTGTAGAATTCTATAATACATTTATCACACACTGCATTGTGTGTTTACCATCCCAAGTCAAGTCTCCTTCCATATCATGTATCCCCTCTGTACCCTCCTCTCACCTATCCCCATGTCCTCTCCCTGGCAATCACCAACTGTTGTCCATGTTCATGAATTTTTTTCTCTTTTTTGCTCAATCCCTCCACCCCTCCTACCCAACCCCCAAATTCCCCCACTTGACAGATGGCAGCCTGCTCTCTATCTATGACTATGTCTCTATTTTGCTCCTTAGTTCATTCTGTTTATTAGATTCCACATATGAATGAAATAATATACTTGTCTCTCTGACTGGTTTATTTCACTTAGCATAATGCTCTCCAGATAGAAAATTTTATAATTTCTAGAATTATGATTTCTGACAGCATATTAGTGACCATTGGGGAGAAAAAGGGATACGTTTATAAAAGGGTACAAGAAAACATTTGCAGGCGATAGAAATGCTCTTTATTTTGTGGTGATGGTTTCAATCAAAATTAATCAAATCATATTCTTTAGATATGTCTAGCTTATTGTGTGAATTTTTTAAAAATATATTTTTATTGATTTCAGAGAGGAAGGGAGAGGGGGAAGAGAAACAGAAACATCAGTGATGAGAGAGAATCATTGATTGGTTGCCTCCAGCACACCCCACACTGGGGATCGAGCCTGCAACCCAGGCATGTGCTCTGACTGGGAATCAAACCGTCACCTCCTGGTTCATAGGTCGACTACTCAACCACTGAGCCATTCTGGCCGGGCTCCCCCCCCCCCCCCACA
>NW_005357414.1:3778357-3831373 GCF_000412655.1 Myotis brandtii | reverse complement strand
ATTATTGTTGTTATTAGACAAGCAGCTGTACCTTGGAAACACACTCTAAAATGCTTTCCCTCTGAGGAAAATGAAAAAAAAACTAACTTTTAAAAAAAATCACGCTAACCCTGCTCTTGAGATTATTATACCCCAGCCTGAGGTCCACTGGCATCCTCAGAGGTTGGTACCAATGGAGTGGGCCACTCAGGGGTGCTGGGGTGGGAAAAGGTTGACAATCAGCATAGCTTTTGAGGACTGATTTTTCAAATCAAGGAGAGTGAAGGGCAAACCTCTGAGACATCACTGCTGAAAAAATACTTGCCCCTGATTATAATCTTCAGAATCCTCCATTACCCGGCAATGGAATGTCTTCCTGGAAATGCTTGTGGCTGATGTTTCCTCTTCAATGTTCAGAAAGGACTACCTGCTAAAATAAGAGAAGCCAAGAGACTGGGGGTGTCTGCACAACCACAGCCCTGCTCAATGGAGAGGGGCTCCTCGCCTGGAATGTGCCATGCTTTGTGTCTTGTGACTGTGCTGCTGAGCCAAGGCAGCCACGATTAGGCAGACAAGAGGGGAACCAGAGGCCTGTGAGAATGTTCCATCCAGGAACTGTTATAGAATAGTTTTATTGTGTACGAATTATACCTCAACAGGCTGTAAATACACACACACACACACACACACACACACGTCTGAGTCATTTAAGAACTCCAGTTGTCTAACCCCCATAACCCCATATTCTAAGGAATCTGGGGGTCCAACAAGGTCAAGGTCACACAGCCGGTTCATGATCAGACTTGGATTAGAATAAGTGTCCTTATTTCTGGTCTTTCTCTTCTTAGCATACTAAAGGCAGACATTAGATTAAAGGCATAGAATCATAGATTATAAATGATGGATTTTCAGTCTTTTGTGGCATGCCAGTGGGAAAGAGACATGTGCATGATGAAAACAGGTGACTTCTAGGGTTCTTTTAGTGATGTGCTAGAACTGACGCATACTGACTTGTAAAAGTTGATGGTTAAATTTGGGGGAATTTTGCAAGCTATTATTAAAAATTAAATGATATAAACTTGTAAATAAATAAATTTTATTAAAATAAAGGTAATAAATACTCTAAATTCATCACTTCCTAATTATTTTACTACATTTTACAATTATCTGTGCTCTTTTAAAAAATATTTTTTTATTGATTTCAGAGAGGAAGGGAGAGAGAGAGATAGAAACATCAATGATAAGAGAGAATCATTGATTGGCTGCCTCCTGCACACCCCCTACTGGGGATGGAGCCCACAACCCAGGCATGTGCCCTTGACTGGAATTGAACCTGGGACCCATCAGTTCGTAGCTGACACTCTATCCACTAAGCCAAACTGGTTAGGGCTTATCTGTGCTCTTGAGGTTATTTATATCTATTGTATCTGGTGGAATTGTTAAATAATTGTGTTCTATTCTGCATCTTTTCTCTATTCCACATTCAATGATATCACATTGGTAGCTTGAAATTGGCCATGGTAAGAGTGTTTATGCCACAGAAATTGGCAAATGCTACAAATCATTGATTCTTTTCCTTCTTCCCCAGAGAGCTCGTTGTTAAGTATTTGCCAGTATATTTGTACCTTAAAGCATCACTTGTTCTGGCATTCATTTAAGACTTTTCCCTAGCTTGGAAGGCAACCCAATCAGTGCCTAAAGTTATGCTAGGTAAACAGTGGACAGTCAATAAATGTTTTAGGATAACCAACCATCATGGTTTGTCCAGGACTCCTTTGCTTCCTGAACATCCCAGGAAACTTCTTAGTCCTGGGCAAGCCAGGATGGTTGGTCACCCTAGTGCAGTGGTCTGCAAACTGGTGGCCCATGCGCAGAAGTCAGTATTTTGTGGAAGAGCCACACTCAAGGGGCCAAAGAGCCGCATGTGGCTCGCGAGCCGCAGTTTGCCGACCACTGCCCTAGTGTGTTTGTACTGTTTTTTAAAAAAGGAACCAGGTGGGTAAATGAATTGAAAGCTCTCTTATGGAAAATAGCCCAAATATATCTCCTGTGAGAAGAGTGGCATATTTGTGCATAAAGCCCCAAATATTACACAATCTCAGCAGTAGCCAGGAGGGAAGGCAGGACCTTACAGAAAGAGGTGCTCAAGAAATATTAATGGTGGTAGATGATTGTAGAGAGGCAGGCTTGCAATGGGAACAGAGGCCCCAAATGGTGGAAAGCTACAGTCTGGCCTACCAGCTGGTGGCAACTGCAGGTGGCAGCAGACTCTGGTTCTGAGGCAGGCAGGGGTTGGGAAAGCCTTGAAAGAGAAAGGATCAAAAGATACACTGTCAATGAATGTGATAATGATTGTGAACACTAAAGGCTGCAACTTTGAGGTGTTTTGAGGACATCAAGGAGTTTACTGGGAAAGACATTCTCAGTCCACTTAAATATCCATTTCTTCAGTTCAAGCCTCACTCTGAAGAAGGGCTGAGTAGGCAGATGCTTATGGGAAGGTTCTTTCTGTCCAAAGACCTGGCTCCTCTTTACCAAACCACCAACCAGACCTGCAATTTTCACCACAAGTCAGACTCTCTCATGAGTTAAGGTACTCAGTAACTGTGCATTGAGGAAACAAAAACTATTAGCAGACCATTAACATCTGACCTTAGATTAGTAAATTAGTTCTTAACTATTTCCCAAGAGTTTACAATATACAGAACAATTGAGAAAAAACAGGGAAAACTTCTGGAGCATTGGCAGACAACATGGAAGGCCTGGTCTTGGCACACCAGTAAGAGCCTAAATTGGAGAGAGAGGTAATGGCCTAAGCATGGAAGGGGGACACCACAAGCAAATGTCACCCACTTCCCAGTTTTATTTATGGCTGATCCAGTTTCTTTTACTTACTTGTCTCTTTCTTGCTTTTCCAACTCTAGCAAGTCTTCCTTGAAACAGTTTTATTCCCTAGTGTGAATGTATCACACTCTCTCTTACCGAGTCACTCCTTAACCTTTGGGGTTTGGGGAGGCACGCCTCCTTTTTCTAAAGAAACATCATCATAATAATGGTAGTAGTAGAAGCAGTAGTGATAATTATTACTGTTCAAGCACTTAGTTTTGACAGGCATTGTGCTGTGCTGTAATTTCTCAATTCTACAAAGTATATATTTATTTTCATGTTATATATGAGATGCAGATTTTTCAAGTAATTTGTCAAAGGTCATGTGGGTAGTAAGTGGCAGAGCCAAAATCCATACCTGTCTAACTCGACTCTGGCTAGGGTTAGAGGAAGAAGGAGGTAGACATAAAAAAGGAATTATTTCGTTCAACAAAAGTGTGTGAACTTCCTACTATGTGCCAGGCCGATGGGATATAAAAAGTATGCATAGTCCATTATATCCCAAGAAATCAGAAACACCAATCAGAAAGAATATATTCACCCCTATGTTCATAGCAGCACAATTTACAATTGCTAAGATTTGGAAACAGCCAAGTGCCTATCAGCAGATGAATGGATTAGAAAACCGTGGTACATCTACACAATGGAATACTATGCTACTGTAAAAAAGAAAGAGCTCTTACCATTTGCAACAGCATGGATGGACCTGGAGAGCATTATACTAAACAAAATAAGTCAGTTGGAGAAAGATAAATATCAAATGATCTCACTAATTTGTGTAATATAATGAACAACATAAAGTGATGAACAAAAATAGATCCAGAGACAGAGAAGCATCAAACAGACCATCAAACCTCAGAGAGAAGGCAGGGGAGGGTGGGTGGAGGATAAGAGATCAACAAAAGACTTCTATCCATGCATATGAACATGACCAATGGACAAAGACAATAGAGGGGTGAGGGCATGTGTTGCGGGGCAGGAGCAGGTGGGGAGAGATCAATGGGGGAAAAAGGAGACATGTAAAAGTTTCAGCAATAAAGAATTTTTTAAAAAAGTAAAAATAAATATGACATTAAAAAAATATGCACAGTCCTTGCCCTTAAGGAAGTTAAAATTGAACAGAGGGGATATGTCCACTGTTCTAATAGTGCTAACAAAAGGCAGCGTTAAATCATGTCTATGGCATAATAATAACAGCTACCAGTTGTTGAGAGCATACTATGTACTATGATAATACATTCTATACGTATTTAATCCTCATGACAATCCTGGGACTATTACTACATTTTACAGATAAGGAAATGAGGCTAGTAAGGCTTTATTAACATCTATGGCCCAGAATAGTGTGTTACTGGGTTCCTTTTTGAGTGAATTTTTTTAGTATCTGCACTCACCTCAGAGCCTGCAAACCAGAGCCAACAGCTACTTTGAGATCACATGTACCTCAGCCAGCACCTTATCTGCAACAGCTTGACACTGTACTTTCATTGCATTTGGAACCTTGAGAATAGTGAAGGCCACCGTAGTTCCATAATTAGCCTCCATCTTAAATGTGCACCACCACCCTTTAAAAAACCACAATTATTCATCATGACTGTACTAAGTGCAACTGAACTGTATACTTTAAAATGGTTTAAATAGTACATTTTATATTATGTATATTTTGTCACAATAAAAACATTTATTACACAAAAAATGTTCACTTTTACACATGCAAAGTCTAATATATATCTCATGGTTACAGAAAGTCACTTTGCTGCAAAAACGGTTCAAAAGCTCAATAATCTATTATAGAGTTCATAATCAGGGTAACAGCACCTTTTTCCAAGAGACTGACTCTGCTACCACCTCAGCAGTTTTGGAGAGCCATCTTGCTGAGTCATCTCTCACACTGTTTTGTGCCTCTTCTCCCCAGCCCTTCTTTCCACGACTCCCTTCCTCACAAATATTTCTACTGTGTCCCTCTGATTCTTTGTGTGATAACCAAGCTCTCCCATATTGCTCCTCCTTGTCAACAAATGCTATTTTATTCTTTGCCCTAACTGACTCTGGCATTTCAGCAAGGACACTCATTTATAGGGACTGCAGGAGAGACTTGTGTCCTCTTGCTTTTTTGAGACAGCTTCCAGGCCATTGTTTCTCTGTCCTGCTGGAAAGACAACATTTTAGGCACACAGCAGCCGAATCAATCACTTACCACACCTCTTCTTTGTTGCCTAGACACTGATCATGCCCCCAAAGTAATCCAGGTCTTTGAGCCTCTAACACAGGTCTTCTTTGCCAACATTCAACTCATTGTCCTGAGGGACTTCAATGTTCACTTGGTTTATTCATCCAAAACTTTGGCTGAGCAGTTATTGACTTCTTAAAACCTAATGACCTTGCCCTAACTGTTTTGGCTCAGTGGATAGAGCATTGGCCTGTGGACTGAATGGTCCCAGGTTCGATTCCAGTCAAGGGCATGTGCCTTGGTTGCGGGCACATCCCCAGTAGGGGGTGTGCAGGAGACAGCTGATCGATGTTTCTCTCTCATCGATGTTTCTAACTCTCTATCCCTCTCCCTTCCTCTCTGTAAAAAATCAATAAAATATATTAAAAAAACCCAAAAACCTAATGACCTGCCTCCATTTTAATCAACCGCTTTCATGGCTACCTTCTAAACTTGTGTAGCCCAATACAGTAGCCATTATCTACAGGTGGTTATTGACATTTAAATTAACTAAAATTAAATAAAAAAATTTAAAATCAGCTCCTCTGTTTCACTAGCCATATTTCAAGTGCTGAATAACCACATGGGGCAAGTGGCTACCATATTGTATAACACAGAGAAAATTTTCATGACACTGTTGTACCTCAAAAATATTTTAAAGTATATTGTGTATCTACAACTTGCTAGGCACTCTTTAAGGAGTTGAGGATACAATGATGAACAAAACAGATATAATTTACTAAGGCTTATTATACAGCTATAGTAATCAAGACAGTGTGTCATTGGAAGAGGGATAGACACATAGATTGAAACAGAATGGAGAACCTTAAAATATACCCACCCAAATACACAGAACTGTTTTTTACAAAGCAGTTCAATGGAGGAACAATTGGACATTCATAGGTGCCCCCCCCCCAAAATGAACCTTATATAAAAATTTAAGTGAATCACAAATGTAATGTAAAAACTATAAAACTTTAGGAAAACATAGGAGAAAAGTCTTTGTGATCTGGAGCTAGGCAAAACTTAAAACTTAATTAAAAACGTTTGCTCTGTAAAAGACTATTAAGATGAAAGACAAACTACAAACCTACCAAAGGACTCATATCTAAAATACATAAAAAACTCTCAAAACTCAAGAGAAAAAAAAAGACAATCCAATTAGAAAATGGGCAAAAACCTATGAACAGACATTTCACTGAAGAGAATATACAGATGCCAAATAAACACATGAATAATATTATCAGTATCCACTAAAGAAATGCAAATAGAGCCACAATAAAATACCACTACACACCTATTAGAATTGCAAACAAACAAACAGCAATAATAACACTGAATGCTGATAATGATGCAAAGACACAGTCACTCATACATTGCTGGTGGGAATATTAAATGGTACAGCCACTCTGGAAAACAGTTAGGCAGTCACTTATAAAACAAAACATATAACTACTATATGATCCAGTAATTGCATTCCTGGGCATTTATCCCAGAGAAAGGGAAATTTATGTTCACACAAAATGTTCTATGTCCATGTTCATTGGAGTTTTTATAATAGCTCTAAACTGGAAACAATGTCCTTCAACAGGTGCAGAGTGCAGGTTAAACAAACTATAGTAAATCCATACCCTGGAATACTACTCAGCAATAAAACAAAATGAAATATTGATATAGACAATGACCTGGATGAATCTTCAGAGAATTATGCTGAGTGAAAAAAAAAACCAATATCAAAGGGTTATATACTTTATGAATCCACTTATATAAGATTCTTAAAATGGCAAAATTTAGAAGCAGAGGACAGATTCATTGTTCAGAGTGGGATGTGGGAAATCAAGGATCCGGGAGAGAAGTGGGTGTGGCTATAAATGGGCACCACAACAGATCCTTGTGGTGATGGAACTGTTCTGTATTTTGACTGTATCAATGTCAATATTCTGGTTATGATATGATACTATAGTTTTATAGGATGTTACTGTTGAGATGAGGAGATCAAGGAAAAATTGGATGAAGCATATCTAAAATCTCTCTCTATATTCTGACAACTACATGTGAATCTACAATTACCTCAGAATAGTAAGTTTAATTTAAAAAGGACAAGGAGGTGAACATTTCAAGAAGGAGGAGTTGATTAACTGATCAAATTCTGCCAACACATCTAGCAAGGTGAATGACAAATACCCATTCATTTTGACAATATGAAGATTATTGTGACATGAGCAGAAACTATTTTGCTGTAGTCAGGGGGACTGTAAAACAGAAGTGGACTAAGGTGTAAACAGGAAGCAAAGAAATAATGATTCTTTAAGAAGAGACAATTCAGTCAGGAAGTTTGGCTGTGAAGGGGAAAGTAGTAGCTTGAGTGAAGTGTGGAGTAAAGCAACTGTTTTATGTTTGATTGATTTTTTAAAAAATGGAGACTCTTTATGTTTAAACCTATTGGGAAGGATCCAACAGAGAGGAAAAATTTGAAGAAACAGAAAAGATAAGGGATCATTAACAGTGTTAGGCTCCTGAAAGATAGCAGACAATGGGATCAAAAGTGTACACAGAGGGAGTCAACAATTTTTTAAAAAAGTATACACAGAGGGATTGTCTTAGAAGTGTAACAGCTTTTTATAATGTAACAGAGGGGAATAAGATAATGATAGAACTGCTTCTTCTCAGCAGGAAGAACTGCTGAGAGCAAGGGTAGATGTGAGTGAGGAGGGGGCTATATGAGGGAGAACTAGGATTTAAGGAGACAGAAAGTTTGAAAATTTGTTCTGGAGGATGAGTTTACCAAAAATATTTATAAGGATTGTCTGATAGTGTTGTGGGCCCATGCAGGATTGATGATATTGAAGTTCCTGTGTAAACCATTATGCTCTGTTGTGTGAATTTCTCTAGCAGTGCTCATATGCAGGTACAGAGAAAACAGAGTTGGGTTTAGCAGGGTAAGGTTTCTAAAACAAGATCAAGACAAGGAAGCTTAGTACTGTCCTAATGTTACTGAAATGATGAACCATGACATCTGAACTAAATAATGAAGGAAATAAAAAGAAGAGCCCTGATAGATTGGAAGGAAGGAGAAGAATCCAGACTTCAGGAGCTAAGGAGTGAACATGGTGCTAGTTGAAAAACTGGGAATAGGAGTTTGTGGCTGGAGATTGGTGTGCTTGAGATCATGACTTTGGAAATGAAGCTGTGTCATGTGTCAGGTAATAACAAGATCTGGGGTATGGCTCTAGTTTAAGAGAGAGAGAGAGAGAGAGAGAGAGAGAGGACTAAGTTGAAAGAGATCTTTTGAGATGAGGAGATCAAGGAATGGAGCTGTCAGATGGGTTATTCCTGGGGATGTTGAAATTACTCAGGGTAGTGCCAGAGCTTGAAGTAGGAAGAAAGGCTGTGGACCAGGGGCCAAAGGCATTGGTAAATAAAGAGGAGTGACCTGAAAGCAATTAAATGAGTGACAAGGAAGAGTGACAAGTAATTAAATGGCCTCAAAGGATAGAATTTGTGTTTTATAGGGTTTTTTTTTGTTTGTTTCAGGAGCATAAGAAAGTAATGGTTTGAAAGCAGAAATGGGAAACAAGCAGACACCAATACCATCCTTAATTTTGCCTGGAGGACAGCGTAGCCCTAATCCAGAGGGCTACACTGGTGGTCACCAGGTTTTAGTTAACATCAAGGAATGAAGAGTCTGAGGATATAGGAGCATTTGCTGAGTATGGTAAGGCAGTTACATAATTACAGAGGAAAATTTCTGTACTTACATAAATTTCTGAAAGAAGACAAGTGGAATAGTCAACAGCCAATATGTGGGAGAAGAGTGGAATGCTGAATCAGGGTAAGGAAGTACATAACATTATGGGGATGGTGGTAGAATAGATACCAGGGGAGGAGGAGTGATGAAAACCAGGATGAGAGCCTTGTGGGTTTAGCCTCAACAAATATTAGAGGAATGTAGAAACTAGGCCTAATAGCCAGAGTTCCTTCAGCCTTGCATCTATAGGGTGGGGAAAAAGTAGGTTTGCAGTTGTTCGTATGGAAAATAATAAAATAATAATACAAGAATAAACTCTCTTTCACATAATCACAACTGTAAACCTACTTTTGCCCCACCCTGTATAGTATCTGCCTATATGGATTAACATAGTGACAAACTCAGAGGTTATAGTTTCCTTACTGGCATGGCATGGACTGGCATTGGTCCAGAAGGGCTGGCTTCAGTCTCAATCCTTGTGGCCTGGAGTTGTGGCATCCCTGGTGGCTAGAGTTCCACTTCTCTTACTAAAACCTTCTGTCTCTCTCTAGTCTTTGTCTGTATTGTTATTACAGTTATTTTTCTAATTCATTTAATCCTCTATTTATTTATTCCCTCCATTATTTCCCATGTAATCTAGCAGCTCTCCTTCATTTCCACCGCAGACAACTTTCTCACCAATATTTTCAAACTGCCTTGCAGCTGGCCCATCCATTGTACTTGCATAATAGCAGAACCCCACACCTAGACCAACCTTAAATGTGTTCCTCCTATGCCTGGGCATTGGCTTCAGTCTCAACATGGTTTTGCACACTGCCATGTATCCTTTGTGTACTCTTTCTCAATATTCTCTCTCATTCACCTAAGAAGCCAGTTCAGCTTTTCACCAATTTTCTTAAGCCCCCTTCCCCCTGTGTCTCAGCACATATCTTGTACTCTCACTTTATCATAAATTCAGAAGCCAGAAATAACCTCTTCTTCCTGCCATCCAACCTGATACACCTCTCACAGATTTATAGGCGCCTGTCTGAGATTAATCATGGTATCCTCTCTCTTTCCTAGAACCTTGATTCATTGACATCACTCCTTCTAGTTCCCCAGTATCTTCAACCATTCCCGCTCCACTAGTCTCCTCTCTATATGCTAAATTATTACATCCCCAGTACACACACACACACACACACACACACACACACACACACACACACACAGCTAGGTATACAAATGCTCAAGTATCATTCAGCTTAAAATAAATTCCCTTTTAAAACAAGTATTTCTCTGATATTGTCTACATTTTATTCAATGTTAAGTCTATTTTGACTGAATTAATTATACTTCCACTACACAATAGATTGTGGGGGGTGGCGGAGGAAACATAATGGGAGAGAATGGAAGAGAAGGGAAGGGGAGGGGAGAGGAGAGGAGAGGAGAGAGAAGAGAGAAGAGAAGAGAAGAGAAGAGAAGAGAAGAGAAGAGAAGAGAAGAGAAGAGGATGGATGCTGACAGTGAAAGAAATTGTTTCAATATGGCCTGTAGGAATATCAGAAGCTATTGAAATGATGCTTCACTGCACATTTATTATCATGGCAAAGTGTTAGCAATGTATTTTAATTGAAAAACAAGTAACAAAATAATATAAATGGTTTGATACATTTTTGGTAAAAAATGCATGCATGTGTGTATAGAACAATGATGGGCCAGAAAGACAAATGCCAAAATGTTACACTTGATTAACTCTGGTTTGTGGGATACCTTTTGATTCACCAATATCTTATAAGTCTTCTACATTAAACACAACTTTTGTAATAAGAAAAAACACACAACTTCTCCAGAAACCAGATTATCCCCTTCCTGATATTACCACTTTATCCATCTTCTTTCCTTTAACTCAGTGGTTCTCAACCTTCTGGCCCTTTAAATACAGTTCCTCATGTTGTGACCCCAACCATAAAATTATTTTCGTTGCTACTTCATAACTGTAATGTTGCTACTGTTATGAATCGTAATGTAAATATCTGATATGCAGGATGGTCTTAGGCGACCCCTGTGAAAGGGTTGTTCGACTGCCAAAGGGGTCGAGACCCACAGGTTAAGAACCACTGCTTTAACTCTAAACTTCTGAATAGTCTCCATTCACTGTTTATACTTTTTCTCCCCCAGTCCCTCCTCAATTGTCTGCATTCTGGCCTGAGTTCCCACCACCTACTAAAACCATTCTCACCAAGGTCGCCCATGACATCCTTGTTGCTAATCTACTGGACATTTTCTGTACTTATCTGACCTGCCCTAGTTGTTGGACTGGATTTGATACTATATTATGGATCATTCTGTTCTTCCTTATACTCCTTTATTTCTTGGGTCCCATGACCACACTCTTTCCTATGATTGCTAGCAGCAAGGGGATAACTGAAAAGGCAGGCAACTATGGGTTTGAATCCTAGCTCTCCCACTAACTACCAGCATAAACTTGGGCAGTCTGCCTTAATGTCTCTGAGCCTCAATTTCCTTCTCAGGAAAATGGGAATGATAATGATTACTTCATAAAGTTTTGTTCAGGATGAAATGAGATGATGCTTGTGAAGCACTTAGCACAGGCATTGGCACATGGCAAGTGGTAGTAAATGATAGTAGTATCATTAGTAGAATTATTATTTCTACTTCTCTTCTTAGGTACCCCTTTAAATGTCAGTGATCTCTAGGATTCTGTCCTGAGACTTGCTCTCTTTTGATTCTATATGCCCTGTGCCTGGGTGATCTCATCCATGCTCATGGTGTCCAGTAGCTTCTGTACTTTAGTGATCTGGAAACCTTGCCCTAGAAACCAGTCCTGGCCCTGAGGCAGTGGCAGCCCTACTCATTCCCACCGTGTGCTCTGATGGGTGCTGTAGTCTCCCTGGGACCTGACTGCAGTTGCAGATAACTTACTCTGGGCCTACCCTGGCCAGGCTGCCAAGGATGTGGCTGTTTTGGGTGGTGAGCTTGGTGGGGCAAGAAGAAGGGTGGCAGGCCAAATGCTAGGAGGTCCTTGAAGAGGCTTAAGGGCCTGAACTGGGCCACTTTAGCTTCAGAACATGGACCCACGCAGGTCTGGGGATCTGGTGTGACCACTGTTTCCAAGGTGGATGAGGTGCTTACCGAGCCCTGGAAATACTGGACAAAGGCCTTGCCAGACCAGGTGCATTGATAGAATCCTGAAAGAATATAAGTGGAGGAGTCAACAGCCAATTGGTGGTCTTCATTCTACCGGACCTTGATAATGGAAGAAGAAAGGGTAAACTAACATGCCGCATTTGGTCAATTGGAAGTGTACCTTACATTTTCAGAAGATTTTCTGTCCCTTTTGAGAAGTCTGTGTATATAATTGAAAAGCTGCTCTTAACTTTCCCCACAACATTTTAAAAGAAAACTTATTTTGTTACATCTACATATGCCTTTTAGGTGTAAAGACTCTTGTAAATGCCTCATTTTTTATTTATAAAATTAGATTATTTTTTGATATAAATTTCACTATTTCAACCATTTTAAAGTAGACAATTCAGTGGTTTTTAGAATATTCACAATATTGTGCAAACACCACCACAATCTAATTCCAAACATTTTCATTACCCCAAAGATAAATGCCATATCCATTAAGCGGGTGCTCCCAACTCCCATCAGCAATCACTAATCTGCTTTCTGTCTCTATGGATTTGCCTATTCTAGACATTTCATATAAATGAAACCATATAATATGTGTTCTTTTGTGTCTGGCTTCTTTAATTTAGCATATGGTTTTCAAGGGCCAGCTATGTTGTAGCTGCACTTAATTTCTTTATATGGCTGGTTAATATACCATCATGGATATACCACTTTTATGTATCCAGTGATCAGTTTATAGACAGTTGGCTAGTATCCACTTTTTGAAAAATGACTAGTTATTATGAATAATGCTTGTATAAACATTTGTGCATAGATTATTTGAGCATAGGTTTTTAATTCTCTTAAGTATATACATTGGAGTGGAATTCCTGGGTCCTATGTTAACTCTATGTTTAACTCTTTGAGTAACTGCTAAACTAAAGGTAGTATAAGCATACAATGGAATATTATGTAGCAATAAAAGTAATGAAATACTGATGCATGCTACAACATGAATGACTTTAAAACATACTAAGTGAAGGAAACCAGACACAAAAGGCAACATATTGTATGATTCTATTGACATAAAAGTCCAGAACATGCAAACCTATAGAAATAAAAGGTATATTAATGTTTGACCATGGCTGGAAGAGGGAAGAGGGACTCGGAGGTGACTGCTAATGGGTGCAGCTTTGCTTTTTGGGATGTTGAAAATCTTTGGGAATTAGATAGTAGTTGCACAGTTCTGTGAATGTATTAAAAACCACTGAATTGTACACTATAAAAGCATAAATTTTATGGGGAATTATATCTCAGTTAAAAAAAAGAGTGTGACTCCTGTAGATGGTAATATGAGCTGGGGAGAGAAGCAGCATTTTATAGGGAATAAGTTTTAATGCAAAGAAATGTTGGGTGCAATCATATGGTACTTATCTTTCTCTGACTGGCTTATTTCACTTAGAATAATACTCTCCAGTTCCATCCATGCTATAGCAGAAAGTAAAATTTCCTTCTTTTTTATGGTTGAGTAGTATTCCATTGTGTAAATGTACCACAGCTTCTTTATCCACTCATCTACTATAGACACAGACAACAGTATGGTGATTACCAGAGGGAAGGGGGTGGGGGGGATAAAGGCAGATGCAAGGAGACTTGACTTGGGGTGGTAAACACACAATACAATATATAGATTATGTATTGTAGAATTGTATACCTGAAACCTATATAATTTTATTAACCAATGTCATCCCAATAAATTAAAAATAAAAAGTGTTTGTAAGCAAAGAAAAAGAAAGAAAGAAATGTTGGGTGCTTTTGTTGAGAAAGTTTTAATTGTATGAAGTACCATTAGGTCAGTGGTTCTCAACCTTGGCTGCACATTAGAATCCCCAGGGAATCTTTTTAAAATCCTGATTTCTGGGCCTCGTCCTCCGGAAATTGTTTCTTTGTTATGGGGTGGGGCCACAACATTAGTAACAAAGAAACAGAATTTCCGGAGGATGAGGCCCAGAAATCAGGATTTTAAAAAGATTCCCAGATGATTCTAATGTGCAGCCAAGGTTGAGAACCACTGCATTAGGTGGAAAGGTGACCCCTACATTAAATGCAGCTGTAGCTACTCCTCTTCTATAAGAGGGATATGTTTAGCTACTTGGTAGAGAGAGTGATTGTAATACCCAATGAGTCTCTGATTTCCATTATGTTTGTGAGGTAAAACTCCAAGAACTTGACCATTCCCTTTTATGTATAAACAGGGAGAAAAGGCTTAGTATAATTTGGAGATGACCCAGAATGGTAGGGCGGTGGATAATAACCTTGAGTTGGTCAAAGGCTAACTCTGTAGTGACCTCTGAAGGCAAAGGTTCAGGAATGCCATTTTTAGTTATATCATAAAAGGTGACAGCAGAAAAGGTGTGAATCCACCCTCTCAATCCACTAAGTTATCTTTGGTAATAGGTAAAAGACAATTTTGAATAACTATTTCTATCTGCTTAGGGGTTTTTGCCTTCTTAGAATACATTATAGCTTAGATTGTAAACCTGAGTCTAACAAATTATAATTTACTAGAGGCCTGGTGCATGAATTTGTGCATGGGTGAGGTCTGGGCGGCCTGCCCTGATGGGGGCCAATCATGCCGTGCCGGCTGGGGGGAGGGGCTGCTGATGGTTGGCCGGCTGGTCCCACCCACAATACAGCCAGGGCCGGCCATGGGGAGGGATTGCCCCTCGATTGGGCCGGTTGGCTGGCCACAGTGTGCTTCATAGCAACTGGTCATTCTGGTTGTTCCGGTCGCCTGGCTTTTACTAGTATATACTATATAGATCTTTATAAACTGCTTGTATTTTATAGCTAAAGTTCCTAAGAGATAAATAAAGCCTTCTTGAGAAGAGATTAAATCAGGTAAATATAAGAGCAACTTACCTGCATAATAGGTCAAAATAGAGGAAAAAGAAATTTTAAGTCTTGGAGATTATGACTGAAAACCTGAGATAAGTACGAAGGGGCGTGAGTGAGGCCTTGTTGCATCCCAGTCCAGGGGTACTGTTTATTTTCTCATGTTGAAGTAAAAAGGTGTTGGAAATCAGGATGTAAGGAAATATTAAAGAAGGCTGTACAGCTAACATGTCAAACTCGAGGCCCATGGGCCGCATGTGGCCCACAACTAATATTTTTGTGGCCCAGCCAATATAACAGTATGTAAGAAACATTTTAATAAAAATTTCATAACTTAATTTTTACAATAAACTGTTATACATAACTAGAGACCTGATGCACGAAATTCGTGCAAGGGGCTCGGCCTTTGCAGCTGCTGTGGCTTGCCTCGGCCCTCGCAGCCCTGGCTTCCTCTGCAAGGTCATCCGGAAGGACATCCAGAAGGTTGTTCGGCTGTCCGGTCTAATTAGCATATTATGCTTTTATTATAGATTATTCATAATGAACTACAATGTTCTCTAATGACTGATTATTATAATTGTGTTGCATTCATTTCCCTTATGTGCTATATGCGTAGGTGCACCATTTCTCTCCACTAATACTTGCAGTGAATATTTTAGCAGCCGATGGCCACATCATTAGTCTTGGACTGACTTGTTTGGTGTGCGCAACAGGAAATATTTTGCTTTTGGAGAACAAGAAAAATAGGTTTATTTGCATTACGCTTATTAATTTGTGCAGTTATTCAGTGTCTGGTAAGTTAATGTTCTAGAAAAATATTAATTTTTATTAAAATGTTCTATTATTTTATGTTAACGATTACTCATTTATTTCAGCCCTTTGTATTCAGCATGTCTCTATCAAAATAAACCTACGTTTCTCTGAAAATTAAGCTTTTGTTTTTTTGCAGCCCACATAAACTTAAACCTTGTTTATTTGGCCCGTCATAGCCTTTGAGTTTGACATACTTGCTGTACACATATCTACTACTGTGAAGTGAGTTAAATGTGGAGGTATAGAAACCAGGATAATGTTTGGGTAGAGGACCACAAGGAAATGTGAGCATACTATATGATTTTATAACCCTTACTTCTTATAAAAGTAGTACCTATGTCCATTAGGATGTTTTTGCTGAATGGATAGGAGTGTTGCAGGCACTAGCACAAGGAATGATTAAACCTTTAACTATGAAATGTGCTTCAGGTTTTAGGGAATACTGACCAATTTAGGCAGAGTAATTGGGGGGGGTCAATATTGACTTGTAAAGGGTTCTATGTCTTATTTTTTCCATGCCTGTAGATGAAGAGGCCCAGAGAACATTGGGTACTGAAGAAATTAAGTCAGAAAAATAAGGGAATTTTAAGGGGGAAGTGACTGGACGACTCAGGAGTATTTCTAAGGGGTATTACTCAAGTAGTTAAAGGAAATCACCATAATATGGCATACTGGGTTATCAGAGTCTAAGAGATGGAGAAAAAGTCATTTGGGTATACATCTAATAGTAGTTTCCCATTGAGCTGAAAGGTCCCATCTGAATAGGTTAGGGAGGGTGGAAGGACTGAAGAGAAAGATATGTTGAGAAGTTAAGGGTCCACAAAGTATTAGAAGAAAAGGAGAGGATGTGTTTATTCACTTGCTAAGTTCCACCAATGTGATTTTTTTTTTTAGATTCCTGAGGGAGGGTGGTAGGAAACTAGAAGAAATTAATGGTAGATAGTGTGACTCTAGTGTCTACTAAAAATGAGATTAGATGAGCACTTATGAATAAACTAGAGGCCCAGTGCAGGAATTTATGCACCTGTGGGGGTGTGGCCTGCGGGGATTGGCCCGCTGTGGGAATGCTGCTCATCCTGGTCAGCCGAGCAGTACTCCCACTGTGGAAGCACACTGACCATGCGAGGGCAGCTCCTGTGTTGAGCATCTGCCCCCTGGTGGTCAGTGTGCATCATAGCGACTGGTTGACTGGTTGTTCTGGTTGTTCCACCATTTGGTCGCTGGGAAAATATATATATAGTTTTCTCTCCTTGTTGATCCAAAGGTAATTGGGAATATTGTAGGATGCATTTTTTTGGAAGAAGGGAATAATTTTGTTTCTGATTGAGCAACTTATTTAGCATTGTCAGATAAAAATACAGGAAGTTCAGTTACATTTCAATGTTAAATAAGCAATGAATGATATTTTAGTGTGTGACCCACATATTTTATGAACTATACTATGCCTTGGCCTTACTTGTTGTTTATCTAAATTCAAAATTTTTATTTTTACAAAATTTATATTTTAAAATATGTTTTTGTTTGCTAAATCTGGCAACCCTAGTTGAGTGTTGTTGCCTGGCCAAAGCAGGACAGTTGCAGACTCAGTATCATGTTCTCTGCAGTATCTGCCAGTATCCATATCTTTTTGTGTTGTATTTGTGGAGGGTCTCATATTTCCTTCAAGCTGTTTAAGTTATAACAACGAATTTGTGGTGTATGCTTTTCTCTTGTTTACTATGCTCTCCACAAAATGCTAGACTAAAAAGTCTTGACTCCAAATGTTGTAACTTATGAAAGGGTATGATCTGCCAACCTATTTTATCCTTCAGAATAGCACCTGATGTTTCAGGCTAAGGCCACTAACAAAAATATGCAGATTGTTTTGGGGGTATAAACATTAATGGCCAACACTGAGTACTACTTTAAAGTGGTTTCTAATCGGTTCCTAAATTTAGAGACAGATTCATCATGCTCTTGTTAACAGGTTTGGATTATTCCTCAGTCAATGGAAGAGGAAAAACCCTTCAGGGATTCCTTTGAAGAGACTTTCTCCTATCTCTATGGCTGCGCATCCAGAGACAGATGAAGGTAGGGATCTAAAGCTGAGAGGGAACTAAGAAAGGGGAAAATAAGGAGAAAGAGGACATAGCAGAGGACAGAGAACAGGAGAGGAAGAAGGCCAGGACCGAATCTAATGGTAAGGGGCAGACACACTTAGAAAGGAGGAAGTTTTTAGGGAAGGAGAGGATGAGGTTGTTTTAAGAGAGGACTCAATAGATTGAAATCTTTTTGAAATGTTTCTTTTCTCAGCTTCTCCTTACCAGTTAAAGTTGTCCATTGTTAGGTAGCCATCTTATTTCCTTTTTGTTCTAAGGCATACGTCTTGACATGTCCCAAGAGTCTCAAATGGACGACTACAATTCAAAATTGTCTTCCTCAAATGATTTGGAGAACCAAGATAACGGCGTAGGTAAATGCAGTACTCACCGCCTCCCACAATCACATCAAAATTACAACTAAAATACAGAACAACTATCATTCAGAACACCTGAAATCTGGCTGAAAGGAAGTCCTACACCTAGAGAAGTAAAGAAGAAAGTACATCGAGACTGGTAGGAGGGGTGGACGCGCTGAACAGGCTTGTCTGACACCACGTGTGTCATTTTTTTTAATTGGGAGGGATAGCTCCACTGCAGAGGCCTCACTGAGAAGCAAGGGGTCTGAGCCCCACACCAGACTCCTTGACCCAGGGTTCCAGTGCTTGGAAAAGAAGTCCCTGTAACTTTGGGCTGTAAAAACCAGTGGGGATTGTGGCTGAGTGACACCGAGGCTGCTGGAGTTGCAGTCAGTTACTCTTAAAGTACTGGTGTATGAACTTACATGGGCTCACTCCCTCTGAGCTCCAACACGGGGCAGCAGCATTGGATATACAGGGAGGAACTGATTGTCTGGCATTTGGGCAGGAACACAGGGGCAGCTTTCTCCAAGATGGGGGTACTCTCAGGGGTCATGGTTCCTGTGCTGGGACCTCCCCTGTTGCAGAGCTGATTGGCAGCCACATCTGAGTTTCTATCAGCCTGGCTCCCACAGTTTGCTCCACCCTGGTGATTCCCAGAGAGCCTGCCCCATCCAATTTGCAGACCCACCCAAGCTGTTTGCATCAGTTTGCCCATATGAATGGCCTGTCCTGGTTTAGGCTTCAGACTTTCCTAAAATCTTTCAAACAAGCAGCAGCTGGCATCAGTGTGCCCCATACCTATCATTAAGAGGCCCAAGACCTGGCACTAGCACCAGCTGGTCCTCACAGCCAATTGGCCTGGAGGTCAACTCCTCCCATTGACACCAACAGCAATCAAGGCTCAACTACAACAATACTGTGCACACAGCCCACACAGGGGCACATCTAGAGTGCTGAGTTCAGGTGACAGGGGAAATGGGGGGAGTAAAAGGGGACATCTGTAATACTCTCCACAGTAAAGACTTTTTAAAAAGCAAAATTGCCTTCCTCGAAATCACTCTGCTTAGGCCATAATAGCCCATAATATAAGAAATCCAGCATAGAGGAAGGGAGACAGGACTCCATTTACATTAGAATTGTCATCTCATTCTCTGCTCTCAGAGAACCTGAAAGGTCAGAGAACCCCAAAAGACAAAAAGAAAATAGAAGCAATGATTTCAATCTGACAAAAGATTTAACCCTTTTAAAGAAGCAAAGCCTGCAACTTGTGTGCTTCAACAAAGAGCTGGAGCACATCCAGAGTTACTACTTGATCCAATAGGAGCCTCCAAGAAGGGAGGAAGTGGCTTCTGGACTTGCTCTGTCCTTATCTGAAACCTTAGTAAGCTAGAGGGCTTCTCCAGACCCAGTCTGAGTCATAGTGCCAGATTGTCAAAGACAGAAACAGTTAAAGTAATTCAAATAGAGGTTACAGGCTTTATTCAGGTGACGTGTATCTGGGAGCACATCAATATGCAACTCCCTGAGCCGAAGCAGAACTGGGTCTTTTATAAAACAAAGAGAAGAGAGGGGTACAGGACTATGGTCTTGTCTCAATTGCAGTTTTCTTTATTTGTAAATGCTGCACAACTTGCAGTCAGAATTGTTTCAGCTTATCACAACTCTCTCAGGATTGTTGGTGCAATCTCATTTTGGCTGCTCTCAGAACAGCTCTTCTGAAAGCCATCTCTATAAGCCTGTGGGTTGTCTGTTAACTGTTTAATGCCAGTTAAGGTAGAGGGGATAGAGCTGGAAAAGAAGGAAAACAATAAGAGGAAAGAAAAAGAAGACAATATTCCAACCAAGGAAAAACTGGTGTCTACTTAATTATTTTACAGTTGTTCTCAGCTTCCACCATTTAAGCACTATTCATTCAGGTACACAAATTCTCAAGTTCAAATCTTGGAGTTTTCCCTCTACCTGCAGCCTATTTCTAATTATTCTAGTGCTTCCCCCAATGCTCCTCTGCACCCCAATTTTGTTGCTTTTATATCCTTCACCCCATGGCCACAGGAGAGATCATATCTGTTGGATGCAGAGCATGAAACCAGAGAAGGCTTCATGGAGGAGGCTGTATCTGAGCTAGGCCTTGATAGATTGGACAGGATCTGCCTGGGCAGAAAGAGAAGGAAAGACCTTCGAGTAGGAGACAATAGTATTGAATTTATTCATTTTTCAAATAAAGTGTTATGAAGGGCCTTATTTGTGCCAAACATTGTCAGGCACTGACTGGGTAAGAGTGTGGGTTTTGAGGACAAAGACTCAAACTCCAAGCCATGCCATTTCCTGGCCATACTTGGGGGTGGGGATCAGCCATAACATAATCAATGAAACAGTCGGAGTGGAGACTAATGGATTGGAGAGCAAAAGCCCTGTTTAAGGGAAACAACTTGTGCTCAGATGCTGGTAGTCATAGCCTTGTGGGCTAGTCAGGTGTGATAGTCTGGTGTTTCAAGAAAAGCTAAAATTCTGGATTTTATGTGAAGTGTTTTAATTTTTAAAATATTAGCCACTACATTTCAGAGAATAAGTTTATAGGTCAAATTATACACATCTGGTGGCTGGTTCTCTCTGCACTTGACATGTTTGTCCCCTCTGGCTTACTGTCTTAACTCTGTACTTATTACAGTAGTCAAGGCCCTCCAGCTAGCACCTTTGCTTCATCTCCAGCCTTATTTCTCCCTATGTCTCTCCTTCCCTGCCACTTTTTGGCCCAACACTATAAAATTGTTGCCCAGGTGAGCCTTTATGTTTGTAAACATGTTATTCAAGTGCACATCCTCAATTCAATTATCTTCTCCTGACTAGCATCTCCTATTCTTTAAGAGCCATCTCTTTTGAGAAGCCTTCACTAAATCCTTCTCTGTGCTTCCAAAACCCCTGGGTAATACTATACTGTATTGTCATTCCTTGTCTACTTTTCCACTAGTTGGAATATACTATGCCTGGGACATAAGGGCATGTAAAAAAGATTTGTTTGGCAAATGAATAAACAGAATGAATATATGTTTACACTGTCACTTGCTATATTGAAATATGCACCAAGAAAAACATAGAAGTCCCCTTCTCTATCCACTCATCCATTTATCCAGCAAATATTTGTTCAGCACCTGTTATGTATCAGGAGCTCTTCTGAGTGATGGAGATAAAAGAATAAACATGCCAGACAAAGTCCTTGTCTTCAAGTATCTCATATTTTAGTATGAGAAGACCATAAAGATATGTAATATAATGTAGGATGGTGACAAATGCTATGAGGAGAAAATAAAAGTAGGGTAGGGGCTTATAGAATGACAAGTGCATTTTCAGAGTATATTTGGGGAAGGTGACATTTGAGCAAAGATTTGTGCAAAAGAGGAAGCAAACAATACAGGTACCCGGAGAAGAGCATAGCAGGAACAGTAATTGTAAAGGTCCTTGAGGGGGAGCATAATGGGCATGTTTGAAGAATGGCAGGGAGGCCAGAATAGTTACAGAGGAATGAGCAAAGGGAAAGTGGTGAGAGATGAGATCAGAGAAATAACGGAGGGCTAGACCATGTTATCATCACCCCCCTCAACCACCTATTGAATGCAAAACCTAGTTGAATAATGGAGTAAGAAATTTCAGCCCTACTAAGATGTGTGATGGCAGTGCCAGGAAGATATGTATAGGTCAAAACAGCTTTCCCCACATATATATGCTTCTTTTAGTGCTCTCTCTATCCAGAGTTGTTACCACAACGCTCTCAGATGCAGGTCCTACTGGAGAACAGGCACTGTTTGCCTTGGGAGGGTCATGAACTGGTGGAGATTGGCCAAACTTATTTCCTGCTGGTTGGGGCTGGGACCAGGCTGCATACCTCCACCCAGTTGCAAAGAACTCTGGAGCTGTTATTCATCAGATACACTGCTATTTAGAACTAGTCTTGAGTTTACTACCTCTACACCTTTTCCTGTCCTAGTAAGTCACACCAAAAGAGTCAGGAGAACTGTGCTCTACTCTCTAAAATGAGTTGTGAGACCCAGGACAAATTTGATGCTCTGGAAATGAAGAATTTGGACTTGATGTTTTAGCGCTGTCATACCATGCTTGTCTTGACTCTTTCTGTGTGATGGGCCTCCTGCTTTCTAAATGTGAAGTGGGCCTTTTATGGCTCTCTTCACATAGCTGCACCCAGGTGTGAGTATAACTATGAATATGTATGTTGCTTATTCAGAACAGTGACCAGGATAGGTTTTGACTGGAACCCCATGGTCTCTTCTCCCAATGTCTCCACCCCCCACAGCTTCTCCTTTACCTGCTATTCCATTAATCACTCCTCACAAGCAAAGGTGAAAGGCTGTCACCAAGGGTGACATCTAGGAGCCAGCAGGCCCACACACCCACCACACCCAAGCAGGACTTCATCGTCCTCCTGGAAAACAGAAAGAAAGAATATCTCCTCTGAGAGACATACAAACAGGTTCTGAGACTGTCAGAAAACTGCCAGGGGAGATTCAGGCAGGCTCACTACTGAGTGGCCCTGAGCAGCTCCAGAGCACAAAGACCCAGGGGCAATTAGGGAAGCTCAGTGCCTGGGAATGTTGTAATGGATGGTGGCTCTTAAGAGAAACTTAGTCGTTCTCACAGCTTGGTTTTGGGCTAACTGCTGTGCAAATTCTTCCTCAGCTGTGGAGTTTTTAGACCTCAAGGCATTGTTTAATCTTCTAAATGTGCAGGAGGAGGAGGACACAATTTTCAAGGCCTGAAAACTCAGGGACAGCCTGCACATTCCTGTTTTGCTGATCTCAGGCCTGTGCTTCCCCGAGAGCTATTGCTGCAAAGGTTTATGGGAGCCCTAAGGCCTCTTTCCCATCAGAAGTAGTGAACTGGACAGGACGACTTGAGGGAGTGGAGGATGCTTTGGGGACAATGAGTCTTGGTGCAGCCCAGTGACCCAGCACCTAGAACCAAAGAGGGACTCCGAGTGAGGGAAGAGGACAAATACTTGCCTTAGACTCTAAAGCTTAGTGCATGCTGTGACCTCAGTCAGGTCTGGCTTCCAAGCCCAAATTGCTTTTTTATGAGTTTTCTTTGTAAATACAGGGGCATGTTAGGAACCAGGAGGTACTTTTCACTTTAAACTGGTAGTCACAAGATCGAGTTAAGTGAGCCAGTAGTAAGCAGCAAGGGGTGGTGGGGACTGTGGCAGCAAGAAGGTACACACCCCATTTGAAGGCAACAGCCCTCCTCAGCGCTCCTCAATTCCTGCCATGCTGCAATCTGCCTGGATGGCCCCATCCACCAGTTGGTTTTATTTGTTTGTTTGTTTTAAACTTTACCTGAGGATATTTTTCCATTGATTTTTAGAGAGAGTGAAAGAGAGAGGGACATACAGAGAGAAATATCGATGTGAGAGAAACAATCGATTGGTTGCCTCCTGCACAAGCCAGGGCCAGGGCCTGGCTGGGAAGGAGCCTGCAACTGCAGTACATGCCCTTGACCAGAATCGAACCCGGGACCCTTCGGTCTGCAGGTCAATGCACTATCCACTGAGCCAAACTGGGTAGGGCACCACCAGTTATTTTTTAAGAGAAAGATCTTTACACAATGATTTTAGAAATTTCCCATGTTTCAATGTTGATGATGAATTACATTTCTATTTATACAACAAGCTCATCTATTGTGCTTACTATATGAAGGCACTACTCTAAGTACTTTGCAAATAATTAACTTACCTAATTCTTTTAAAATATATTTTTATTGATTTCAGACAGGAAGGGAGAGGGAGAGAGAGATAGAAACATCAATGATGAGAGAGAATCATTGATTGGCTGCCTCCAGCACACCCCAAGCTGGGGATCAAGCTGGCAACCTGGTCATGTGCCCTGACCCGCAATCTAACCATGACCTCCTGGTTTATAGAGCCAGGCTTACTGATTGTAGTCAATGATCTTTGTCAGTATGCTGTGCTGCTTCATTAAAACTAGCTAATGAGCTCAGCCGGCATGGCTCAGTGGTTGAGTGTTGACCCATGCACCAAGAGGAAGGCTGGTTCGATTCCTGGTCAGGGCACATGCTGGGGTTGAAGGCTGATCCCTAGTAGGGGTCATGCAGGAGGCAGCAGATCAATGTTTCTCTTTCATCAATGTTTCTATCTCTCTCTCCCTCTTCCTTCCTTCTCTCTAAAATATTTTTTAAAAAAAACATAAAAAAAACCTAGCTAATGAGCAAACAAAAAAACAGCAAAAGCAAAGCACACACAAAACCAAGCACTGGACAAAAATCAAGCAGACAAGCAAACATAAAACAGGTCTTTTGCATGCTTCCCCTGTTTTAAACCAAAATTCAACAGGATTTTCCACCTTTGACATTTTCTCCTGATTTGTTGGGGACAAACTCCTTCAAACCTGGCCCCCATTTTAACGATGCTCTTTTGTAGATATTCCCAACACTGATTTCCTTCCAGAGCTTCTATAAAGCAACCTGGATGCTTTGCCTTGTGTCATTCTTGCCCTCTGAAATACTACCTCTCTCTTCATTGTCCATTCTAGAGTTTTACCTTAAAAAAATTCTGCCCCAATCCTCCCAGAACCCCTCTCTTCTGCCATTTGGAACCCATGAAAGAAACTCATTCTGCAATGAGGATTTGGGGGCTCATATCCATGCCTTGCAATGGCCCACATTCCCCTTTATGTATATGTATTTGTTTTCTGTGTTGCATAAGGCAGCCTTTTATAATCACATATTTCTTAATATTAATCCCTGATTTGTGTGTATTTGTCTTGTCTTCACAGAAAGAGTGTGAGCCAGGAAAGCTGGGGCTGTGTTGACTATGTATTCTACTGTCCTTTGTTCAGTGCCAAGAGGTCACATCACATAATCTGCAAGGGCATTGGCTTTGAAGCAGTCACATTTGGGCCCAAGCCCTGCCTCCACCACTTACAAACTGTGTGACCAATAAAAACTAATTTTAATTCTTTGAAATTCATTTTCTTCATATGTAAAATGAGGAATATAACTAATACCTCCTTAATGGGATTATTATGAGACAATGCATATAAAATGCTTAACCTAGGGCCTGTCATTTAGTGAACCTTCAGCATTTGGCAGCTTTTATTACTATGTCACAGGTACCATCAATCAGCTCAATAGCTGAGAAACTCTTCAATCTCTTGGATCCAAAAGGATCTCTGGTTTTTATGGTTAATTTCACTCAGGAGGCAGCAGATCAATTTTAGACATGTCAAATAGGACTGGCTAAAAAAAAATGCAGAGCCTTGCAAGTATACAATTAGAATGTGATTGTTCCCCCTTCAAATCAAGCTTGGCTTCTCCTGATTAGAAGAAATTAGAGGGTCTAAAACCTCTTCAGGTGAAACAGGTATGTACGTGTGTGTGTGTGTGCATGTGGGCATGCACATGTACATATGCACATGCTTGTGCCTGCACATATGTGTTTTTTCAAAGCAGAATCTATGACATGTGTTTGTACAGTGCGTCAACACAAATTGCCTAGGGGTAGGCTTCCTCAAACATTTTAATGTACACAGTAGGTTGAGTCACACTATCGGTTAACATAGAGTTCCTGGTACTAACCCTTTCCAGTCTCCCTACTATCGCTAGGTAAGCAATCCCAGGCTACTTAACACAAGCTGACTCATACTTAATGTTAAAACACAACTTCTCAAAAGAGACTTTCTGCATGATTCTTCCTTCCAGGACAGGAAACAAACATTTCCAAAATTTAAGAGGACAGAAACCTCCATGACTCTATCCAAATATACTTCTGAAGTGTCCTTGCTTCACAGCCTTACTGGAGGCCACTTCCGGCAGTTCTCTGGAAGATTCTGGAGGAATACCAGTAAGGTGTCCAGCACATTTAGGGACTTTGTGTTCACACCAGGTTAGTGGCCAGGAAAAATTCCAGTTCTTACACATGGGGATGGGAGGGAGAAGGGGGAGTTTTTCACTGCACAAGCCCATCACAGAGTTCACTTGAGAGTTTCCTATTCTAGAATCCCTAGTCTGGAAGTTCTGGCCTTTTGGCTTGCAGTGATGGCGAACCTATGACACACGTGTCAGAGGTGACACGTGAACTCATTTTTTTGGTTGATTTTTCTTTGTTAAATGGCATTTAAATATATAAAATAAATATCAAAAATATACATCTTTGTTTTACTATGGTTGCAAATATCAAAAAATTTCTATATGTGATACTGCACCAGAGTTAAGTTAGGGTTTTTTAAAATGCTGACACGCCGAGCTCAAAAGGTTTGCCATCACTGGCTTAGAGAATTGTAGAATTGTGTGCCACTTTTTTTCTTAAAATATATTTTTATTGATTTCAGAGAGGAAGATAGACGGAGAGAGAGATAGAAACATCAATGATGAGAGAGAATCATTGATTGGCTGCTTCCTGCATGCCCCCCCACCCCCAACCCGGGCATGTGCCCTGACCTGGAACTGAACCATGACCTCCTGGTTCATAGGTTGATGCACAACTACTGAGCTACACCGGCCAGGCTGTGCCACTTCTTTTTATTGCTTCCAAGGCAACTCAGTTATAACCAGGTATAAGGAAATTTGTTGTTGATGATGATGATAATGCTATTGTAGGTTTGTTTTTCAATAGATATACCAGATAATGCATATTCAAATAAGTGATACCCTTTCAAATAGTCACTTTGCTATACCATGAACTTGAAAACGTGAATTCACCAAACATTACTAGGCCGTGTCCTTAAAGTCACAGTATCCCATAAATTAAGTGCACGTGTCCTGGTGCCAGCTGACTTGGGCTGAGGTCCTGTTTCTGCCATTTATGTGATCTTCCAAAAAAGTCTCTCTGAGCCTAATTTTTAGCCATAAGGTGGTTACCAGGGACTGAGGCTTTGATCAGCAAGAACCTTACTTGTGAAAAAGATCACTGGCAGGCATTTCACAATAAGAAAATGGTAAAGCAAAATAAAAATGGCTGCTCACTAAATGTGGCAATCAAGGACAGGGAGGGGGAGCAGGAGCCAACAGGTACTGCCCACTAAAGAAAACTGAAAAGTACCTAATTGTGCATGTGAAATAGGATGTGGCTTATACAACAGAAATATTTGAAGTTAGCTGAAAGAGGTGAGAATATGAGTCCTGAGTCTACTATTGCTATATATGAGATTTATGCAAATTGCTTACTTTCCCAGTGCTTCTGTTTCTTCACCTATAAAATGGGAATAATAATACTACCTACCTCATCAGGCTGTGAAGAGAATTAAGTCTCTCTCTCTCTCTCTCTCTCTCTCTCTCTCTCTCTTTCTGTAAAATCACCTAAACATAGTGCTTATTCTCCTTAAGAGCTTGCATTATTTGAGGCATGAAGAGGACCAGTATATAAATAGGTATGTTATCCTTTAAGTGCTGTGAAAAAGGTGTTCTGTAACTGAAGCTGTAAAGGTGAGATCATATCATGTGAGAATTAGGAGACAATATATGAAGGATTTAGTTTTGTGACGAGGCTCCCACAATGAGTAGATTTTGGACAATTAGACTTGGCTGGGTGGGCAATCTAGGAGGAGGGGATAGCCTTGTAAAAGCACAGGGGTGAAAAGGTGAGGCATATGTTCAGGGAACAGGGGATATTCAGTTTTGTTTTGCTGACCACTTGTAAAACTTCAGCCAGCTCTGGCATTCTTTGGTGTTACAAATAGCAAAAAATAGACAGGAAAGGTAGGTTGGTTGCTTATTGACTGCCAGATAAAAATGCTTATGTGTAAGCCAAAAATGATGGAGAGTCATTGAAGCATTTTGAATATGAGAATGACACATTAAATTGAACTTTAGGAAAATGTATACGGCAGGGTTCTAAACAGACTGAGGGAGAGGGATATTGAGGCCAGGAGGGAGACTAGGATGCTGCTGAAACCATCTAAATAGGGACTGAAGAGAAGCTTTCAGTAGGATTTTATGCTAGTGGCATGGCAGGGTGAATAAAAGCAGGAGTCAAGAATACCCCAGTGGCTGAAACCGGTTTGGCTCAGTGGATAGAGCGTCGGCCTGCGGACGGAAAGGTCCCAGGTTTGATTCCGGCCAAGGGCATGTACCTGGGTTGCGGGCACATCCCCAGTGGGAGATGTGCAGGAGGCAGCTGATCAATGTTTCTAACTCTCTATCTCTCTCCCTTCCTCTCTGTAAAAAATCAATAAAATATATTTTTTTTAAAAAGAATACCCCAGTGAAGAATTATAACAGGGACATGAGCAACAGAGGTTGGAAGCACAGGTTTAGAGACAGAGATATAAGTGAATATGCCAGGCAGGCAGTTGGGAAAAGCAATGAACCTCGAATGGTTCTGTGATTGTACAGGGAACTTTTGAAATACCTTCTTTGGAACCATTCCAACAGAAATTAATTAAAATCTTTAGGCTCTAAGTACTGCTAGATTGTACCTTTCTATATGTAATTCAAAAGTTTAAAGATCATACAAATATGTTTAAAGACTTCTAATAAATTCTGATTTTCCATGATGACTACTTCAATGATCAAAAACTGCATATGAAAAGCTTTACTCCCAGATCTCTGTGTCTATCTTCATCTCTGTCTGTGTTTCTGTCTCTCTCTCTCTCTGATTCTGGTGCCATAAGAATAGCCTTGGCCTGTCTCTTGGAAACCCAAGACTGCCTTCTCAGCCAGCTCCCAAGCCACACAAAGACAGCAGGCTCATTACTTTATAATTATGCCTCATTTCTTGACCACAAAAGAACGTTACTGAACTTAATCACCTACCTTATTCATTAGAATGAGCCATGAATGACCTAGTTATTTCCAAAGAGCAGATTCCCTCAATGGGTAATAATTTGCTCCTACTTAGGACATTAGAACATTAAAAAAAACACTTCACCCTATCTCATACAATACAAAAAATAAATTCCAACTAAATCAATTCCAGATTCATAAGTTGATTCACTTAACAAATATTTATTAAGCACCTGCTATGTGAAAGGCACTATTTTAGGCTCTTAGAATGAACTGAGAACAAAACAAACAGAAATACCTGCCCCCTGAAACTTCATTCTAGTGAAAAACTAAACAATGAGTAAACTGTATATGTTATAAGGTAATATGTGCTACGGAAAATGAAAAAGGTAGGGCTGGAGTAAGGAAAGCTGCGGTTTTAAAATGTGTGAACCAGGGAGGTGTTGTTGAAAACTAACATTTTAGCAAAGACTTGAGGAAGATGAGGGAGTTGGCCCTATTGATATCTGGGGTTAAAGTGTCACAAACAGAGGCAACTGACAGAGCAAATGCACTAAAAAGTGGGAGCATGCCTGGTTAGTTCAAGGTTCAACAAGAATAGTGTGGCTGGAGCAGAGTGAGAAGGGGAAGAATGGTAAGAGGTGAGGATGGAGAGGTGGTGGAGTGGGTGAGGCAGATTATTTTAGGGTCTTCTAAGATATTTTAAATACTTTGTGGCTTTTACTCTGAGAGGAATTGGGAACTATTGGAGGATCTTGAGCAAAAGTGAGATGTGATCTGACTTACATATAAAAGGATCATTCTGGCTGCTGTAATAATAGATTGTAAGGGAAGGTGGAGGAAGCACAGAGGCCAGTTAGGAAGCTATTTCAGTGATCTAGGCAACTGATGCTGGTGGCTCAAACCAGGGTGGCAGCAGTGAAGTGAGAAAGTAGTCAGAGTCTGGATATATTTTGAACACAAACCCCAAAAGAATTTGCTGATGAATTAATTAGATGTGGTACATGAGAGAAGGAGAACAGTCAAGGATAACACAAAGACTTTTGGCCTGAGCAATGGAAGGACAAAGTTGCCATAACTGAAAGTCAGGACAAAATTATAGAAGCATTAGAAAGAATATAATGATATGATAATATACAATGGTACTTCTATAGTGTTGGATTGGGAAAGACTTTCTTAGGCAAGATATGAAACTCAGAAGCTACAGAATAAAATTAAAAAGTTGCTAGATTTAATTACAACAAAATGCAAAATTCTTTATGGTAAAAACATACTTTTTCAAATTTATTTTTATTGAATTTATTGGGGTGACATTGATTAATAAAATTATGTGGGTTTAAGATGTACTATAATATGTCATCTATATATTGTATTGTGTGTTCATTACCCCAAGTCATGTCTCTTTACATCATTATTTAACCCCCCTTTACCCTCTCCTACCTCTCCCCACCCCCATTTCCCTCTGGTAAGGAGATAATTTTTTAAAGTGATGGAATGAAAGAAAGTATTTATGATGTATATACCAAATTCATATTAAGATTCATAAACTATAAACTTCTACAATATTAAAAGATAACTCAATGGAAAAATGCTCTAAGGCCACAAACAGGCAATTCACAGGTAAACGAACACCAATTAGGCCAGTATACCTATGAAAAAAGGTTGACTTCATTAGAGAGATACAGATTAAAACAATTTTCACCTATGATGCTAATAACAATAAAACACTGATAATTTTTATTGTTGACAAGGCCGTGGAGAAACAGGTATGCTTATATACTCTTAATGGAAGTGTAGATTTGTAAATAATTCCTGGTGGGCAATTTTTCATAATCTACCAAAAATTAAAATGTTCACACCCTTTGATCCGGCAATTTTATTTCTATGTACCTAATGTACAGAAATAATCATACAAAGTGGGCAGAGATATAGGCAAAAGGATGTTCACTTCACCAATGTTTATAATGGTGAAAAACTGGAAATGACCTACGAATTTATCAATAGGAGAATGGTTAAATAAGTTGTGGTACATTCATACTATGAAATACCATGCAACCTTAAAATGAATAAGGTAGATCTATAGATGTAGTTGTACATGGTGATGTAAAAGAGATAATAAAAATGCTTTTCCAAGGTTAAAAAGCAAATTATAGAACAATATGTGTATTATGATTACCTTTATGTGAAAAAAACCATCGTGTGTGTATGTGTCTGTGTGTGTGTCTGTGTAAATTTATAGAGGTCTGAGAAAAATATGGAACTCCCATTGCTTGTGAGCATGGCATGGCATTACACATATTGTTGAGAGAATGCAGATGTTCTCTTTATTCTCTGTTTACTTCTTTGTTCTTTTTAATTTTTTTATTTTTCAAGGACAGTTTACATACATTATTCTGTATTAGTTTCAGGTGTACAGCACAGTGGTTAGACAATCATATACTTACAAAGTGTTCCTTCTGATGTTTCCAGTGCCCACCTGGCACCATAGCTATGTACATAGCTATTACTATACTATGTTCCTTATGCTGTACTTTACATCCCCATGACTACTTCTTTGTTCTTTAAAATCTCTTTACAATAAAAATATTACTTTTGTAATTTTTAAGTTAAAAAATGAGGGACAAGTCAGATACAGCAAATTTCTGAAAGTTCCCAAAGAAGAAATGTGGAGGCAGTAGAAAGTTTGTTACATTACATTTACACTGTGCCACTGTGCTGTGTGATGGGAGGGACAGCATCTATTGCGTACTATGTGGCCTTGGGAGAGACACAATGTTTCTGAACCTCCATTTTCTCATATAAAGAATGTAGATAATACCTGACCTATTTATTTCATTGTCAGTTGTGAAGATAAAATGGAAAAACAGTTTAAAAATTATAAATCCCTGTAAAAATGTGAGATATTTAATATTTCATATGCCAATTAGTGACCCACTTCTTTTGAGCAATAGTGTAAAACATCAAAATTCAGTCTGAAGCAGAAAATCTAAATTGTCTCTGAGAGTTTATTTTAACAGAATTCTATCTGTCCGAGTTAGGTCCCACATAATACAAGTGTTGGCATTTTACCTAAATATTCTAAAGCAGCGGTTCTCAACCTGTGGGTCGCGACCCCTTTGGCGGTCAAACAACCCTTTCACAGGGGTCGCCTAAGACCATCCTGCATATCAGATATTTACATTACGATTCATAACAGTAGCAAAATTACAGTTATGAAGTAGCAATGAAAATAATTTTATGGTTGGGGTCACAACATGAGGAACTGTATTTAAAGGGCCAGAAGGTTGAGAACCACTGTTCTAGAGTGTCTGAGACATTCTGGTAGAGATGTATTTTGGCAATAGCCTTGAATCATACCCTCTACCCTAGCTATCCCAGGGCCAACTGTAGGATATTAGCTCTATATACAATGTGAATTTATCCAAGGGGAAGCCCTGAGAGGGGTATTATGAAATTTTCACATAGGACAGTGTGACTGATCTGTACTAAGAATATGTTTAGATAGTAACAGGAAGGAGAAAATTCTAAGTAATGATGGAAGTTACCTGGAGCCCAGGTTTGGCATCAAATATGAGCATGACCAAGGAAGGCTGTGAGAACAAATCAGGCCTGATGGAAGCAAAATGGCTTTCTGAGAAGCAGTAGGAAATTGACTTGGCTAATGTGAGATTGGGGGGTGGGTAAAACATCTCCCTTAAATTATAGTTCATAAATCATATCTCTGAAACTTGTACATATTTCATGTGACTGAATACTTTGAGGCAATAAATCTTGACAGCATTTTTTAGGTGGATAATTTGACGTGTCTAAAGTTTAAAAGAGGTGAGGACCAGATTTGGGAAGTCTGGGAATCCAGATTAAGGACTTTGGACTTGATAAAATAGTCCATAATATTGTTATTGAAGGTGTTTTATCAAGGTTGGAACATTAGCATGTAGTTGGTACACAGGATGAAGGAGGAAGAAATCAGAGATACACTTAGGAAGCTGCTATAATAGGCCAGGGATTGAGGATCTGGACTTGGACCATGATGAAAACTGCAGATTAGAGAAAGGAGAGATCTGAGAGCCACTGTAAAGATGGAAACAGCAAGACTTTGAGACCTCAGGGGAAGAGCCAGCGGAGGTGCTTATGTATCTGAGGGTAACTTAAGCACAAGAGGAACTCTGTTAGAAGCTCATGTTCATATGAAGGCTTCTTACCTGTGCAGCCTGCCATTCCCTCTTAGTGAACCCCCTTTCCAAGGAAGCCCTGTAGCACCTATTCAGTTACCTAATTCCGAAAACATTCAGACTCATCCAATGGAAGTCTTAAAGCATTTATTCACTCATCCAATTTTGCAAATTTAGGTGAGTGAATAAATGCTGTAAGGTTTCTATCCCGGAAGACTAGCATGGAATTCATTTTACTGCCAGTTTTGATGGAGGGTAATGAGAACTGCCAAGGCTTCAAAAAAGTGTGACATATCCAGAGTTTGTTCACATGGAAATTAATGCTTCATAACCCCTGTGCCCTTCTTGTGAACCCCATCTCTTGAGTAAATCTTAGAGCACCAATTTATGGTCCTAATTTGTAAAGGGATGTTAGTGAATCAATGCTTTTAGACCTTTATGGAAATATTTGAAATTAATTAGCCTTGCCAACTTTTATTTGCATAGGCTCTCTTCCAACTATATCCCCTCCTCAAGTATAACTTTTATTAAGATTGGTTTTAAACAATAAAACTGAGAGAATCTATGTACAAAGAGCTTGAAGAATTTAAATACGTGGGTTTATTATTAACACAGTAGCAAATATATCAAGGAAACACGCCCCATGAAAAGTGTTTCAAAGAAACAGAAATCTGCTCTGCGAAAGGTCTGTACCCAATAAGTCAGCCCGAAAAAGCTTGTTTGTTCGGTGATGCCTGCAGATAAGACTGCCAAACCTCGTTGTGATTGAATAAGCCAGTTTGAGACTCAGCCTAGCCCAGGCAAGCTACTGGTCCCCAGCTGCGTTCAACGAACTTCGGCACCATGGTGTTCGCATTTTGGAAGGTCTTTCTGATCCTGAACTGCCTTGTAGGTAAGGAAAGAGTCTCCAAACCACTAAAGAAAATTAGGAATGGAGTTTTTCATTTTGAACTGAAATTGTACATTTTTACATAGAATGTTCCCCTCTTGTACTGGAAAGGACATAGGATTAGTATGCTGAGTAAAATAAATTTTAGAAATCTTGCTTAGCAAATATGTGCCATGCTGATTTGGGAGGGAAGCCTGTAAAAAGAATTGTTTTATGTAGCTTCTGAATTTAAAACATTTTCAAAGAAAAATCACCTCTCTCTCTCTCTCTCTTTCTTTCTTTCTTTCTTTCTTTCTTTCTTTCTTTCTTTCTTTCTTTCTTTCTTTCTTTCTGTCTCTTTATATATTTTTTACTTTGGAAGTTGAACAGATGAACTTAGAAGCTCAAGCCTGTGCTAAAGATATTTTTTCTATTTTACTTGAGTTTTATTTCCTTTAAGCTCCTTGTGATGGACCTGATTTGCTACAGCAGGCAGGGCCTGGCTGGGAGGGCCTGCCATGCTTTACTATCTAACATTTCTTAGGAACTTGTACTTTTCTGAGGCTAAGCCTGTATTTTGGAAAATATGTAAGTGATTTATTGTTGTGCACAATATGGGTATTTTCAGGGACTTGAGCAGAACAAAATAATTTTTAGAGTGAAAAATCCTGATGTTGGTTAGACCCATAAGAGATCAATAAGTCAGAAAAATCCTTGGCTAGTTTTTCCAAATACCAGATATATTTTGCATCTGTTCTTATGATAATTTAGGTCCATGGTAGATACAATAATATTCCTTCTCCCAAAATGGTATCTTTAAGCCATTAGTAATAGTAGGCAGTCATTAGAATGGGTTTATCAAGTACATTTAATGATATAAGAAAATGCTCAGGATAAAATATTAAGTGAAAAAGCAGGATACAGACACATGCCTAGAATAAATTTCCAGAAGGTTATATTACTAAACTGCTGCTCATAGTGATTAACTCTGGGCGATGAAGTCGTAGATTATTTTAATTTTATTCCCCAATTTTTCCATATTTTCCAGGGTTTCTAAAAAATATACTATTTTTATAACCAAAATAAATGTATTACTTTTTAAAACTATATGCTTTTTAGTAATAGTTATTTAAATGTCCATTATGAAATGCTTAAACCAACATGTTCTATGGAGTCACCAGAAGGGAATACTGCATTTATCCAGTGATCTAACAAGGACTTGGAGCTGGAAAAAGCCACCTTTCTCAGTTTCCATCTTGCTGAAAACAGATGTTACTATTTTTCCTTTCCCTCAGGAATATTCATTTTAAACCTTAACTTTACACAGTGAAAGTCTTTGTTTCCTTTAAAGAGCTTGAGTCATTAGCTAGTTGGGTTTCCCCTGGGCCTCTGGTACCAGCTCTCTAAAATCACACCTGTAGTCAACATCTATTTTTCTATGTGAGGCCTTCATCTGGCCTATACTAGACAGCAGTTTTGGAACAGTTGTAAGAGTGTGTTGCTTTTTTTTTTTACTGTAACTAACATATATATATATAATTTTTACTGATTATAAATGTAATGTGTGGTCATTGTAGAAAATTTGGAAAATATAGAAGTATATAAATAAGAAAATAAAAATCACCAGCAATCGTTACCACAAATTTAGGTAAATTTCTTTTTTTTCCCTTTGCAAGTGTATATATTACATTAAAAAATTGGGTTTATAACTTGCATATTGTGTATACTGTGTATCTATACATACACAGTCTAGCTGGCCCCAAGCAAAATATGGTAGTGACAATCTAGCAGATGGAATGGAAATGTGGTATAATACAGTATATTGTTAATTGCCATGCTTACCTATATATAGAAGTCAGAGAAAGATTTCAATAGTCTATACCTTACATTAGTAGTGTCCATCAGTTGGTCCAGATATGGCTGTGAGGCAACTGGCAATGTTTCCATAGATGTGTAATTTGATGGGCTAGCTGAACTTGCTTCCTAGTCAGGAAAAATGTCATGTTTTTTGTATCAAGCATGGTTCCAGGCACATAGTGGGCACAAAGGAAATATTTATTGAAAGAATGAATTACCTTCTGAAATCCTGACATTTGTAACATAGATGGACTCTGAAAGCATTATGCTAAATGAAATGTCAGATAAAGACATTGAACTTATATGTGGAATCTAAAAAACCTGAATTCATAGACACAGAGAGTAGAGTGAGAAATGAGGAGATATTGGTCTGAGGGTACCAACTTCCAGTTATAAGATGAATAAGTTCTGGAGATATAATGTAAAACATGGTGACTATAGTTTACAATTCTATATTATATACCTAAAAGTTGCTAAGAGAGTAGATTTTTTTTCACACCCAAAAAAATCAATTGTAATTATGTGATGTGATGGAAGTGTTAATTAACCCTGTGGTGGTAATCAATTTGCAATATATATGTGTCTCAAATCAACATTTTGTACATGTTAAATTTATACAATGTTATATGTCAATGAAGCTGGAAAATGAATTACTTTCCCAAACTCTAAACAATCAGAAATGACTTTTTTTTTTGCAAGGCAAATATCTTTATTCCTGCAGGAGGGTGCACATGCACATGGTCTGGAAGCACGAGCACACTGAACGGGTGGTCCACTCAGCTTTTTAATTCTTATGCTTGTGACCTGTCCCTTACTCTTGATTGGAGCTCAGGTTCACAGTCCTTTGTGATTGGCTAATTCAAAGGAAGGGGTTGACCTTTGCCATTTCAAGATGGCAGCCCCCAGGGGAGCTGCAAGTCATGCAGGCCAAAATGGTGGCTGCCAAGTTACATAGTCCAAAATGGCGGCTGCCTAAACGGTTCTTTGACAGAAAAAATTACTTGTTTATTCTCACAATTTTCCCTTATTCTTTCTTTAAAGTCTTTTCTTCAAACTCATCTAACATTCATTGACCTTCATGCTCTACAGCAGTGGTTCTCAACCTTCCTAATGCCACGACCCTTTAATGCAGTTCCTCATGTTGTGGTGACCCCCAATTTCATTGTTACAAATTGAATATAATTAAAGCATAGTGATTAATCACAAAAACAATATGTAATTATATATGTGTTTTCCAATGGTCTTAGGCGACCCCTGTAAAAGGGTCGTTCAACCCCCAAAGGGGTCGCGACACACAGGTGGAGAACCGCTCAATGTCTAGGAGAAGACTATTTTGCTGTTTAGTCAATGCAATTTCAATTAACCTTTGGATAATACAAGGGATGATGTAACATCCCATCACTGTAATTCCTAATCAAAGAGGTGAATATGGATACCATCACTCCCTTCCACTTCCCAAAGCATTGCTCTAGTGAATCAGAGAAAGGATCCTCAATCCCAGGGTTCTAGCTAACTCATGAGCTAAAGTTGTCAATCCCTGTAGGGCCTTTGTGATGGTTCCAGAAATGATTTTCACAACGTATTTAAAAACAATTTTCTGTACAACTAAGCAAGGCAGATTTTATTTTAATCAAAATCTTTCTGATGACTCCTTAGGAAGTCTTAGGCTAAATTCTATTTTAGAAAAATAATTTCAATCAAAGATGTCTTTGGCAAAAAGTTTATGCGTATCATGTTAGGTGCTTGTAATATATATTAGTCACCTGTTGGAAATGTATGTTGATGTTTTATCCAGTAATATATTTGAACTTTAGTTTTGTAGTCAAGTCAAAAAAGTGAGTGATCATTTGGTTATATTATCTTCTAACTAAAAAATGATGCCATTAAACATGAAGTTGCTGGAACTTAAATCACTTTAAATGTGTCAGGTTAAATATGGCTATTTAGGGGATATTTTTGTTGTGCTATAATAGGAGAATAACCCCCCATAAGCAAAGTGCCTGCCACAATGCAGGTGTTAAATAAATAAATGAACAATCACTACCAAAACACAAGTATTTAAAATCTTTTTAGAATGTTAATTAATTTGTGTATGCACCTTGGATTATTTTCCTTTAATAATAGGCACTGTTTTTTTAAAAGCAGTCACACATATTTTAACTATATGCATTTTTTGATATTTTGTGTAATTCAATCAGGTCAGGAGTGAAATTGAAATCCTAAATTTTGTTTAAATCAGGTACTAATCTTTTTAGTTAAAAAAATTTAATGTTAACATAATTTCAGGTGTAACCCTTTTCCCTGCCCTTTGCCCACCTCCACCTCCCTCTCCCTCCCCCTCCCTTGGCCTTCACCAAACTATTGTCCATGGGGTATGTATATATGTTCTTTAGCTAACACCTACATCTTCTTTATGCAGTCACCCCACCTCCCTCTCCTCGGGTACTTATCTTTATTTTGCTATTTATTCACAGTTTTGTTAATGTAGAAAATTTTCTGCCTTTTTTTCAATTTTTAAACCATTTCTCATTTTAGAGAAAATTAATCCAAAGGAAGGAGAATTTTTTCCCTTGACACTCACAAAATCACCTCTAATTTAAGACTAAATTTGTACTGTTCACTATCTACATGTGGCTAAGTTTAATAAATTCAAATTTAATAAAATTTAAAAATTCAATTCCTCAGTCACACAACCTCATTTCAGGTGCTCCATAACTACATATGGGCAATGGCTACTGAATTAGACAGTGCAGAGATATAATATTTCCATCATCAAAAAAATTATATGCACAGTGCTGGGCTAGAGGATGAACTCAGAGGTTTAGTTGAATGATGTAACATTTTTTTAAAGTTCATCTGGAAAATTATAGCTCTTAGCTCTGAATTATACTGTCACTATATTAGGGATGGGCAATTTCTAAAAACCATCTTTTCTTCAGAATTTAAGAATTGATTATGGTCCTGAGTTTTGGGAATCTGGGCATTAAAATTGTCTGGGCATATTGTCTTGCCAATTGTTGCTTATTTATAGGACAAAGTGCATATTCTTAAAAATATATTGTCTTGCAGTAGATTTGGAGGTTACCATCTTTATTTCAAGGTGATATTGTTGAGCTTTTACAGATCTCAAATTATTTATTTAATTATATATTGTCAATTTTAAAATGTTGAAAATGTTTAAATCAGATTTGTAGTTCCCAAATCCTTCATTTTCAAGTGCCTCCATTCTGTTCTGTGTTATAAATGGCTTCCTACTGCATTGAAATGGCAGGCAGAGATTGTGTCTGTCTTGTTTGTGGCAGAAAAAGGTGCTCAACAAGTATTGGTTGATAGGCACCATGGCCTCTTCCATGGCTTGCCTTATGTGAGAACTGTGCTTACTCTGCCTTCAAACTCTTTCATTGAGAACAGCCTTTAAAGGTTTTTTGTTTTGTTTTGTTTTTTGTTTGTTTTTGTCCTTATCTTGTCCTAAGTTCCCACCATTACTCAATTCCATAGCAGATATTGGGACCCAAACTAGAGAACAAAAATGATGGCCAAATAGTATCTTCAAAATCTCTATTTTTAGGAGAAAGTTTCTGGGAACTTTAATGGCCATCAAATTCCCATCCTATCTGTTTTATTTTGAACATTTTGAAGACATTTTGAAGCAATCATTTAGGCATAGCCAGAGATGAATATGGCGAACTTCCAAGAGAAATGAGATGGGCTTTTTGAGGGCAGAAGAGCTTTCTCAAATTAAGTTTCCATCAGAAAAAGTAGCTGCTTTCTGCAGACCAATTTTGGTTTTTGAGGAGGCATTATGGGAACCAGGAAAACATGGAAAGGAGAACATTGGGAAGAGAGAAACTGCATGGAATTAGAAGGTGTTGCATTGGCATGTGCCCTAAAGTATTTCTCTCAATTCATCAAGACATGGGTTGCCATGTAAACAGCCATCTCTGGCAGAGAAGCAGATGGACCAGTGGCCTGGCTGTGAAAGAGAACACAACTATTGAATCCAGGAAACAAGGGTAATCAGTATAATGGTTTGCTTTTTAAAAAAATGTTTCAAAGTGTTTGTCACTTCCTTGAGTTCCTTTTGCCTAATTGCTGCCATTAAGGAAAACTAAATTAAAGAACTCTTTGGGTGTGCAAAATTGGGAAGGGTGCCAGGAATTTGTCTTTCTGTACTATTTCCTCTGATCTTCCTACAATCTCTGTATTCTTATCCCACCCCTACATCTCATTCCAGCCCCCCTGTAGCATAGAGAACATCTCTTAAACTTGACTTTTTCTTCTAACACCTACCTGACAATCTTATGTTCCATCCTGGAGAACTTCTGTACTCTCTGATTTTGCAATAGATAATAACAAATTATTTAGGCTAGCTAAAGCCTCTATAGTGTTACCCAAATCATCCCCTATAATAGCTCTTTTGGAAAATAGTACTGCTTATGTAGTGCAGAAAATTTCAAGTACAGCGGTAGGCTGCATTTGGGGGTAGGGAGCTCTTCAGTATTTGTCAGAATTATATAAGCAGCTCACCGTTTTGTAAGACCACCAGTTCTCAAATTTGTGGTTTCAGGCCCAGTGCACGAATTCGTGTACCAGTGGGGTCCATCAGCCTGGCCTGTGGGATCGGGCCAAAACTGGCTCTCTGATATCTCCCGAGGGGTCCCGGATTGCAAGAGGGTGCAGGCCAGGCCGAGGGTCCCCACCAGTACACAATCAGGGCTGGGGAGGGATGTGGGAGGTTGGCCAGCCAGGGAGGAACTGCAGGAGGGCTCCAGGGCATGTCCAGTCTGTCTCACTCCTGTCCTGATCAGCTGGACCCCAGCAGCAAGCTAACCTACCGGTTAGAGCGTCTGCCCCCTGGTGGTCAGTGCATTTCACAACGAGCAGTTGAGTGGCCTTAGCATATCATTAGCATATTGCGCTTTGACTGGTTGAACAGATGACTGCACAACTGGACACTTAGCATATTAGGCTTTTATTATATAAGATTATTTTCACTGTCCTAAAAATCCTCTGTCCCCACCACTGTCATCCTCTATCACCTTACAACCACTGTCTCCATAGTTTTGCCTTTTCCAGAAAGTCATAGAAGTGGAATCACATGTCTGTAGACTCTGAATTGGCTTCTTCCACTTAAGAATATTCATTTAATGTTCCTCCATATCTTTATAGCTCATTTATTTTTAGCACTGAATAATATTCCATTGTCTGGACATACCATGGTTAATTAATCCATTCAACTACAGAAGGACATCTTGGTTGCCCAAATTTGGACAATTATGAATAAAGCTGCTCTAAACATCTGTGCAAAATTTTGTGTGGACATAAATTTTCAACTTCTTTGGGTAAATATCAAGAAGTGCTATTGCTGGATAGTATGGTAAGATTATGTTTAATTTTGCAAGAAATCACTGAACTGTCTTCTGAAGTCATTTTACATTCCAACCAGCAATGAATGAAAGTTTCTGTTGCTCCACATTTTTGCCTAAAAATAGTACTGCTTATGTAGCGCAGAAAATTTCAAGTGTTGTCAGTGTTTTTTATTTTGGCCACTGTAATGGGTGTGTAGTGGTATCTTATTGTTATTTTAATTTGCATTCCATTAATGACATATGATGTGGAGTATCTTTTTATATGCTTATTTGCCATATGTCTATCATCTTTGGTGAGATGTCTGTTAAGGCCCTTGGTCAATTTTTTAGTCTGGTTGCTTGTTTATCTATTATTGAGCTTTAAGAGTTTTTTGTATATTTTGGATAACAGTTCTTTATTACATATGTCTTTTACAAATAGTTTAACCCAGTCTATGGCTTATCTTTTTATTCTCTTGGTAATATCTTTCTCAGAGCAGAAGTTTTAAATTTTAATAAAGTCCATCTTATCAATTATTTTCTTTCATGTATTGTGCCTTTGGTTTTGTACCTAAAATCATCATCAAACCCAAGGTCATCTAGATTTTCTTGTACACTATCTTCTAGCAGTTTTATAGTTTTTCTTTTTACACTTAGATCTGTAACCCATTTTGAGATAATTTATGTGAAAGGTGTAAGATCTGTGTCTAGATTTTCCCCCCCAAATGGACATCAAGTTGTTCCAGCAGCATTTGTTGAAAAGATTATCTTTGCTCCATTGTATTGCCTTTGCTTCTTTGTCAAAGATCAGTTGACTATATTTATTTGGGTTTATCTCTGGGCTCTCTGTTCTGTTCCATTGATGTATTTGTCTATTTTTCAACAATACTACACAGTCTTGATTATCATATCATAGCTTTATAGGAAGTCTTGAAGTTGGATAGTGTCAGTCCTCCAACTTTGTTCTTCTCCTTCAATATTGTGTTGGCTTTCCATAAAAACTTTAGAATAAATTTGTCAATATTCACAAAATAACTTCTGGAATTTTAATTTGGGTTACATTAAGTTTATAGATCAAGTTTGGAAGAACTGTCATCTTGACAATATTGAGTCCTCCAATCTATAAAATCGAATAGCTCTCCATTTACTTAGTTTTTTATTCAGTTTCTTTCATCAGAGTGTTTAGTTTTCCTCATACAGATATTATACAGATTTTGTTAGATTTATACTTAAGTTTTTCCTTTTGGAGTGTGATGATGTAAATTGTATTGTGTTTTTAATTTCAAACTCCACTTGTTCATTGTTGATATATAGGAAAACAATAATCTTTTGTGTATTAACCTTATATCCTGAAATCTTGCTATAATCACTTATTAGTTCCAGGAGTTTTTTTTTGTTGTTATTGATTATTTTGGCTTTTCTATATAGGCAATTATATTATTTGAAATTTCTTTCACAATCTGTTTATCTTTTCTTTTCTTTTCATGTTTTACTGCAGTAGCTAAGACTTCCACTGTGAGATAGATAAGGAGTGGTGGGGATGACATCCTTGCCTTCTTCCTGATCTTAGTTAAGAAAGCTTCTAGTTTTTCATCATTAAGTACAATGTTGGCTGTAGGTATTTTATAGATGTCCTTTAACAAATTGAGGATGTTTTCCTCTATTTTTATTCATAGTTTACTGAGAGTTTTAAAAATCACAAATGGGTGTTAGATTTTGTCAAATTTTCTGCATCTATTGATATGATCATGTGATTTTTTAGCCTGTTGTGATGGATTACATTAATTGATTTTCAAATGTTGAACCAGACTTGCATACCCAGGATAAATTCTACTTAGTAATGGGGTAGAATTATTTTTATACATTGTTGAATTTATTGAGGATTTTTGCATCTATGTTCATGAGATGTATTAGATTTCTTTTCTTGTATTGTGTTTGTCTAGTTGTAGTATTAGGGTGATGTGACCATAATAGGATGAGTGAGGAAGTATTACTGCTGTTCTATCTTTTGAAAGAGATTGTAGATAATTCATATAATTTCTTCCTTAAATATTTGGTAGATTTCACCAATGAACCCGTCTGGGCCTGGTGCTTTCCCTTTTGGAAGGTTATTTATTATTGATTCGATTTCTTTAATAGATATAGAATAGATATAGGCCCGTTCAAATTGTTTACTTCTTCTTGTGTATGTTTTGGAATATGATGTCTTTCAGGAAATCAATCATTTCATCTAGATTACTGAATTTGTGGGCATAGAATTGTTCCTGTATTTCTATGCTTTTAATGTCCATAGACTCTGCAGTTATGGTCCTTTTTCATTTATGATATTAGTAATTTGTGTCCTCTGTATATTTTTTCTTAGTTAGCTTAGCTACAGTCTTATCAATATTATTGATTTTTGTGATTAACCCATTTTAGTTTTCTCTATTGATTTCTTGTTTTTCAATTTCATTGATTTCTGCTCTAGTTTTCATTATTTCTTTTTTTCCTGCCTACTTTGGTTTAATCAGCTCTGTTTTGTTTTTTAGTTTCCTAAGCTTTATTGATTTTAGATCTTTCTTCTTTTCAATTATATGTATTCAATTATATAAATTTCCCTCTAAGGACTACTTTTGACACATACTATAAATTTTGATAAATGGTGTTTTTATTTTAGTTCAAAATATTTTTAAAATTTCTATTGAGGTTTTTTCTTGACCCATTTTTTTTATTTAGAAGTATGTTATTTAATCACCATGTATTTTGGGTACTTCCAGTAGTTTCTTTGTTATTGATTTCTCCTTTAATTTCATTGTGGTCTGACAGCAACATTGTATGACTTCTATTCTTTTAAATTCATTAAAGTTTGTTTTATGGCCCATAACTTGGTTTATCTTGGGGAGTATTCATAATGTTTTAAAGTATATCTCGTTTTATAGAACACTTCACTCCATAACAGCAGAATACACTTTCTCCCTCCCCCCAAGGACCCACAGAACATTTACCAAGATAGACCATGTAGTTGGCTATAAAATAGACATCAAATTTTTTTAAAAAAATTAAAATCATACAGGGTTTGTCTCTGAGCACAACTATCAAACCAGAAATCAAGAACAGAAATAAGTCTTTAAACACTTGAAAATTATACAACACACTTCTAAATAATCTATGGATCAAAGGTGAAGTTTCAAAGAAAAATTTAAAAATATACATAAACTGAATAAAAATAAAAATATGTAACATGCAGCTAAAGCATTGCCGAGAGAAATTTATAATACTAAACACATTTGAAATGAAATGTCTCAAGTCAGTAGTTGAAGTTTCTACATCAAGGATCTAGAAAAAGGACAAAACAATCTCAAAGAAAGCAGAAAGAAGGAAATAATTAAGAGCTGAAGTCAGTGGAATTAAAATAAGAAAACTATAGAGAAATTTAAATGAAATAAAAATTTGGTTCTTTGGAAAAAATCAATAAACAAAAATGACAAACCTCTGTCAAGACTGGTAAAAACAAAAACAGGTAAGATATAAATCACAAATATAAGTAATAAAATATGGGATATCACTATAGATTCTGTAGTCATTAAACATTTTTTAAGAAAACAGAGATCCCATGTACACTTTAGACAATCTCACTCCCATGGTAACATTTTGTAAAACTATAGTATAATATCACAACCAGGACACTGACATTGATACAATCCACCTATCTTATTTATATTTCTCCATTTTTACTTGTACTTGTGTGTATGTATATGCATTTTATTCTATACAATTTTCAATTAAAATTATTGGGGACCCCAAATATTTCTGCTCTGTGGGTTATTTCAATCTACATTTAATGTATTAGCAAACAAAACAAAAAAGGTAAACACAAAAATACTCAAGCATACATTCCATTAATTACCAGAGCAATGGCATCATTATCTATCATGTAGCTTCTAGAACACTTCATTGTACACTCATGAGAGGGTGAGACTGAAAAATAACATATTATTATTATTATTAATATAATTTTGATCTTTTGGCCTAACAAAATGGTCTAGGACAACAAACTCATCCTGGTTTTCCTGGGACTTTTCTGGTTTAAGCACTGAACGTCTTAGCAAACCAGTATGGTTTGCTTGAGACTTACCTGGTTTTATTTATTTTTCTTACTTGGTTTTGAAATGGAAAGTCCCATATACAAGGGACCCCTCAGATCTGGGAAAACTGGATTGGTTGTTCTCCACACTCAAGGACCTTTGTGGATCCCCAGACAACATTTTAAGAACGTCTATTCAAGGCCATCCTTACACAGAAAAAATTCCCAGTTCAGAGCTATCACCTCACCATCACATAGGATTTGAGTATCTTCCCATAGTAATATGTTAAAAATTATCCTACCCCATGCCAATTGCTTGCTCAGCTTTCCTATATGGTTTCTTCTGCCTTCTCCTCTTCACCTTGGATTCCTCAAATAAGATGTCATTGAAAGTGCTTTGTGATTAATAAGTATCATCAAAATATGAGTGTGTACCATTACCTTTTGATGATTATCTTTTCAGGTCAAGTTAATGTGGTGCAAGTGACCATCCCAAACCGTGTCGTGAATGTGACTATTGGATATAATGTCACTCTCATCTGCACCTACACCAGCACTGTGGCCTCCAGGGACAATCTTTCCATCCAGTGGTCACTCTCCAATAAGAAGGAGTCACGGCCAATTACTGTAAGAACTTTATTCCTTTGGTAGTTATAGCATAAACTGTTGAAGTCAGTGTGTGAAGGAACAGGAAACCAGTAACAACAGTGACAGAATATCAGATACAAAGAATTTGAAATTATCTGTTTAGGGAATACCATCATGTAAGTGGCTTGGCCTTTGTCCCCTTTTCATATTCAGTTATAGCTTGTTATCATAATTCAGTTTAAGTCGACATTGAGTATATCAGGTATTCTAGAGTAGATAGGCATGGTCCTTCTCAGTGGTGAAATAAACAGTTCTGAAAGGGTTTTCTTCCACCCACCAAAATTGTCCTCACTGTTATTTCCAGAAGACTCTAGTTCAAATTCATGTCCTAATTGATCTGTAGATCTCTGTCAAACTTAATATCTGGGATCTGCCTGTCAAGTGAGGTAGCTCATCGAGCCAGACTGAGTCCTGGTAGAATGAGAATCCCAGATGGGTGGAAAAGGGCCAAGGTAGTGAAGAACTCTGGTAATCAAAGGCAGCATGACGCTAGAGAATAGGGGTGGTAGGTTAGAGTCTGGGGGAAGAGGTTGCCAGAAGAAGGTGTACTATATGAAAATCAAATGAAGAGAATGATTCTACCAGCAAGCTGCCTATTCCAAGGTTTTCTCCATCTGACCTAAAGGGTAATTGCATGTTTAAATTAACCCAAGTATTAAAATTGTATACTTAAAGTGTGTTCGTGTGTGTGTGTGTGTGTGCGCGCGCACGCGCACATTAGTGTGCAAGCACTTATGCCGACACATATTCCTTGAGAGACAAGGTCCATAGCTTTCATCAGATTTTTAAAAATAATTTATAATTCAAAACAAGGAATTTAGAGAAGAAATAAATCAATGTGGTTTGGAATAACTGGATGTAGTTGAGTTGGGCCTTGAAGGAAAGGAAGGGTTTTGATTAGTAGAAATATAGAGGGGGCTGAGTGGGCTGCAGGAGGCCCAGGGAAGAGATGAAGAAGAAGCTATACCTGGACCAGAGTTGCTTCAGCCATGAATAGTCTTTTGGAGGTGCTGAATTATCTCTTCACCAGAGGTCCTGAATACTTGTTTAGCAAAAAATATCATTCAAGAGGAGATTTCATCAATTTCATCCTCTAGTCAAAGTTCAACAATTTTGCTCAGTGCTGGTTACCTTAGACATATATCTGAATCACTCTGTGCCTCTCTTAAAATATGGTAGAACGGTAATAGTTGTCTACAGGTTGCATGAGGAATCAACTGACATAATGTATGTGAAATACTTGAAAATAATATAAATTCTGTAAGTTTTCACCCTTGTAAACACTGTTATCAACATCAGCAGCAGCAGCAACAGTAAGTCCACCAGTTTCCATCATCCAAATGTCCTGATCTAAGACCTCACATGTTGTAGTCAACTAAGAGAGAAGGCTACTCTCTTAACTGTAGGTGACAATAATCACACAATGTTTTTTCCTTTTTAAAATTTACATTCCTAAGTAGCCTTTTCAGTATATTCTTTCTTTATAGGTATAAAGTCCTTCTCATTTTGCCAATAGGGGCTGAATTTAGAGAGGCCTTGCCAATATATTTTGAAATTTTTTTTTAATGTTTGGTCCTCAAATAAAGATGTACTCAATTGTCTGGATGCCAGGCCATACCAGTCTGATTTTAAAAACACAAATTCTCCTGTATGCCTCTTCTGACACTAGAATTTACAAGGTCACCTCTTGGTTGAATTATATGGCTGGTGAGGAGCTTGGAGATGCAGGGTCAAAGGATCTTGTGACCAACAATGAGTTTTTTTAGACCTAGAAATGCAGAGGAAGAAGGTATAGGTATTGAACTGAGTGTGACTTGAGCTTAAGGACATCTCTTAGAGCAGTGGTTCTCAACCTTGGCTGCACATTAGAATCACCTGGGAATCTTTTTAAAATCCTGATTTCTGGGCCTCATCCTCCGGAAATTCTGTTTCTTTGTTACTAATGTTGTGGCCCCACCCCATAACAAAGAAACAGAATTTCCGGAGGATGAGGCCCAGAAATCAGGATTTTTAAAAAGATTCCCAGGTGATTCTAATGTGCAGCCAAGGTTGAGAACCACTGTCTTAGAGCAACTTTAGAAAGAAAATCTATTAACAAGTAAGTATTTATAAGTAGCTTATTTACTTGCTGTTTACCTCAGTCTTTAAAATGTCTGGTACAGGCAGAGCAAGTAATTTAAATAATCTACTCTTTTAGGATGTCCAAATCAAAGGAATTCTTTTGCACTGAACCACTTGATCAATGAGAATATGCTGCTTGATCATAAAACATTTTAAGTATTTCTTGAAGAGCATGAGACCTGTCCTATTTTTGTGCCTTGGCCACATGGAAGACAGGGTAGAGCAGGGCCAGCTCTTGGCTTGGAGACAGTGAAAATCACCCCCTAAAAGGCAGGTTTTCTTTTCCGCCTCCTCGCCCCAGCAAGAGCCCCATTATAAATATTCTTAGGTTTCTACATCTAGAGAACTTGAGTTCTTCCCTATTTTCCTCCATACACTGCAGGCATATTCTTCTCTCTGCTTTTCCAGATGAGTAGTTTTGGAGCCCCAATGGAAACCTCCTAATGAATGTCAGTTCTACTCATTGTTCTTCTACTTACTTGCTGGCTGGATGACCTTAGACAAGTCACTTGACCTTTCATAGGTTTACTGTGAAGATTTTTTTAATGCTTAAGTTTTTATTAAATTTATTGGTGTGACATTGGTTAATAAGATCATATAGTTTTCGGGTGTAGATTTCTATGATGCAAGATCTGTATTTTGCACTGTGTGCCCACCACCCAAAGTCAAATCATTTTCCATCACTATATATTAGGTGCCCTTAACTCCCCACACCCCTACCCCCTTCCCTCTCGCAACCACCACACTGCTGTTTATGTCCACCATTTTCAGTTTTATATCCAATATATGAGTGGAATAATATGGTTCTTAGCTTTTTCTGACTTATTTCACTTAGCATAATATTCTCATAGTCTATTCATGTTGTAGCAAATGGCAGTATTTAGTCTTTTCTTATAGCTGAGTAGTACTCCATTGTGTATATGTACCACATCTTCTTTAGCCATTCCTCTATCGCAGGACACTGGTTGTCTCCATGTCCTGGCCATTGTGAATAATGCTGCAAGATTTAATGAGATAATGTTTGTGAAGCACTAGGAAGCTTTCCACATAGTAACCATTAAGTGAATGTAGATTATTATCAACAACACTACTCACAAAATGGTGATTTTGCAAAATCCCTATTCCATCCATATCCCTGGGTCATGGGCACTAGAAAACGCAGCCCAACAAGACACATTTAGTATAGCTGGACAGCTGGGGCAGAACTCTTGGGGGTATCCTGGCCCAGAATTGGCTTCCAGTTTTGCTGTCTTCCAGGTGCCTGTGGCTAAAGAGAGGGGTTAAGCCCCTTCTCTGCCTGCTCCTTATCCTTGAACAGAGACTTGCTCAACAAAGAGGTTGCAGATATCTTCCTTTGAGATGTATTTTTCCAAAATAAAATTTGGTTTCTATTTCCTATGTTTCCTCTTTGAGCACTTCCATGCATTCAGAATTCTGTAGAGCATGTTGTATGTTAGTATAGGAATGGCTGGTAGGACTTTTGGGGGGGGTGATAAAAGGAGACTGATATGCTATTAGACAATTCTGTGATTTATGGGAGTAAGATGTTGCCAGACTGACCACTGAGTGATTCAATTCAACTCCTGGGTTGATGTGCCTGTATACCATTCGGCTCTCAGATCCACCCATTTCTGCTCAAACACAGCACAGCCCGTGCCTCAATACTGAGGGTATGGAGGAAAAGGCAGTCAGTCAGTGTCTAAAAATGGCGCATGCAAGAGACGCTCGGGGAAGATGTAGCTGGACCTCTCAGGTAAGAATACCTATTGGTGTACTACTGGACCCCTTCATTGTTTGGAGTCTCCAGAGCAATGGTACTGGCTTTCAGGAGTGAGAAGGGAGGGTCTGAGTTTGGTAACAATCCAGATCAGCACAAACCCCTGGACAAAACTGAGACAGCCTTGAGTTTGCCTCTCATACCAATGCTTGGAGTTCTTTTCAGCCTCCTCCAAAATGTCAGGGCCTTATTGCTGCCCTATTGAGCAGGGCAGTGGCCAACTCTTGCCATAGGCTCATATTCTCCCACCACCAAGATCATTGTATTTTAAAGGCCTAGTGTTTCTCAATACCCAGGGGAGGATGTTATCTCTTACTGACTATCTCCTCTAAGGGGTTCCTTTGCTGAATAAGGTCTACAGAAGTATCCCACAAGTCTTCTGACCAGGGAGGCCAGGATATTCATTAGTGTGGTCCTCCTCTTAGAAAATCCCTCTTCTTGGAAGACATGGACAGCTTCAGTTGATCACTTCCTCAGTAGGAACTCTTATCCGAAGACTCTAGGTCCTGGGACAGGCAGACTAACATGGAAGTTTCAGGTGGTCTGGTGCCCCTCTAATCACAACAGTGGCCTCCTCTTCCATCCAACCAGTCACTGGTAAATTTCAGAGACCTCAACTGCCTATGAACAGAACAGGCTTTGATCCTACTTAGCATGGGTCTCTCAGACAGTACTTACTTTTCTAAAATATCCATAGTGGAAGAAACACTTTGCCATCCTCATCTCCCCAACACACATAGAGTGTTGACAATTTCTTTCCAGAACCTAGTGTCTTCATATTCTCTGGCTGCTAGATTCTCCCAACCTACCCTGTCCTCTACAGATAGGATTATATAAAATGTTTTCCAAATGTTGGCAGAGTAGAGGTGTCCCATCTCCTCGGGGACATTTTAAAATGAGGGGGGAAGGATGTTGGTTTAATTGTTATAAATGAGAGCCAATACTGGCATTTGGTGGCCAGAGATGCTAAATGTCTTGAAATACATAGAATAGACTCACATGAAAGAGTTGTCTGTCCAAAATGCCAGTGTAACACTCATTGAGAAGCTCTCTAAGTTCTTCCCTTCCCACTGCCCTCTCCCATCAAAGGTTACCTATTCTGTGTACCATTCCCTCAGGTGTCTATTCTTGCTAAGTTTGATAAATTAATCGAATGTTAAGGTGTTATGGACTGGTAGCAATTTATTTTGTTATTTTCCAAAGAAAATAATTTAAGCAGTCTCCACTCCCCAAAAGCTATTTAAATACTAGGTATTTCAGGCAAATTGCAGGCTGAGAAGGGAAAGGTGTGGGAAAGAAAGTCTTCCTTTTGGTGTTGCATTTCTTCTATGTGCAATCCCAGTTCCCCTAGTACAGTCCAGAGAAAATTATGGGCTTGAGACCATTGCTACCCAATACTCACCCCCCTTCTGTGGCTCACCCCGTTATGAACAGTGCAGGAAAGCAAGAGGCTGGAAGGGAATGAATCGATGGTTTGCTGTGGACTTCTAATGCTTCCACGTTTCCAAAAGGAATCCACAAAATCAGCTCTGGAGGCTAAACACATTTATTAACTGCAACTTAGACTCAAACAGAAAGTAGACTGAATTCTTTCAACCCTCTTGTTTATATTCCGACCCCTAGTTAGAGAGCAGCATCACAAAGCTGAGAAAAGAATCTTTTTTTTGGACAAATCTGGCTCCTGGCTGCATGGCTTCATGTGAATAGGAACTTGGCATAGTAGAAGGGGAAAGGTAGTTATTGCAGCTGGCAGACGTTGAAGGCAATGTGTGGTGAACCTACTGAGCTTGGGAAGAAGCATCATGCCAATAAATAGCGTCAATTGGCAGAAGAAGAGTCAGGTTGGAGTAGGAGATGGAATGGCCCCAAAAGGAGAAGGTTGCCTGTAAATCATCTTCCTGGCCTAAGTCAGGACTCTAAGTTCCATTTCAATATGTTCAGTGAGAATTGGGAGGTCTGAATTCCATGTCTGACTATAAATTGTGTGACCTTGGGAAAATTATTTCCTGGAGGGGTTTCAGTGTCCTTTTCTGTAATATAGGAGAATGAATCAGAGGTTGCAAACTGGAGGACTTGGGGCCTGATTTGGCCAGTGGATGCATATTGGATGGCCAGCCCAGTATTTTGTTTGTTTCCACACTTTGAAAGCATTGTTTGTATTGGATCCCCACTTCACCACAGGCCCCACTATTCTCTCTGATCTTACCACCATCCACCAGCCCCTCCCAGACATTTACCCTATTTCTTATATCCATCTGGCTCCTTACAGTTCCTCAACCTTAGAAGCCATGATTAAGTGATCTCTCAGGGGTCATATAAATATGACCAAACAAATATGCTATTATGATTCCACATTCAGCCTCTAGCATCACCAATGGACAGGCAGAGAGGACCCTGGGGGGAAGTAGGAAAGTCTGCCATAAACACAACCACAAAGGGCAAGTGGGCATAAAATTAACAAGCACCACTTAAGGAGCCATCCCTCCCCACCAAGGATGTAGCTTATTGAACATCCATGGCTTTTCCTGGACCTCAATTGCTTTGATCTTTAAATTGACCATATATTTTCTTTGAAAAGTGTATAAGCCTCACAGGGTCATGGCCAGGCCTTGGTCATTGTTCAGCTTTGATTTGTAAAAGAATTATTCTTTTGTGGAAAATGGTATCAAGTTGCAGTCCTTCCTGCATGATTAGATAAGCAGGTTTAGGAAAACATTTTATTTTTTTTTCTTTATAAGGACAGTGTGACAGTGTGGACTTCCCCTAACAGAAAGTCCATCTATCTATGTGTCTGGCCACTTGCTAGCCCTGGGCACGTTCCTTTTTTCACAGCATCCCGAGGCCAAGTCCTTTCCCTTTTAGATCTCCATTATTCTCTCTACTTACCCCATCCTGTCCATGACACCCTTTAGTATTATTTGTGAGAGGGCAAAAATATAAGCTACAGTGTGAGGAGCTAGGGTTGGGGAAGGTCCTTTTCATAGGGAAGTTACAAGTTCAGGGCCTCATGATGATTTGATCATTTCACATTGACTCATGCCCAACTGTGAGAATTTTACAGTGACTTACTTTCGTGTCCTAGTCTTGGCATAAAACACACTCTCTTCGCCCCCTGATCTCTGCAGAAACAAAGCTCTTTCACCTAGATCCTCTGAGACTTACTGTGGGTCACAGGCAAAACTGATGTCATATCTCATTGTGGTGTCTTCAAACCTCAATATAAAATAGGCTGTCCTACCCCAAGTCTTCCTGGGAGCAGGGGAATAGGCCAGATGTTGAAGTTGTAATGGGCTTCCTTTTTTTTTTTTTTTTTTTTTTTTTTTTTTTTTTAT
>NW_005357414.1:3769055-3778294 GCF_000412655.1 Myotis brandtii | reverse complement strand
TATATTTTATTGATTTTTTACAGAGAGGAAGGGAGAGAGACAGAGAGCCAGAAACATCGATGAGAGAGAAACATCGATCAGCCGCCTCCTGCACATCCCCCACTGGGGACGCGCCCGCAACCAAGGCACATGCCCCTGACCGGAATCGAACCTGGGACCCTTGAGTCCGCAGGCCGACGCTCTATCCACTGAGCCAAACCGGTTTCGGCTGTAATGGGCTTCCTTGATGGACTGCAGGCTGTGTCCCAGGTAAGAATCCACAGGATCTCAAATTGTTAATTGGAAAGTAAATAAGCCCAATACTGGCTAGTGAAATGAAAAGCTAGATATCTTGGGTGTCAACACAAATGAAGGGAATAGACATTTGAGGAGTTGAACTTCCTCTTGGCCCACTTGAATACCTTAACACTGGCTTTCTGGTTTGTCAGTAAAACAGAACTCCTCGGGGGCAAAAGTTAGTAATTTCAGTAGGTATGAATGGATGAATTGAATTATAAGTGACTCATTTAGGGCAGGAAAAGAAAGCTAGGTGATATTAGAGAACCAGAGGAGTGAGACAAGTTGTTATCTTTTTAAATATGCTTTTTCCTTTGAATTTTTCCTCAAAAGCTACCTTTCTGCCTTAGTTTAAAAATATATTGGCTTTCTGCTTGAAGGACAGTGCTTTTGAATTTATCTAGACAACATCTTTCAGCTCACTGATCACCTTCCCGCTCTCATTAGCCTATTAAGGTAGGAGCATTGCACAAGAAATTAGAAAAACTGGGTTCTAGAACTGTCCAAACTATAAATTTCTCTGTGCTTCAGTTTCTACTATAAAGCGAGGAGAGTGAATTAAATAAACCATAAAGCTCTTCAAGTAGATTTTATGAAAATATTAATTAGTTCCACTGGACTAAGGCAGTAACCATTTATTGAATAATATATATTTCAATTACACACATTTGTATGAAACTAACAAAGTATGTACATAGACTGTGTGTATTATGAAAGCCCAGGGATCAGTGATTCCAAAGTTTCAGTCAGTCATGTCTTGTCTTTATGATTTTTGTCATATTTGGGTGCACAAGCAGTATTATTTAATGTTTTCTATACTAACTTGGTTTCTTAAAATATTAAAAATATCTGTCTTAGATTCATCCCTAAGCAATAATATTCATGAACTCACAGATTTAATGTGCTATATATGTCTCTTTCTAATAAATTTTCATTTATATAATACCTAAAATCAACTTATGTGCCTATACTTGGGGAATACATATCACACTTAGGAGAATATTGCTCTGGTTCCTCATTCAGATGTGGAAACTAAATGTTGGAAAGATTAAATAATTTTGTTACTTATCACAAAGGAGGTTTCCATGGAGACATGACCAGAGGCCACCTCCCCTGATATTGTCACAGTTAGTCAGAGGCAGAGCTGTAGCTAAAATCCAGGCCTCTTTCCACCTCACCATGCTGCTCCACACTTGCCATTATGATCTAAATATCCATGTTCTTAAATAAAGATGAGACTAGAATCCAGATCTTTCTTAAGTATTCTAAATTATAATAATAAAAATCCTGTGGCTTTAGATGAGTTATTTAATTTCTCTGGATTTGAATGTCCTTATTGAAATGATAATTCCAGTTCTGCTTCCTGACACATGGGGAGAAAGGTAGTAGCTCCATTGACTAAGCAATTTCTAGACCCTTTTCTGGGTTATATTGTTCCACCCCCATACCATCATTATGAGGAAATGGGACCAGATGATTTCTCAGAAGCCTTTCTCCTCTGAAATGTTATTCTAACATGGTGAATCCAAGTTTGCTTATCCAAAGGAGTGTGTGTGTTTGAAAGGAGCATGAATATTCTAACTTTCAGGGAAACCAGATATTCCAGATAGCCCCACTGAGTAATATAAACTCAATTTTTAAAAACCTTATAAAGTGTGTGTGTATATGTGAGGGGTGTGTGTGTATATGCAAGGGGTGTGTATGCTGGTTTTGGATTTCCCCTGATGCATTTGTGTCCTATAAAATGAGTTTCATCCAAGTAGACTCATCAGGTGAGTATCTTGATCTCTTAACTTAAGCTTAAGAGTTGAATCCCATTAGCTCCAGCTGACTACTGTATGTAAGACCATCATACCTTGCTGCTATGATGATATCACAAAGCTGCTTTGAGCACAAATGAAGTAATGGCTTGTGCAAAGCTGTGAGGAAGCTGACATATTCCACTGAGTTGAAAAACTTTTTCCATAGGGACCTGTTCCCTGATGGGGGTAAAATGCTGCTGTATATCAAAGAAGATAACCTTGGATAGAAGGAGCTCCCAGGTAGTTTATCCTAGCCCTGGACATTCTTCAGTTCTCATTTTTCTCATTTTTTGGTCCTAGGTTTACTATTATGAAGGTGGACAAGCTGCATCCATCGGGCAATTTAAAGATCGAATTGTTGCGTCCAAGGAGCCAGATAATGCATCCATCACTATTTTGCATATGCAACCAGAAGATAGTGGCATCTACACCTGCGATGTTAACAACCCCCCAGATTTTAGTGGCAGCAATCAAGGCATTCTCACAGTCAATGTGTTAGGTATGGACAAATTTTTATGGGTTTTCTTGGAGAAACTTAGGACTTCAATAAGCCGGGGCATGGATTATAGTGCCAATTAAGTCCCAAGGAGAAATGTCCTCCCTGCTCCTTTGATTATCAGGGAACTAGAGACACATCCCCTAACCCAACCTGTATAGAAACAGTGAGAAATCACTCATAAAACATGTTGAAACAATTGCCAAACCAAAAGGGCTGCCAAAATGACAGACAGCAGTAGATGACCCAACCTCCAAGGATTCCTATTTCTGAAGGATAAAATGAGGACAGATGGGACAATGCATAGTCCCACTAAATGATCATTAGCAGCTCTTTAATTGGGGACCTCCAATTACAGCCAGTCCTACCTGGGGGAGACAGCTGCCAATTTATTATCTCTCCTAAGCCAGCCACAATTTCCACCATTAAACCATCCTATATAATAAAAGCCTAATATGCAAACCGACCGAATGGCGGAATGACTGGCAGAACAACTGGTCGCTATGATGCACACTGACCACCAGGAGGCAGATGCTCAATGCAGGAGATGCTCCCAGCCCACAGGCCCCAGGCTGCCAAGGGAGGTGTCAGTGGGGGCCCCCCGATCATCCCACCAGCTGCCCCACAGATTGGCCCTGATCGCTAACCCAGGCCTAAGGACCCTACCTGTGCACCAATTTCATGCACCAGGCCTCTAGTTATCCTATCTAATAAAATAGTATTATGCAAATTAACTGTCACTTTGTGACAAAGATGGCGGCACCCATAGCCACAAAGATGGTGGCACCAGCCAGAGCCACGGAGCTGGCGGACACACAAGCCCGCAGGGGGGTCCAGACCCCAGCCCCAGCCCCGCGGAGGCTGCGGCGCTGGGCTGCTGGGGCTGGAGCCAGTGGACACACCCTGCATCCCTAGTTCCCCTCCTCTCATTTCCAGGGAATAAAATGTCCACTGTGTGTCCACCTTTTGGCACAGCCCCTGCCTGTTGCAGGTGCCCCCTCCCCCAGCAGGCAGCACTGTGCAGCTCCTGGGCACCCGTCTTCCCATACCTTACATGGACAAATGCGTGCAGGCAAAGTCAGGAATTCAGGCCCCTGACGTCAGCTTCCAGCTCTCAGGGCACCGCATGGGAGACTGAGGGGAGAGGGTGGGGATGGTGGGAAGGAAGGAGGGGGAAAGGCACCAACCAGCAGTTGCTCCAGCCCTGCCAAAGTTTCACTTTTTGTCTGTGGGTTCGCTCCCTGGCACTGCACAGGCTTTCCTGGGATAAGTAGCTTTAGCAAGCAGGAGGACAGCTGGGTGCTGCAAGGTAAGGGCTGGTTGCACGGTCCGGGGCACGGGACATGCTGCGGGGCATGGGGCCAGGCCTGTATGGGGCTGGGGACAATGGGAGGGGGAGTGCCTGGGCACCTCCTATGCCTTAGCCTTCGCCTCCAGCTGCCACCGCCACTGCTGCTGCCCCAGCTGCCTCCTCCCAGAGGTATTGTTGCAAATCCTCCTTCCTCCCGTCCCCCCACCCTCCACCCGTAGGTGCCTCGGGAACCCCTAGACTCCCCAGACATGAGCACCTCTGGGATGGCAGCAGCATGGGCGCAGGGTGTAGAGTGTGTGCCCTGCCTGGGTGGAAGGGCCCGTGGTACGGAAGTGCCAGCTGCAGTGCAATCACGGGGTACACGCCATTGAAGGGAGACTGAGTTTTTCAGGGCTTTAACCCCACCAAGGTCTGGGTGGGGTTAAAGCCCTTCCCTGTGTGACCCCAACCTGGGCCTTTCTGGGTGCCCAGGGGGCGGGGCCACACCCAGCTGCTTAGAGCTTTCATGGGATCCCAGTTGTCATTGTGAAAGGGGCCTAGGAATCCAGTTATCCAAGTCCCCATTTTACAGTTGGGGCAACTGAGGTCCAGAGAGAAGGAGGGCCTCCCCAGAAGTCAGTCACTAAAGGCTGAACTGTAATGAAAATAAATGGCTCCCAATTCCTAATTTCTGTTCTCCAGCATTTCTCCAGCGCCCACAGGCCGGCAAGGGAGGGGCAGTTGGGGGCAATCAGGCTGGCAGTTGGGGGCGATCAGGCTGGCAGGCAGAGTGGTTAGGGGCAATCAGGCAGGCAGGCAGGCGAGCAGTTAGGAGCCAGCAGTCCCAAATTGCGAGAGGGATGTCCAACTGCCGGTGCGGGATCGGGCCTAAACCAGCAGTCTGACATCCCCCGAGGGGCCAGATTGGAGAGGATGCAGGCCAGGCTGAGGGATGCCCCGCCCCCATGCACAAATTTCATGCACCAGGCCACTAGTTTTAAATAAAGGCAGGAGGTTCCCTTTTAAAATATGTTAACACTATTTGGATTGTTTTTCTAGATTCCACATATAAGTGAAATCATATGGTATTTGACTCTCTCTGTCTGACTTATTCCACTTAGCATAAGTCAGTGGTTCTCAACCTTCTGGCCCTTTAAATACAGTTCCTCATGTTGTGACCCAACCATAAAATTATTTTTGTTGCTACTTCATAACTGTAATGTTGCTACTGTTATGAATCGTAATATAAATATCTGATATGCAGGATGGTCTTGGGCAACCCCTGTGAAAGGGTTGTTCGACCGCCAAAGGGGTCGCGACCCACAGGTTGAGAACCACTGCTCTTGGTCCATCCATGTTGTTGCAAATGGCAAGATTTCATTCTTTTTTATTGCTGAGTAATATTCCACTGTGTATATAAATACCACATTTTCTTTAATTCATCTATTGATGGACCAAAACGAGAATAGACCCATAGGTACAGAGAAACTCTTGTTTGCCAGAGAGGAGGGTGTGTGTGTGTGAAAAAGGTGAATGGGGAATAAGAGGTACAAAATTCCAGTTATAAAATGAAGAAACTATGGATATGTAGTGTACAGCACAGGGAATATAGTCAATAATCCTATATAATAAAACTATAAAATGCAAATCAACCGAAGAGTGGAATGACGGGCAGAACTACAGGTTGCTGTGACCCACACTGTCCACCAGGGGGCAGACACTCAATGCAGGAGCTGCCCCTGGTCAGGAGGTGACCTGTGGCAGCGATTGGGGGACAGGGACGGAAAGTGGGCGGCGCCAGGCTGCCAGCCAAGGCGGGTGCCAGCAGGGGCTCCCCGATCGCCCCACCTGCCTGTTGCCCCACAGATCGGCCCTGACCACCAGCCAGGCCTAGGGACCCTACCCTATATATTGGGAACAGTCTCTTAGCTTTAAAAATTAAAACCTGGCAAGGCTACTCTACCATTGAGAAAACAGGATGATGCAGCGATGACATGCATGGACTCTGGCTTGCACATTTTGTGGTCAGCCCTGATTCTGACACTTATAACTGTGTGACAAAGCCAATTACTTAACTTCTCTCTGCTTCAGTTTTTCTACCCATAAGATGGGGAAAATGGTACTACTGCCTCAGAAGGATCATGTTATATACTACTTTTTATAATCAAGGCAAAAAAATGTAGCTGCCCATACAACAGCAAGATGCCTTTCACCTGTATGAAAAGATTGGTCACTGGTGCATGCAGCATCCCGGATTGTGAGAGGGATGTCTGACTGCTGGTTTAGGCCTGATCTGTGCGGAAATCCCCCTAGGGCGCAGGCCAGGCTGAGGGCCCCTCCTCCCCCCCATGTACGAATTTCATGCACCAGGCCTCTAGTATTGTAATAACTTGGCATGGTGACAGTTGGTTACAACACTAAGTGTAGTGATCACATCATAAGGTATATACATATCAAATCATTTTTATATACCTGAAACTAATATACTATTGTATGCTAACTATACTTTAACAAAAAATTTAAATGTTAACACCATTTAGAAAAAGAGCCACATGTTAAGCCAGAGTTGAGAATGACTTTATTTATATATACAAATATGCATTATGTGACACTGGACAAGTCATATCCATTCTTCAAATGAATTTGGAGTGATTCATTTATGCAGTATTTATTGAGTGCTTGCTTTGTGCTAGGAACAATAAGGTTTACAGCATTGGAGGCATGGTTATTGCTTTTGGGAAATTCATAACTTTAGAGATTTCTAGGGCTCCTTTCAACCTCTGTTTGAGAAGACAATGGGAGTTTTGCTCCTGTCTTTCAGCCTAGCAGGTCTTGTGTGCAGACCTTCAGATGTACTGAAGGGAGGGATGAAAGGGCTGTAAACCCTGACCAACTAATAATTTTAACTAAGGGCTTTCCCACTTCTAAGTAACCCCAAATAGAGCTGATCTAGTTATTGTTTTTTTCAAGCTGAGTATATCCATTACAGGAAAGGAAGAGCTAGATCAAACCAGTGACTTGATAATTGAGTAGCTTGAAAAAGCAGCAATCAGTAACAAGGTGAACACCTAGGGGAAATGTCCAGAGTTGTCTGAGCTTGCCATTCAAGTGATGCTAGAAATGCACCATGTACTTACTGTGAGGTTTGCTACTGCATCTACACCCCTGGTAATCAAGCACTGATTTTTAATAAGAGTGGTGTAGCTCAATCCTGTTTTTATTTTGCTGAGCCCTGTTCTAGGCATTGGGGTACAAGAAAAGACAAGATAAGCGTACACAATCCCTTTCCTGGTAAAGTTGATGCTCTAGTTTGGAAGATTAGTCATTTACATGGAAACTAAATGGTCTGATATAGATGATAGCACCTCAGGCTCTGAGTCAGAAGACCTAGGTTCTAGCTCTTACTTGGCTACTCTGTGGCATCAAGCAGGTCAGTCCACCTTGCTCTGGCCATTTTGATATGGAGTTATGACTCCTACCCTGTCTTTACAAGTTTACTATTAGGATTAAATTATATACTGTCCATGTTCACTGAATTTGATGGATTAGTCCTCTAATGGGTTTCTGTTGCTCTCTGGCTCTGGGTTGTCCTTCTGACCAGGAACAGACGAAGAAGCCAAACTTTTTTATCACTGATCTTGGAAATAGTCCTGAGATAGTTATGCAGAAAGGTTAATATTCTTCAATTTAAAGTTCAGAGAATCCCTAATCAACTTCCATAAGAAGCTGAGGGTCATTTTCTCTCTGAGTTGTTCTTTCCCATGAGTATTTGGGTTAGTTGTTCCTGCAATGACTGTGTCATGACTTTTCCTTAAGCATCTGGGATCCAGAAAACTTAAGAGGCAAAGGGTCTGTGGATTTCTTTGTTTATTTGGGAACTCTCGAAAATTCTATTTTTATTAATTGGGCTCAAAACAAAAGCATTCTACGAGTTAATGCTTTTGAAAATTTTGAAATTGATAATTTTTTCTAAAAATTGAAGCAGCTCTTTACAGTTTCCAAATTCCATTGTATATGAGTGCCTGTTCTGCTTATCCTGACTGAGGGGCGGGGCATGGTGGGGGCAGTCCAATGGTGGAAAGAAGTGCCAATATTTCCTTAAAGATCAATCTTCCTAGCAATGCATCTTTTAGAGTCATTTTATTACCCAGTGATGGACATTGATTGATCCCATGCATTTACTTGTTCATGCATAAATGCATTCAATAAACCCTGAGCACATGTCCAGTTACTGTGCTAGGCAATGGTGATGGAAAGATGTAAAAGATAGGGTCTGAGCCCTCCAAAAGCTCAGAATCTAGTGAGGGAGGCAGATATATAACTTAAAAACAGTGAAGGTAGGAGAGGAGATCTGGGAGATAGAGGGGAAAGGACTAAAAGCTGTCTGGGGAAATGAAGAAGGTTTCCTGGAGAAGGTGACTTTTGCACTGAATATTGAAGGATGTGTAAGAGTGTGTAAGGTAGAAAAGGGGCTGAGGTAGCAGGACACAGTTTAGGTGAAGAAAACAGCAATGAGCAAAAGCCCAGGTGGTTTGGACACCATTCATTTAGGAGACCTCCATTAGGTATGATAGCCTTGAAAAATGAATCGCTGAAAAATATCCAGCGGAAGTTTGAATAATTATTTTGTATGCATTTGGAATGAGAATCATCTTCCTTATGCAATTTGGCATATAAAAGAAAATGATATATTTAGAGAAGGTTTGAGACATCGCTGAGCATTTTCTTTTGTTTTCTGAGGTGAGCCTCTTCCTCCCACCCCAATTCTGTTGAAAGCAATAAAGTTAAATGGTAGGTCAATGGCTTTGGCAGTAAATTGTGGGCTTTAACTGATGAAGTGCCAATTCAATAGTGATGCAGTAGTTTTAGAAAATATATAGGTTTGGGACATGGTTCAAAATGATTCACTAAGTGTTTTATTAATAAAAAATAAAAGGAGAACATGTGTCCAGCAAAATATAAATACAATGCCTATCTAGATTTGATTCTGGACTCAAGAAATGAATAAAAGTCATTGAGGTTTTTGTCCATCATTTAATGCAAGTCCTGGTACCTTACTGTGATAAAATACCCCATTTAATTTTCTTTTCAAATTGCTGTATTCTGTTGTAAAGGCTATAAAATCTCCATGTTTAAAAAAAATTCAGTATCTAAATCTAATGATAGTTGCAATGGACTTCTGGTTAAATAGTCTTGTTTAGGGTAGGCATAGCCAATGAATTGTCCCCATCTGAGAAAATCAGTGGAAAGGAAGAGAGAATGGAGAGGTAAAGAGAAAAAAATACTTCTCTTAGTTAAAAAGACAACTGTTTAAAGATAGGGATGGTGAAGTGTTTCAAAGGGCTACAAGTATATCTTTTTTTTTCTCTTTTTT
>NW_005357414.1:3757057-3768972 GCF_000412655.1 Myotis brandtii | reverse complement strand
CCCCCCAGTGGGCTACAAGTATATCTATCTGTTTACTTGCTCATGTGTACAGTAGGTTAGAATCTAAGATTGGAAGATTAACTTCAGTAGCAAGCTATAAAGTGCAGCTGCGGGAATTAGTTCTGCTCGTGGCCAACAGCAATTCTCTGTGCAAGGCTCTATAAACATGGCTTCATTAATATAAATACAATATATTTGGATTAGCCGGAGCTCAGATAATCACCTGTTCACATTTTGCAGATGAGTCAACTAAGGTTTGGCTATGTTAGGTTACTTGCCTAAACACATCTAGGGTAAAGTTGCAGAGCCAGTATTCTGTGTCGATCCAGAGCTCTGTTCTTAACTGCTACCTATCAAGCAAGAGCAGAAATCTGGGAGGTCTGGAGTATTAAGGTCTGACTAGCCTAAGTTAGAGAACCTACGTCTTTGGAGGACTTTAAATCCAACTTAAGGAAGATGAGTTGGAAAGTTTCCACATTCAGGCACTTAACTTTCTGTCAGACTAAGGTTAGAAAAAGCTGTGAGCTGTAAGATGAGTGAGGAGATTCAGATTTTCAATTTCCCACAGGACTTCTCCATTGAGGTGTTTTATAAGCAGCTAAAATTCAGTATGTCCCAAACTGACCTCATTCTCACCTCTCCCTCCTTCCCACTCTTTGCCTGAAAACTTGTGCCTCCTCCTGTATTCTTTATCTCAGGGGATGATGGCAAGCTCATGTACCCAGATGTTCAAATCAGAAATCTGGGAGACATCACTGACCCCACCTTCTTCCTCATGCCCCATATCCACTTGGTCACCAAATCCTGTTGACTGTAGTACCTCTTGAATTTGTCTCCTCCTCTCCCTTGGTTCAGGCACCCAAGAGTAAGAGTGATTCAGGTAAAATTTTAAAATGACCATCATCCCTCCCCTACTTAAATTCCTCCTGTGGTCCTCCTGCTCTCAGTACAAAATACATGAAATACAAAGCCCTCTTTCACTACTCTCCCCACCCCTCTTCAGAACTGTGTCAGAAGGCCCTCAAGTACAATGGGGCCTTAACTTACGAGTGTCCCGACTAACGAGTTTTTTGAAATACCAGCTGTCTCTCGGCCGATTTTTTGCATTGAGTTGATAGAGTAATTTGAGTTAATGAGCTCCTTAACGAGCTCGGTCTCGGAACGAATTAAACTCGTAAGTCAAGGCCCCACTGTATTTGCTTGTGGAGTAAAAAATGAATAAAGATTTCAACACTCTGTAGCACCCCCCCCCCAAAAAATGGGCTTCCCCTACCAATGAGTGACACAGGCAAATTCAAACCCTCCAACCATTTTGTGCACCCCGGAAAAATAAATTCCAAAAGTAACTCATAAGTAAAAGGAAAAATAAAAATATGACATTAATATAATAATTTTTAAAAGAAAAATAATAGGTTATCTCAAAGTATTTAAGGATTATATTTTCCTTTGAAACTGTGCTTCAAGAGTATAAACTATACTCCTAGTTGTTCAGTGTTTGCTTACATTTGGTTGTTTTAATAAAGCCATATTTTAACACACAAAGTGGAAATTCCTGGTTATAGATCTGGGAAAGAGGCAGATGGAAGACTTGCTATTAGAATCGTAATGGCCTGGTGACTGAAAGGTTCTTGCATCTGAGGTGCTCTACTCCCACCTGGTGGTACAAATAGAAAACTGTCAAAATAAGTTTTAAAGATTAAAAAAAAAGCAGCAGACATTTCACAAAATGAAAATGAGGAAGTGACTGTAATTGTTATAGACTGCCATTCATTCAACAGGATTTTTACTCTTTGTCATTATTTTACAGTCAAACCTTCTAAGCCCTTTTGCAGCATTCAAGGAATAGCAGAAACCGGCCGACCAATCTCTCTTTCTTGCCATTCGGTGCTTGGAACGCCTTCCCCTGTGTACCACTGGTATAAACTTGAAGGAAAAGACATCATCCCAGTGAAAGAAAGCTTCAGTAAGTATATACCTCAGAAGCCCCTGGCAAGGTATGGTGTGTGTGGTAGCTGATAGCTTCTGTGTGTGGCTGACTGTTCATCTTCCAGATCAATCTTCTATTTTTCTGGGATGGGGGGTGTGAAAAGAGATGATTGTGATCTGGTCTTATCCCCAACTTCTAGAAGTCAAACCTGGTTTTGGCTCAGAGGTGGTGGGATGGGGCTACCTTTGGAATAGTCTTAAGGGGTCTAGTTGGACCCTGCACACCTCAAGAAAGGGAAACTAATGTGAGGGAGTGGGTTGGCATTGAATGATCTGCTACATTGACATATCTACCCACATAAGAGATTTCAAAAGTCTATTTCCTGGTTTTGACAGACCCAGCCATCGGGACTTTGGTTATTGGAAATCTGACCAATTTTGAACAAGGTCATTACAAGTGCACCGCAATCAACAACCTCGGCAATAGCTCCTGTGAAATCGATCTAACTATTTCACGTGAGTTGATCATACAACAGTTTCTCCTTAAGTCAAGTATCCTGGGGCTGCCAATCAAGTAAATTAATTAGTCCTGGTTAGTCCTTCCTGTTTCTCTGGAGATTTGTTGCTTTAAAGGTTAATATGATGCATTATCATCCTAATACGTATCTATTGTTTACACAATACTTAATATGTGCCACACACTGCCCTAAAATGTTTATAAAAATAAATTTGTTTAACCTTCACAAAATCTCTAGAAAGTAGGAATTACTATTTAATAAATAAAACAACAGCCTCATTGATAGTACTAGGCTAAATTTTCTTTGTTGCGCTGTTGGTAAATCAAGGTGAAACTGTAGCAATCTATGTCAAACATGGAGCTCACAAACTTTCCAGTTCTTAACTAATTTGTCAAGATATGCCCCTGATAATAATAGTAATAAGAACACTCATACGTACAGTCACAGTAGCTAATATTTGTGGAGCACAAATTATGTGCCAGACACTCAGCCAGGTACTGTGAGCATTACTTCTCTCAGTCTTCCAAATACCCTATCTAGGAGGCAGGATATGTTACTCTCATTTTACTGAAAGAACTGGAGTTCACGTAGGTAAGTTATATGCCCAAGGTAATCCAGTTAGTAACTGGCAGTGTCTGGATGCCGCTAAACCTTAACCTTCCAGTTCAAAAGTGCTTATTTACTAATCATAGATTTGAGGGCTTGGAATTTTCAAATTGGACCAGTCAATGGCAAGCCTCCATAAAGGATATCTTGCTATACCTCTCAAAGATCACTTAACACTTAGGATCATGTCATCTATTTCTTTTTTCTAACTTACTTTGAATATATGATTTTAATACATACAATATACAGGTGGCCAGTTTCATTGCTTTCCTATGAAGCTGAGCTTTCTTCCTTTTATTTGCCCTGATCCAAACATTCTTCCAAATTCAGGATACACCTTCATCCTTATATCATTTTCAGCTCTTTTTATTCAAAGTGAAGAAGCTTCATCTGTTTGATCTGTCCTTTCTGTGGTCCCATTCTACCCCCAGTCCTTTGATCCATTTCTGCTGTTTTTCTCTGGATCTTCCACAATCCCATTTTACCTTTCCAGAGGTACAGTCATACAGCAGATGTAGAGACTCCTAGGATTTATACTTGAACCTCTCTTCCTTTTGAATCCTCTTTCCAGTGATGTTGACACTTGGCTTCCTTCCTTCCTTCCTTCCTTCCTTCCTTCCTTCCTTCCTTCCTTCCTTCCTTCCTTCCTTCCTCCCTCCCCCCCCTTCCTTCTTCCCTGCCTCCCTGCCTCTCGATTAATAAGGTATGTGTCTTACAATCAAGGACCTCACAGTTTAGCTAGAGCAGTGGTTCTCAACCTTGGCTGCACATTAGAATCACCTGGGAATCTTTTTTAAATCCTGATTTCTGGGCCTCATCCTCTGGAACTTCTGTTTCTTTGTTATGGGGTGGGGCCACAACATTAGTAACAAAGAAACAGAATTTCCGGAGGATGAGGCCCAGAAATCAGGATTTTAAAAAGATTCCCAGGTGATTCTAATGTACAACCATGGTTGAGAACGACTGAGCTAGAGAGATGAACAGACATTAAAATTGTGTGAAATGCTATAATAAAGGTCTGCAAGGGTCTATTAGTATAGGACATTAAAGAAGAAATAATTAATTATGCTTATACAACCAGGGCCAGCTTTACCAATAAAGTGTTATTTGAGCTGTATCTTGAAGGAACTTTCTTTATCTATAAAATAGGGATAAAGGTGAAAAGAGGGTGAAGGATGACAATAGAGCAGGAAAATAGCCAGTCTATGCTGAGGGAGGAGGATGGAGGATTCCAGCAAGGATGCCTCTGAAGAAAATAAAACAACAACATAAGAAACCTATAGATTATTCTATGTGTTAGAATCTATTGAAAGGAGTTCAATAGTTTTACTGAAAATTTGGGGGATTAGCAATAATACATTTTTTAAAATCACCAAATGAGGCAATTATTAACCTCAGAAAAATTTAAAATGTATAAGAGAGAAACATACTAATACTATGTTATGCAGCTGTGGAAATATTTACATAGTCATAATATTGCAAACTTGGATTTACCTACAACTTGTGCTATCCTATCCTATCTAATAAAAGAGTAATATGCAAATTGACCATCACTCCAACACACAAGATGGCCGCCCCCATGTGGACACAAGATGGCCACCACAAGATGGCCGGCAGGGGAGGGCAGTTGTGGGTGATCAGGCCAGTGGAGGGCAGTTGGGAGGGATGAGGCCTAAAAGGGAGGGCAGTTAGGGGCGACTGGGCTGGCAGGTGAGGACAGTTAGGGGCAACCAGGCCTGCAGGGGAGGGCAGTTGGGGGTGACCAGGCCTGCAGGGGAGGGAAGTTAGGGGCAATTGGGCCGGCAGGAGAGCAGTTAGGTGTCGATCAGGCTGGCAGGAGAGTGGTTAGGAGGTGATCAGGCTGGCAGGCAGAGTGGTGAGGGGCAATCAGGAAGGCAGGCAGGAGAGCGGTTGGGAGCCAGCAGTCCTGGATTGTGAGAGGGATGACCAACTGCCCATTTAGGACTGATCCCACTGGGGTCCCAGATTGGAGAGGGTGCAGGCTGGACTGAGCGACACCCCCCACCCCCGTGCATGAATTTCATGCACTGGGCCTCTAGTCTATACTAATAAAAGGGTAATATGCTAATTAGACTGGAAAGGGAGTCCCGGGATCGGGCCTAAACCAGTAGTCAGACATCCCTCTCACAATCTGGGACCACTGGCTCCTAACCACTCCTAAACCGGCAGTCGGACATCCCTCTTGCAATCCGGGACTGCTGGCTCCTAACCACTCACCTGCCTGCCTGCCTGATTGCCCCTAACCACTCTGCCTGTCAGCCTGCTCGCCCCCAACTGCCTCCCCTGCCAGCCTGCTCACCCCAACTGCCCCCCCGCTGACCTGATCACCCCTAACTGCCCTACCCTCCTGGCCTGATCGCCCCTAACACCTCTGCCTCAGCCCCACCACCATGGCTTTGTCTGGAATGTCTTCCAGTCTAATTTAGGCCCGGGGATCGGGCCTAAACCGGCAGTTGGACATCCCCTGAGGTGTCCCAGATTGGAGAGGATGCAGGCCAGGCTGAGGGACAACTCCCCATCCCCCCATGTATGAATTTTGTGTACCGGGCCACTAGTAAATATATAAGGAGAATGTGGTAGGGTGTGAGGGGAATGGTGTAAGAGAGTTAAAACTTCAACTTCCAGAGTAGGAAGTCAATAGAAAATAACCAAAATTGGAAAACGTAGAGAACATATTAGGACAAGCATAATAGAAACATGGGGGCACATTTTAGAAGATTACAAAATAGTTAAAAATGATTGTCTCTAGTGAATGGGACTGAGAGATGGAGGACTGGTGATTTTTGTTTTGGTTTGTTTTTGTTAGATGCCTAGTGGAACTGTATGACTTTCTAAATTATGCACATGTATTCCTTTAATCATAAAATGTTGAAGGAATAATCCCGCAATTCAACTAGGCTTTAGTCTCAAAATATAAGATGTCCATTCTTATTTGAAGGGAGGTGGATGGGGATGAGCCTTCCTGGAACACAGACATGGCCTTTTGGGGACAATAAAGTCTCAATGCTCAGCTGAATCATCTCACACAATAAATTTCTCTATAGACTGATCTAATAAACCAGTTTATGAAATGGGCATATCCCTTTCCAGTGGCCAGAATATATGAGACTCCGTAGTGAGCATGGAAACTATGAGAGAGAATGTAGGGACCCACTTGACCTATTCTCTTGGAAAACCTGCTAAAATGTCCATGCCTGTAACAGAGGTCATTTTTCTGATCACCAGAGTGCAGCTCCATGGTGTTTCTTTCACTCACCAAGCAAATGCACACTGAAGACTCCTCGAAACTTAATTTTTTAAATATAAAGTTTTTAAAAATATGTTTTTATTGATTTTAGAGAGAGGAAGGGAGAGAGAAAGAGAGAGATTGAAACATTAATGAGAGAAAATTTGATTGGCTGACTCCTGCATGCCTCCTACTGAGGATTGAGCCTGCAACCAGGGCATATGCTTTGACCAGGAATCAAAGCAGCAACCTCTTGGTGCATAGGATGATGCCCCATTTTGAAAGTGATGCCACCTCCCCCAAGTTGGCATATTTTTTATTATTTATGTGTGTAAATGTGAATGGGTAAGCTACATAGTTGACCTAGCCATCATGTTTCCCCCCTGAGTCCAACTGTCAGAGTTCTAGGGGTTTCCATACTCCCAGCCTATGCAATTCCAATATTTTCCACTCTACGAATGCCCCAAATATTGCTCCCTGTCACAAAAGTACATGTATGAGGCAGAGACAATATATTCCACTTTACTAACCCGTTGCTTGTATACTCCAGATCCAGAAGTTGGAATCATTGTTGGGGCCTTGGTGGGTACCCTAGTAGGTGCTGCCATTATCACCTTTGCGGTGTGCTACGCAAGGAGCAAGGCAAAGGCAAAGGGGAATGAAAGGAAGAGAACTTCTAAAACCACCACAGAACTCGAGTAAGACCTTAATTTGTTGTCTTTACTTGAATATAGTCATTTCTCTGGCATATCTCTCTCAGTCAGCTCTTCCTAAGCACTCCTTTTAGCATAAAATATCAGGGGTATCTTTCTGTTCATTCTCACTACTTTTATAAAAGAATCATGTTGGGTACTGTTTACTGAGTGCTGTGTTTCAGACTGTTCTAAGCACTTTATATCAACTTATTTAACCACAATAACCATTTTAGGTCTAAGAAAATGATTTAGCATATTAGTATACTTGTCTTTCTACCAACCGGTCATAAAATATAATTTTCAATATTTTTTTTTTTGGAACAAGGGTCCCACAAAGGCAAAAGTGCCTAAGGTCTACAGAAGTCAGAATGTGACTGGGCCCACAGCCTATGCTCTTGACCACTCGGCCATTTCTTCTTGAATGTATATCACACATGTTCATTTGTTCATCTTGCCATTTCTATGCTTCCACAACTGTGTATTGGGCACCAACCAGATGCCAAGTAATGTGCTAGATGAAGTGCAAGCTAGAGATAACACCTGAGTCATGGATTTGGGCCTCAAAGACCTTACTAGATGAATAGATCCTTTCACCTTGATATGTTTTCCCACATTTGGAACACTGGTTTTTCTCTCTTGAACTCTAATGATATTGTTGAGACATAACTTTTCTGCACCCAAAATAGAGACATGTGGTCTAACAGTGAGCCAGAATATCAGAAATCACAGAGGTCTTGAACAGATTGGGACATATGGTCACTGAAACCTGTGGCTCCACGTGAAATGTCAAACCCTAACTTGGTCTTCTCTGGGCCTTCTTCCTGCAGACCAATGACAAACAGAGTTACAGAGTTCGAGACAATGCCATCTGAAGATGTTATTCAACTAGAAGCAACACCAACTTCCTTCCATGAGATTGAACCCGATACCATCCTGGGGGCAGATCATGGGCCTATCACCATTCCTGAGTCTTCCCTGGAGCCTGCCCCAGGACCTGAGCCTGCCCCGGTGCCTGAGCTTGAGATCCAGCTGGAGCCCAAGCCCAAACCCGAGCCCAAGCCAGAGCCCGGGATTGCAATTGAAGCCTTGGGTGATAAGGAAAAACCAGAATAAGTCATAGGCTGGTAGCCTAACTGCAGTGTTTATCACTAAGGAACCCATTACTGGCGCTTAGAATTCAGTTGACCTAACCAATCACCCACTACCTCCCTCCATTCTGACCAACCCTCTTTTAACAAGGTGCTCCTACCATCAATCCAAAATAAACAGGTCAAGATAACTACTAAATAAATGCAAGGGTTCCTGCCTTACCAGTAAAATGTACTTACAATTTTACTAACACATAAACATAACTAATTATAAAAGCAAGTGATTTCTAATTCAGTTGAATAAACTGCACCTATTTCAAGTATACAGTTTGATGTGTTATGTTTTGACATCTGTATATACAACTAACACTTGTGTAGTATTTCAGAAAATCTTATTTCTGCATTTTTAGCTACTCTTTGTTACATTCCACATGCACACATGACAAGGTGGCTTTAATTGGATTCAATATTATTTCTATGATTAGTTCAATGCTTCCCATTTTCATATTCACCACTAAGAAAAGAATTCACTATTACCATATCCCAGATTGGAAAAAAATCTTAAAAAATTCCAGAGAAGATTATTTAAAGGGTTCATATTGGTTGGTACATAGCATTTAAAACTAGGTCTTAAAATTAATGCTTCATTTCTCATATTAGATTTCCGAAGGAACCACCCTGTTATTCACTATCTGAGCATAGCAATTTTTTTAAATAACCCAATTTTTAAATGCAAAGTAATGTACAGGCAAACAATTCTCAATACAATGATCCTTTAGTGAATACAAAATGTTGATATCACGGGTGATGTACCATGTAGCTTTAAATGAGCTATTGTGCTATCACTATGTCTCATGCTATCTACTTTGGAAAGGCCAGTTTAGGAAACTGTTCTAAATTGACACTCAAAATCAATTTTAGATAATCTGAACTAATTATTTAAATTGTTTTTACTGTTGGGGTATTCCACATTAATAGAGATATCATTCTTGTATGTTAAATAGTAACTAAAATGCATTGATATCACCTCTTCACCAGTTTAAAAGCTCTTCCATTGATTATATTTCACCTATATCCCACCTTGAAGAAATTTACAGGTAGACTTTTTCATTTACATAATGAATCAGATTTTAAAGCTTATTTTAAGGTTCAATAAATAATATTCAATAACATCTTATTTTAATGATCCTAAGGTAAATCTTCTATAAGAAACTTTACTGAAATTTACTTTATGTAGAATAAACTGCACCTGTTTGATATGTTGATGTGTTTGACATATGTATATACCCAGGAAACCACTACAACCATCTAGAGCATTTCCATCATCCCAAAACATTTCCTATATCCCTTTGTGCAATCCCACCAACATCCTGGACCTAGACTACCAGTAATTTGTTTTCCATCATTTAGAGATTAACTTTGCCTTTTCTTAAACTTCATATAAATGGGATCATTCAGTAAGGAATTTTTTGTGTCTGACTTCCTTCCAAGTTGAGTCCTTTTTTTAAAAAAAAAATTATATTTATTGTTGAAAGTATTACAGACATCCCTTCCTCTCCCACCCCTCATTGACCCTCTCCACCCCTTTTCTGCCTTCATCTCACTTGTCTGTGTCCATGTGTTATGGATGTATGCATACAAGTTCATTGGTTGATCTCTTCCTATCCACCCTCCCTGCCTTCCCTTTGAAGGTCAACAGTCTGTTCATGCTTCTGGGTCTCTGGATCTATTTTTGTTTATCAGTTTATTTGATTCATTAGATTCTACATATGAGTGAGATCATGTGATACTTATCTTTCTCTGGCTAGCTTATTTCACTTAGCATAATCAGCTCCAGGTCCCTCTATGCTGTCTCAAAGGGTAAGAGATCCTTCTTTTTTATAGCTGCATAGAATTCCATTGTGTAAATATACCACATCTTTTTTTCCCACTCATCTACTGATGGGCACTTGGGCTGTTTCCAGATCTTAGCCACTGTAAACAACACTTATATGAACATAGAGGTGCATATATTCTTTCTGATTGGTGTTTCAGGCTTCTTAGGATATATTCCTAGAAGTGGGATCAGTGGGTCAAATGGCAGTTCCATTTTTAATTTTTTTTGAGGAAATGCCATACTGTTTTCCATAGTGGCTGCACCAATCTGCATTCTCATCAGCAGTGTACTAGGGTTCCCTTTTGAATCCTTTTTAAATAAAGTAATGAAGATCTACTAGTCATATCCAGATTTTCACGTAGAGGATTTTCTTAAACTGTGGAGCCCTTTCTATATATATTCTAACTGTACAATAACTGAGACCCTAGGTTTTAAGATAGGTTGGCATTGAATTCACATTATACTTGTTCAGAGCCATGCAGAAAACAGCAAGCTGTAACTTATGTATTTTCTTTGGTGTGTGTTAATTTTAGCTAATCACATGGGTTTTTGAAGTAGCTATAATTACATTTAGGCTAAATATATTATGATATATGGTGTATGATGTGTATAGGAATCAAAATGATGGTCTTAAGAATGACCTTATATTTAGAGATTAAAAACTAAATATCAGCAGTATGAAAATTTCAACAATCAGAATGCCAAAGTAGGTGGAATTCACTTTTCCCTTCCACTTTTATGACAAAGGCAAATCACAAGAGACTGACATGTAATAGTCAACCACTACACCTCAACATTTCTGGTGGATCAGTGCCAAACAAGATGAAAGGCACTCTTGGTGATCTTACAGAACTCTGTCTTATTAGCACTGTTCTGTTCAAAATATTGAATAGTCGGATCAGTGGTTTTTAACCTTTTTTGAGGTCATGGAGCACCTTGAGAACCTGCTAAAAACTCTGGACCCCTCTCTATAGAGAAATTCTTAAACACAAAAAAATGTTATGTACAGTTTTAGATAAATTGCAGACAGCCTGAACCCAAGATTTAGAACTAATGACTTCGATAAAAATGTGGAAGGCACGCAATAAATCTATAGATGCTCTGCTCCTAGAGGGAATGACTATTATGTTGTATGAATCATGACAAAAATGATCTTGATAGCCAGGAAGCTGAGCTAAAAATAGCATAATCAATTTAACAAGACTGGAAGGAGAGGTCTGCATTTAAAAATAGAGTACATGTTGTCCATGCAGAAACCCTACCTGGGCAAGGTTGGAAAGTAGGTAATGTTAATCTGAAGTAGTATTTTTGGATCTCTCCTTTCAGTGCCCTTCCTGGCTTTATGCTGTCTTATTTTCCAGGATTCTCATGTGTCTTTTAGCTCAGTGACACACTCAGTTCTGCATTCCTCAGACAGGATTCATTGCTCAGGATCCTTGCCACCCTTTCAAAAGGTAGCCATTCTGTAACCTGTTTTTGTCCAGTGAACATGATCTTTCATCATCCAGTGATGTCATTCAGGTTGATAAGGACTTAGCTCCCTTAGGTGTATTTACCTTTAAACAGGGAACTCTGGAACACAGACAATTCCTTAATCCAGAGTCTAAGCAGTGGTATTTCAAGAATTGGAAAAATCCAGAGGGGAGTTATTTTTGGGAAAAGGAGACTTCTCAGTCCCTCCCAAGTCAAGCGACATGGGTTACAATCTACTTTACCATAAGGCCACCCTGGGTCAGTGTGACTTTTATCCCAGTCTCCTTAGCCTTCTGTTAGTATATCCATAATATACCATATATTTATGTTTGCAATGAGTCCTGAGACTCTATATAATATATATATATCCCAGTCTCCTTAGCCTTCTGTTAGTATATCCATAATATACCATATATTTATGTTTGCAATGAGTCCTGAGACTCTATATAATATATATATATATATAAAATAGTAACATTTTCACTA
>NW_005357414.1:3710774-3755650 GCF_000412655.1 Myotis brandtii | reverse complement strand
CTAAACCGGCAGTCGGACATCCCTCTTGCAATCCGGGACTGCTGGCTCCTAACCACTCACCTGCCTGCCTGCCTGATTGCCCCTAACCACTCTGCCTGTCAGCCTGCTCGCCCCCAACTGCCTCCCCTGCCAGCCTGCTCACCCCAACTGCCCCCCCGCTGACCTGATCACCCCTAACTGCCCTACCCTCCTGGCCTGATCGCCCCTAACACCTCTGCCTCAGCCCCACCACCATGGCTTTGTCTGGAATGTCTTCCAGTCTAATTTAGGCCCGGGGATCGGGCCTAAACCGGCAGTTGGACATCCCCTGAGGTGTCCCAGATTGGAGAGGATGCAGGCCAGGCTGAGGGACAACTCCCCATCCCCCCATGTATGAATTTTGTGTACCGGGCCACTAGTAAATATATAAGGAGAATGTGGTAGGGTGTGAGGGGAATGGTGTAAGAGAGTTAAAACTTCAACTTCCAGAGTAGGAAGTCAATAGAAAATAACCAAAATTGGAAAACGTAGAGAACATATTAGGACAAGCATAATAGAAACATGGGGGCACATTTTAGAAGATTACAAAATAGTTAAAAATGATTGTCTCTAGTGAATGGGACTGAGAGATGGAGGACTGGTGATTTTTGTTTTGGTTTGTTTTTGTTAGATGCCTAGTGGAACTGTATGACTTTCTAAATTATGCACATGTATTCCTTTAATCATAAAATGTTGAAGGAATAATCCCGCAATTCAACTAGGCTTTAGTCTCAAAATATAAGATGTCCATTCTTATTTGAAGGGAGGTGGATGGGGATGAGCCTTCCTGGAACACAGACATGGCCTTTTGGGGACAATAAAGTCTCAATGCTCAGCTGAATCATCTCACACAATAAATTTCTCTATAGACTGATCTAATAAACCAGTTTATGAAATGGGCATATCCCTTTCCAGTGGCCAGAATATATGAGACTCCGTAGTGAGCATGGAAACTATGAGAGAGAATGTAGGGACCCACTTGACCTATTCTCTTGGAAAACCTGCTAAAATGTCCATGCCTGTAACAGAGGTCATTTTTCTGATCACCAGAGTGCAGCTCCATGGTGTTTCTTTCACTCACCAAGCAAATGCACACTGAAGACTCCTCGAAACTTAATTTTTTAAATATAAAGTTTTTAAAAATATGTTTTTATTGATTTTAGAGAGAGGAAGGGAGAGAGAAAGAGAGAGATTGAAACATTAATGAGAGAAAATTTGATTGGCTGACTCCTGCATGCCTCCTACTGAGGATTGAGCCTGCAACCAGGGCATATGCTTTGACCAGGAATCAAAGCAGCAACCTCTTGGTGCATAGGATGATGCCCCATTTTGAAAGTGATGCCACCTCCCCCAAGTTGGCATATTTTTTATTATTTATGTGTGTAAATGTGAATGGGTAAGCTACATAGTTGACCTAGCCATCATGTTTCCCCCCTGAGTCCAACTGTCAGAGTTCTAGGGGTTTCCATACTCCCAGCCTATGCAATTCCAATATTTTCCACTCTACGAATGCCCCAAATATTGCTCCCTGTCACAAAAGTACATGTATGAGGCAGAGACAATATATTCCACTTTACTAACCCGTTGCTTGTATACTCCAGATCCAGAAGTTGGAATCATTGTTGGGGCCTTGGTGGGTACCCTAGTAGGTGCTGCCATTATCACCTTTGCGGTGTGCTACGCAAGGAGCAAGGCAAAGGCAAAGGGGAATGAAAGGAAGAGAACTTCTAAAACCACCACAGAACTCGAGTAAGACCTTAATTTGTTGTCTTTACTTGAATATAGTCATTTCTCTGGCATATCTCTCTCAGTCAGCTCTTCCTAAGCACTCCTTTTAGCATAAAATATCAGGGGTATCTTTCTGTTCATTCTCACTACTTTTATAAAAGAATCATGTTGGGTACTGTTTACTGAGTGCTGTGTTTCAGACTGTTCTAAGCACTTTATATCAACTTATTTAACCACAATAACCATTTTAGGTCTAAGAAAATGATTTAGCATATTAGTATACTTGTCTTTCTACCAACCGGTCATAAAATATAATTTTCAATATTTTTTTTTTTGGAACAAGGGTCCCACAAAGGCAAAAGTGCCTAAGGTCTACAGAAGTCAGAATGTGACTGGGCCCACAGCCTATGCTCTTGACCACTCGGCCATTTCTTCTTGAATGTATATCACACATGTTCATTTGTTCATCTTGCCATTTCTATGCTTCCACAACTGTGTATTGGGCACCAACCAGATGCCAAGTAATGTGCTAGATGAAGTGCAAGCTAGAGATAACACCTGAGTCATGGATTTGGGCCTCAAAGACCTTACTAGATGAATAGATCCTTTCACCTTGATATGTTTTCCCACATTTGGAACACTGGTTTTTCTCTCTTGAACTCTAATGATATTGTTGAGACATAACTTTTCTGCACCCAAAATAGAGACATGTGGTCTAACAGTGAGCCAGAATATCAGAAATCACAGAGGTCTTGAACAGATTGGGACATATGGTCACTGAAACCTGTGGCTCCACGTGAAATGTCAAACCCTAACTTGGTCTTCTCTGGGCCTTCTTCCTGCAGACCAATGACAAACAGAGTTACAGAGTTCGAGACAATGCCATCTGAAGATGTTATTCAACTAGAAGCAACACCAACTTCCTTCCATGAGATTGAACCCGATACCATCCTGGGGGCAGATCATGGGCCTATCACCATTCCTGAGTCTTCCCTGGAGCCTGCCCCAGGACCTGAGCCTGCCCCGGTGCCTGAGCTTGAGATCCAGCTGGAGCCCAAGCCCAAACCCGAGCCCAAGCCAGAGCCCGGGATTGCAATTGAAGCCTTGGGTGATAAGGAAAAACCAGAATAAGTCATAGGCTGGTAGCCTAACTGCAGTGTTTATCACTAAGGAACCCATTACTGGCGCTTAGAATTCAGTTGACCTAACCAATCACCCACTACCTCCCTCCATTCTGACCAACCCTCTTTTAACAAGGTGCTCCTACCATCAATCCAAAATAAACAGGTCAAGATAACTACTAAATAAATGCAAGGGTTCCTGCCTTACCAGTAAAATGTACTTACAATTTTACTAACACATAAACATAACTAATTATAAAAGCAAGTGATTTCTAATTCAGTTGAATAAACTGCACCTATTTCAAGTATACAGTTTGATGTGTTATGTTTTGACATCTGTATATACAACTAACACTTGTGTAGTATTTCAGAAAATCTTATTTCTGCATTTTTAGCTACTCTTTGTTACATTCCACATGCACACATGACAAGGTGGCTTTAATTGGATTCAATATTATTTCTATGATTAGTTCAATGCTTCCCATTTTCATATTCACCACTAAGAAAAGAATTCACTATTACCATATCCCAGATTGGAAAAAAATCTTAAAAAATTCCAGAGAAGATTATTTAAAGGGTTCATATTGGTTGGTACATAGCATTTAAAACTAGGTCTTAAAATTAATGCTTCATTTCTCATATTAGATTTCCGAAGGAACCACCCTGTTATTCACTATCTGAGCATAGCAATTTTTTTAAATAACCCAATTTTTAAATGCAAAGTAATGTACAGGCAAACAATTCTCAATACAATGATCCTTTAGTGAATACAAAATGTTGATATCACGGGTGATGTACCATGTAGCTTTAAATGAGCTATTGTGCTATCACTATGTCTCATGCTATCTACTTTGGAAAGGCCAGTTTAGGAAACTGTTCTAAATTGACACTCAAAATCAATTTTAGATAATCTGAACTAATTATTTAAATTGTTTTTACTGTTGGGGTATTCCACATTAATAGAGATATCATTCTTGTATGTTAAATAGTAACTAAAATGCATTGATATCACCTCTTCACCAGTTTAAAAGCTCTTCCATTGATTATATTTCACCTATATCCCACCTTGAAGAAATTTACAGGTAGACTTTTTCATTTACATAATGAATCAGATTTTAAAGCTTATTTTAAGGTTCAATAAATAATATTCAATAACATCTTATTTTAATGATCCTAAGGTAAATCTTCTATAAGAAACTTTACTGAAATTTACTTTATGTAGAATAAACTGCACCTGTTTGATATGTTGATGTGTTTGACATATGTATATACCCAGGAAACCACTACAACCATCTAGAGCATTTCCATCATCCCAAAACATTTCCTATATCCCTTTGTGCAATCCCACCAACATCCTGGACCTAGACTACCAGTAATTTGTTTTCCATCATTTAGAGATTAACTTTGCCTTTTCTTAAACTTCATATAAATGGGATCATTCAGTAAGGAATTTTTTGTGTCTGACTTCCTTCCAAGTTGAGTCCTTTTTTTAAAAAAAAAATTATATTTATTGTTGAAAGTATTACAGACATCCCTTCCTCTCCCACCCCTCATTGACCCTCTCCACCCCTTTTCTGCCTTCATCTCACTTGTCTGTGTCCATGTGTTATGGATGTATGCATACAAGTTCATTGGTTGATCTCTTCCTATCCACCCTCCCTGCCTTCCCTTTGAAGGTCAACAGTCTGTTCATGCTTCTGGGTCTCTGGATCTATTTTTGTTTATCAGTTTATTTGATTCATTAGATTCTACATATGAGTGAGATCATGTGATACTTATCTTTCTCTGGCTAGCTTATTTCACTTAGCATAATCAGCTCCAGGTCCCTCTATGCTGTCTCAAAGGGTAAGAGATCCTTCTTTTTTATAGCTGCATAGAATTCCATTGTGTAAATATACCACATCTTTTTTTCCCACTCATCTACTGATGGGCACTTGGGCTGTTTCCAGATCTTAGCCACTGTAAACAACACTTATATGAACATAGAGGTGCATATATTCTTTCTGATTGGTGTTTCAGGCTTCTTAGGATATATTCCTAGAAGTGGGATCAGTGGGTCAAATGGCAGTTCCATTTTTAATTTTTTTTGAGGAAATGCCATACTGTTTTCCATAGTGGCTGCACCAATCTGCATTCTCATCAGCAGTGTACTAGGGTTCCCTTTTGAATCCTTTTTAAATAAAGTAATGAAGATCTACTAGTCATATCCAGATTTTCACGTAGAGGATTTTCTTAAACTGTGGAGCCCTTTCTATATATATTCTAACTGTACAATAACTGAGACCCTAGGTTTTAAGATAGGTTGGCATTGAATTCACATTATACTTGTTCAGAGCCATGCAGAAAACAGCAAGCTGTAACTTATGTATTTTCTTTGGTGTGTGTTAATTTTAGCTAATCACATGGGTTTTTGAAGTAGCTATAATTACATTTAGGCTAAATATATTATGATATATGGTGTATGATGTGTATAGGAATCAAAATGATGGTCTTAAGAATGACCTTATATTTAGAGATTAAAAACTAAATATCAGCAGTATGAAAATTTCAACAATCAGAATGCCAAAGTAGGTGGAATTCACTTTTCCCTTCCACTTTTATGACAAAGGCAAATCACAAGAGACTGACATGTAATAGTCAACCACTACACCTCAACATTTCTGGTGGATCAGTGCCAAACAAGATGAAAGGCACTCTTGGTGATCTTACAGAACTCTGTCTTATTAGCACTGTTCTGTTCAAAATATTGAATAGTCGGATCAGTGGTTTTTAACCTTTTTTGAGGTCATGGAGCACCTTGAGAACCTGCTAAAAACTCTGGACCCCTCTCTATAGAGAAATTCTTAAACACAAAAAAATGTTATGTACAGTTTTAGATAAATTGCAGACAGCCTGAACCCAAGATTTAGAACTAATGACTTCGATAAAAATGTGGAAGGCACGCAATAAATCTATAGATGCTCTGCTCCTAGAGGGAATGACTATTATGTTGTATGAATCATGACAAAAATGATCTTGATAGCCAGGAAGCTGAGCTAAAAATAGCATAATCAATTTAACAAGACTGGAAGGAGAGGTCTGCATTTAAAAATAGAGTACATGTTGTCCATGCAGAAACCCTACCTGGGCAAGGTTGGAAAGTAGGTAATGTTAATCTGAAGTAGTATTTTTGGATCTCTCCTTTCAGTGCCCTTCCTGGCTTTATGCTGTCTTATTTTCCAGGATTCTCATGTGTCTTTTAGCTCAGTGACACACTCAGTTCTGCATTCCTCAGACAGGATTCATTGCTCAGGATCCTTGCCACCCTTTCAAAAGGTAGCCATTCTGTAACCTGTTTTTGTCCAGTGAACATGATCTTTCATCATCCAGTGATGTCATTCAGGTTGATAAGGACTTAGCTCCCTTAGGTGTATTTACCTTTAAACAGGGAACTCTGGAACACAGACAATTCCTTAATCCAGAGTCTAAGCAGTGGTATTTCAAGAATTGGAAAAATCCAGAGGGGAGTTATTTTTGGGAAAAGGAGACTTCTCAGTCCCTCCCAAGTCAAGCGACATGGGTTACAATCTACTTTACCATAAGGCCACCCTGGGTCAGTGTGACTTTTATCCCAGTCTCCTTAGCCTTCTGTTAGTATATCCATAATATACCATATATTTATGTTTGCAATGAGTCCTGAGACTCTATATAATATATATATATATATAAAATAGTAACATTTTCACTAAATCTTAACTTGGAAAGAAAATGGACTCATATGTTAAAAGAGCCTTACAATAAGTGAACATTTTTCTGCTTATCAGTGGCTCAGAAAATAAGTAATGGAATAGGTCATTACTTAAATATTCTGATTAAACTTTAACCAAATTATTTCGGCATCATTCTTATTCAGAGAAGGTACTACCTGATTTATTTTGCCATAGGTAGTTAAAGTTTAAGTGAGCAGTCCCAACCAAATTAAAAACCAGCCTTGGGCTTCTTAATCATTCACTTCTTACCACCCAAAAATATTTCCTCAAACTTCTCACTTCTCTCTGTTTCTGCATTTAGCAACTAGGATATGCTAAAGTCAACAGAAAAGCTTTTTGGCTGTAGGTCCCTATTCTCCCTAAATTCATCTTTTTATTTAGTCACCCATGGGATATTTATTGAATGGCTACTATGAACCAGGTATTATGGCTGGTGATACAATGGTGAGCAAATTCAGAGCTAGCTCTAGTACATATAAGGCTTTGCTATGTTGCCTAGCTGGCATGGCTCAGTGGTGGAGCATTGACCTATGAACCAGGAGGTCAGGGTTCAATTCCTGGTCAGGCATATGCCTGGGTTGTGGACTCAATCCCCAGGGAGGGGGGTGCAGGAGGCAGCTGATGGATGATTCTCTCATCATTGATGTTTCTATCTCTCTCTCCCTTTCCCTTTCTCTCAAATCAATAAAATATATACTTTAAAAAAAAGGCTTTGCTATAACAAGTTCTTGCATATTATCAACAGTGGTGTGTTGACTCTAGGGGAAAAAGGCTGGATTTACACTGCAAATCATAGTGATCTGTAATGAAAAAGGACTAAACCATAGTAATGCTTGGCCTATAGCTAAGAAACAATGTAACTGCTTTTCTTTAATCCAAATCAACAGCTTTTCTACCTCTTCAATTGCCTGTGATCATTGTTTTGTGAGCACTTTCACACCCTTAGCAATCAGCACTCTTGATGGCCTCTTTGTTTTAAAATTGTGCTAATTGTACATTTTGTCATGCCATACTTGGTAGCCAGATCAGACACATGAACATCTCTATTATACTTGGCAATTATTTCTTTTTTAAGCTCTATCATTCTCACAACTTTTTTCACTTTGCTGCTATCATTAACCCATGATGACTTACTGTATGTATTTAATAATACACAACAAAAAAACCACAAAAATATTTACAGCACAAGTTCCTGAGATGTTAAATGAACAATGTGAGGTTTAGCAATAAATTGATACTCAGGCATTCTCTCTTTTGCCGCCTGAGGGATGTGTGTCTGTTCATACGGGTATCAGCATGAAAGGGTTGTAGGGTCAATAGCTGAAGTGTTGTTTGACAACCGAGACATTTTTTTCCCTTGAACAACTTAGTCCAGAAACAAATTGTTCAAGATGGGAGACATTCGAGAACCAGGGTTTGACTATATTTATGAAGAGTAACTTCCTTCAGTCCTAACAGGCTGTATTAGGTACAACTTTAATCATGCTAAATAATATTGGAAAGAAATTACTTCCCCTATCATCAATTCTATCCCTGGTATTCAATAAAAAAAGTTTACTTCCACTAAGAATATGCTTCTCTGATTAATATTTGTAAAGATCAGCACTCAAAAAACTTATGTAAAAAGGGTTTGCAAATTAACAACAGTTTGTGTTTACAAAAGTCATTTTAGCTACTGGTCATTAAGTCTATGACCCCAAATTAATGGAAGTTTGTGGGCTCACTTACTTTAAACAATATTTGAAGCACAAAGTTCAAAATTAAAAAAATAATTTGAAGAGTCACTTGGAGGTCATTAGATTTTATGACTAGTAATCATTTAAGAGCATTTCCCTAAATTGAGATCAAGTTTACACTTATTAATTTCCTTTGGCTCCACATTTAATTAGCAATTTAGAAAATTACTGTTTCTTTAAAGATTTTAAAATGCCTCAGTTCAAGCTTCACTAATTTTATTAACTTTAGAGCTACCAAAAACTGAGAAATGTTTTTATGAAGGACTTTAAGGTTTTAGTGGGTATATAACTGATTTGAAAGAAAAACTGCGAGATTGTCTCAACATTTTATTTTTTTAGTTTCTGAAATACAAATCAAAGTACATTTTTTGTAACAAAGCATGTTAACAAGCTTTACATTCTTTTCAATACAGGATGAGTTAATCTAGGTACTTAAAAACTTCCTTTTTAAAAACAGCATATTTTATGGAGGGAAACAGCTTATTAAAAAGATACATAGGTACAGGCTATCATTTTTTTTATTATCTTAGTGCTTCTTAATACCAAACTTGGAATAACAGGCCCTCCAACTGAAAATTTGGTCCTCTAAAATATGTAAGTATTCCTCCCATAACAAAAATAAATTAAACGTACTGCTGGAAAAACAGCAATTTTTGGTATAAGCCTCTGAGTGAGCTTGCAAAACAAGTTAGGATGTGTTTCAACTCAACAGAAGGAACATTCTAGAATCCACCTTAAAACATTTGGCAGAACAAATGGCCTGAGGCTACTGAGGTTGTTTTGCCTCAGAGGGGGACAGAGAGTGCACAGGAGAGTGCTAAAGTCTCACAATAGTCACAGAATCACTTACTCAAAATTAACCAACATTCTATATAGATTATACAACAACAGTAGAACAATTTCAACAGTTATTACATGCCTGGAAAGCAAATTGTAAACTCAGAACAAATATCTCAGCAGGAACAATATTCAAAATGTTTATAAGACTTTGAAGATGAAAAAAACTTCATCATTCATAGATGATGTCTTATGCACCAAGTACATTTGTTTCCAGGACACTGGGGACAACTACAAAACATACAAAGTAAAAATAAATCCAAGCTGTTTAACCTTCCACCATTCCCTTGAGTATTAAACCCAGACCACCTTTGGCCACTTGCAGGGGTGTCTTTTCTTCTTTATTCTCAATGTAAATACTTGCTCCATGGGACACCAGCAGTTTTGCTTCTTCCACTCTCTCCTCATCACAGGCTAAGTGTCTGAAATTGAGGACCACAAAGACTGATAAATCACTACTACTTCTACATAATGCTAGGACTTGCTGATGGGTATTCCATAGCGCATATTATTAGATAGTGTGATATTGGAAAGCTATTTAATCAGGAAAGCAAAATCAACTTGCATGGGGAAGTGTTTATAAGTTAAAATTTAGTGAAATAGCCTTACAATACCAGATCATAAATCATAATTCGGGTCCTAAGGCAATAAAAGAAGGGATCTAAATGCCAGCTTAAGAAACAACTTCCTTATTCTACTGAGATTATAAGTAATTTTCATCAAACACATGCAATCACATTCATGGTTGGAATTTAGAAAAGTCCCCATTCATAATCTGCTAAAAGGATTTTATATGGTTTATATTTTGGAAAAGCATTTTGAAAGAGTTTATCTCATTTGATCCTTATAACTACCTTGGTATTACTATTAACATTTTACAGTTGAACTTGTGATAGTAGTTAAAGTCCTTGCTTATGATGACATGACTGAGGAGTAATTGAAATAACTTTGTTGGGCATTTATAGTTTGCCAGGCAGGGTATTAGACACTTTACATGTTATTTTATTTAAACCTCACAACAATCTACTGAGGAAGGAATTATTATCCTCATATTATAGATGAGGAAGTTAAGGCTCAGGAAGGTTAAGCAGCTACTCAAAGTTACTTAATATAAGTATTTAATATAGTTGGTAAGTGGCTGAGTTTGTAAATCCTAGGCTGTTCCCAGACCCTATACTGCCTGACTTCTAGATTTCTCCAGGCCACTGTGCCTTTCCTGTTATGGAGAAAAGAGCTATATGCAAGTCTTTCTAAATGGAATCACTCAGAACTACAGAAAAGATTTTTAAAACTAAGAGTTAAGAAAACATTATTTTTTATAAGTTGGTTTAAAGTCAAATTAGAAAAGGTTGAGTCTCACTTTGGACTAAAAAGAAGACAACATTTCTGGTTCAAAAAAAAGTCACCATTCAATAAAGAAGAAGAAAAATGGACAAGAATGCAGAAAAAAATATCAAGGTAGATGATGGCTTCAGGCCATAAACATAAATCAGTTCCAAATGGGTTTGAGTTAAATGAAAAACAGTAACAATAAATCTCAGCTACAACCTATGGTACGATAAAATACAGGTGAATATTTAACTAATTTCAGGGTGAGGAAAGACTCTCTAGTCATGAGGGAAGATTAATAGGTTTGACTACATAGTGACTTCTGTTATTTTAAAAAAATCATGAACAACATGAAAAGACAAACTGGAAAAATATTTTCAACTAACATGGCAGAAGGCATATTTTTACTATATCAAGTCAAAGGTACTTAAAAAACTCAGTAAATAAAAAAATTAATTCCCCAAAAGGAAATAAAAAGGGACACAAAGTTATAATTTATAAAAGAAATGACATTAGTTGTAGGCATTAAAAAATGTTTCTATTCACTGATAATAAAAATGTATTTAATATAACTGGTAAGTGGCTGAATTTGTAAACTATGAAACACCATTTTTCATACAAAAAAGGATATTTTCAGTGTTGGTAAGTGGGTAATGGGCACTTTCAAACTGTTGTTGGGAAGGTACAATGATACTCCTCTGGAAGCAATTTAGCAACATAAAGCAATAATCTTAAAATATGTGTATTTGTTGACCCAGCAATTCTACTTCTAGGAGTGTATACTAAGGCAATAATCAGCAATATGGCCAAAAACTTTTATATATAGTTGGTCAATGTAGCATTATTTATAATAGTGGAAAACTAAAAAAACTTTAAATATACAGTAATATAGGAATGATTAAGTTATGAACATCCATAAAATTGAACTGTACATAGCCATTCAAACATGTTTTAAAAATACTTAATAACATTAGGTGAAAAGAACAATATATAAAATTACATGCACAGTATGATCTCAATGAAAAAAAAAAAGTAAAATATGCAGTTGCATATAAAAGACTGGATAGAAATACATAAAAATGTTAGTGGTTGATTCTGGGTGGCAAGATGATAGGCATTTTAAAAATTTTATCTTTATATTTTTGTGTACTTTCAAATGTTTTTGCCATAACATGCATTACATTTACAAGCACAATAAAAAAAAAGAAACGATATGTAAGAATTAGTGCAAGAGGGCTAATTTCAGGTAGAATACAAATGACTGCTCCTTGTCACTTACAGAGGAGTGTTACCCTCAGTGTCTTGGATGTTTGTGGATGCTTTGTAGTACAGAAGGATATGAATCATCTTCAAGTTACCCTTGGCTGCCGCCCGGTGCATTGCTGTAGCCTCATAATGGTCCTTAGCATCTGGATTAGCCCCGCCTTCCAGTAACATGACAGCGATCTGGAAAGAAGGAGAAGAAAACTATGCAGAGATATATTTTTGTCTGCATAGAGGTTTAGAACTCAAAAGGAGTTGCCTAGGAATAAAACCCTACCTCGTGCCTGTTTTTGGAAGCTGCATAATGTAGGGGAGTACAGCCATTTTGATTGACAGCATTCACTTGAGCACCTCTTCCCAGAAGGGCTTTTACAATCTCATCCCGGCCAGCAGAAGCGGCAATATGAAGAGGAGACCAACCAGCCTGTAAAAGAAGTGGGCCATACAAAACCAGGGGAGAAAGGCACAGGGATTAACACTAACATTTAGGCAGGGTTTACAAAGAGCTGTGTGTGAATGGTTTAAAACAATAACATTCTTCCTTTTCCCCTCATTAAGCACTGTAGAAAATTTGGAAAGCAGATGTACACAAAAGAAAAGAAAAACCACCCATAATCCCATACTATAGAGGTGATGACTAATTCTAATATATTTTCAAATTGGGATCATAGAATATCAAGTTCTATGTGAGTTGCATTTTCCACAATTTCCACTTATCTTTTTGTTGTGAGAATTTTTCTGTCATTCTTTAGAATCATAACTTTATTGGTTACATATTATTTTATCATATAGTCATACCTACACCATCCAACTGTTCCTCTATTAAATTGTTCTTACTTCTTTGCTAATATAAGTATTACTTCAGTTAGCATCCTTGAAAAGGAATCTTTGCCTACAAAAAAGTTTGCATCCTTATTATTCACAAATCTTATCCTAATACTAGAGGCCTGGTGCACGAATTTGTGCACGTGTGGAATCTGGCCAGTTCACCCCAATTAGGGCTGGCCGGCCAGGGGGAGGGGCTGCTGGAGGTTGGCTGGCTGGCCTAACCCCTGATCAGCGGGGTGGGGGGTGGCAATCGTGGGCGGGGCCGGCCAGGGGGAGGGGCTGAGGGAGGTTGTACGGCTGCAGTGCACATCATAGCGACCGGTCATTCCGGTGTTCCAGTCGTTTGGCTTTTATATATATAGATAACCAAAACCATTACATAAATATCTACCTAACAAAAAAGATATCTAGGTCCTCATAATTTAGGCACTATTTACCCCCCAGAAATTTCCAACATAATAAAAATGGTCTGGAGTCTATTAGAGGTCACTGTAATAAACCTTGATCTGCATGTTTATCTTAAATTACAGGGTATTAGTAGCAAAACTAATAATTTAAAATAATGCAACCACTAGTCCTGTGCTTGGTCACCAGAGCCATACTATAATTTCCTAGTAATAAAGGTTACAATTTTGTTTGTAAGCTTAATACTCAGGCTTCAGTAAACACAGTCTGGAGACTACAGATAACTGGGAATTTATCAACTCTGTCTAGTACTCACATCATCTTTATCATTCACTGGCACTCCAAGTTGCAGCAAGAATTCAACAATTTCTGTATGTCCCGCTGAGCACGCCCAATGCAATGCAGTTCTGCTATCCTACATGGGAAAGAGAGAAGCAATAAGATCAACATTCTTGAAGAGAAATAGAAGAACTAAGGTAAGAAAGCAGAAAAAGGTAAGATTGGGCCCAGCAAATCTGTAGTTTGGAAACAAGAAGTGGAGATCACTGAATCCTCAGGAAGGTAACCTTAAACCATATTATTACTAATATAAGAGAGACCAAGGTTTTAGTAACATGGGGAGAAACTGATTTGAATGCTTGTAGCAGAAATAGAGCTTTAGCTGTTTACTATTTAATTATTTATGTACACTTTCACGTCAGACACTTTGCTAGATGTACATATGTCTCATTTAATCCTCAAATGTATCTTGTGGAGAAGAAATGTTAATAGTTGAGATTATCTGCATATCCATCTAAAAACACACACCACACACAGAATTGGAGAACATTACTTTTCAAAAAAATAATAAGCTGGGAGTTAGTCATATTTCTCTAAGGGAATCCCTTTTTGCATTGACTGCTATATTTTTAGCCATATGTAAAAGAAAATGGTATTTTAAACTTTATAGCAAGAAGTTCCAACACATAAAAATAGAGGGAATATAATAGCAACCCATATGCCTATCACCTAGATTTAATATTTTGCCATATTTGCTTCATCAAATGTTTTCCTTGCTGGTTCTTTTAAAACAAATTCTAAATATCATAACTTTTCATCCCTAAGTACTTCAATATCTAAAAAACAAAGATACTTTCCTACATAGCTCTGAGACCGTTATTATACCTATTAAAATAAGCACTAACTCTAAAAAATTAACATAAACTCCTTTATAACATGTAATACCCAGTCTGTATTCAATTGTCCCCCAAATGTCTTTTTTTGTTGTTGTTAATCCTCACTCGAGGATATTTTTCCATTGATTTTTACAGAAAGTGGAAGAGAGAGGGAAAGACAGAGAAATATCAATGTGAGAGAAACACATCAGTTGGTTGCCTCCTGCACGTGCCCTGACCAGGGCCAGGCCAGGGAGGAGCCTGCAACAGAGATATGTGCCCTTGACCAGAATCCCCGGACCCTTTGGTCTGCATCCCAATGCTCTATCTACTGAGCCAAACCAGCTAGGGCTCCCAAATGTCTTTTCAAAGTTGGCTTGTTTCAATCAGGATTCATACAAGGTCCACAAGTTGCATTTGGCTATGTTTCTTATGTCTCTTGATCTTGAATAGCTTCTCCCTTTTTATACCACTGACTTGAAAATGGTTGGAAGTATTATTTGACCTTAAATTAAGTTTAAGTATTAAATATTGCCAGACCATATGAAGATAAATTAGGCAAAGGTAAAGCTATTTTCATGTTAAGCAATAAAGTAAAGTGCCAGGAAAAAAAGGTCTCCTGACTTCTAATTCTCTTCCCAAAGACACAAAAAGGAGATCTCTAAATATGTGACACTGTCTCACTAGTGCTTAGCGTGGTGCCTGTTAAATAGGAGGCAATCTATAAATACTGTTGGCTTACTAAGGGCACTGTGAATCTTGCTTGGGAACTCAGGGTGAATGCATGAGGGTTCTTTGAGCAGGAGGGCAGAATGAAACACTTCCCAAAGTCCATTCACTTTTGTTCTGCCTCTGCCTAGAATGCCCATTTCATCCTCCAAGGAAATCCTGCTCATCCTGCAAGGCCTCACAACCTTTGCAAAGCCTTTTCAATGACAACATTCGGCTTTGCTAAGGGAGTTTAAAGCAGGTTCTCCCATTACATGTTCTGAAAATTCTACGTAAACTTCTCTCTCGAGTTTTTAACTTCAATTTGTAATCGGACATTTGATTTGGGAGTACTTTATGCATGTCCGCTTCTTCCACTCCACTGAATCCCCAACTCCAAGCAAACTGTCTAGCACTGAAGAGGCGTTCAGTTACTCGTGTTTCGTTGAATAAAATCACTTGTAAAGTAAAGGCACCCATATCTTTTTTTTTAAAGCTTTCCTCCTCAAGGACTTCTCAAAAGATTGGGCCTTTCTGAGAAACACAGTAAACGTTCTAGAAATATCCAAAATTCAGGGAGCTAAGTACTGGGCTAAAAATAAAATGAAATAAAATAAATCTGAGGATTGCGGGACTAGTTCCAACCGCCCGATTCTGAGTCCTGAGGTGACCCAGGGTGAGGATGGGGCGACAGGGGCGGGGATCTGGCCCTCAAGAAATCTGCCTCCGCTCGGGCTGCGCCAGGCAGCCACGTTGGTCTCTACGTCATCGCTGCCGCCTGCGAGAAGGCCCCAGCGCTGCTTTACCTGGTCAGTTCTAGTAGCCAGGGATTTATCGGCCAGGATCTCCTCCTTCAACTCCTGCAGCTTTCCGCTGTAGGCCAGATTGCAGACGGTTAGGTTAGACACAAACCCCTCCATTTCGTTTTCCCAGGATCTCAGTGCAGCAGGACCTCACGTAGCCACCTCCTCGTGCCAATCAAAAGAACTGACGGAGCTCCACCAATCACCGACCTTCCTCGTTCCGTCGCTCCTTTCCCCATCGCAGGGCGCCTCTGGGAGTTGCAGTTTGAGCTCAGTTTCAGGCTGGGAGGCGCCTTTGCCGCTCTTATCAACTCTGCCCCTAGCAGCACAAAACTACAAGTCCCAGGGTCCCTCGCGGCCACCGTAGTCAAGTGGCCAGTGGAATTGGCCCAGGATGACAGCTGGAGAATGGAGTCAGGTACTGAGACCCGCTTCGTGGGGAATCGGGGTGGGTGGTCGCTGTGGGGCACTGAATTGGCTGCGCGAAACGGGTGCAGAATCGTGGCAAGAGAGTAATGGGAGCCTAGAGGTCCTGTCGGACGGGGAGCCTGACCTGCAGTGGCAGGCGGAAGGGACAACAGTAGGAGCTGAGTACTATCTCCTGAGCTCTTACTGGTGGCTTTGGCCACCCTCCCCCTCCCTGCCGCTAGCACAGGACTGGAAAGAAGTTGGGATTAATTATTTTGACATCTCGGCGGAGAGACATCAGGACAGAATTCTGTCACAGCAGTGATAGCATTTGGCACCACAGTAAGGTGATGAGCCAGGGTGATGCCAGAGGCAGGGTGTGATGCCATAGGAGCCCTCAGTGAGTTCATGGCCTGGTAACATCACAATTTGATGAGGGTCATCTTGATACAGTGGTATGGTGTTGGCCCTTTAATATTGTGGTTATAACGATGACATCGAGGCTTTGCTAGAACTATGCTAGTAGTGTTTCTGTTCATGGAAATCCCAAATAATGCTATAGCAGAAGAGATGCAAGGCTTATCCTTTATAGGGCATATCCAGAAGAGCAGGTATGTCAAAACTAATTAATGATAAGAATACACTCAAGAAAGAGAATGAGCCGTAACCAGTTTGGCTCAGTGGATAGAGCATCGGCCTGCGGACCGAAAGATCCCAGGTTCGATTCCAGTCAAGGGCATGTACCTTGGTTGCAGGCACATCCCCAGTAGGAGGTGTGCAGGAGGCGGCCGATCGATGTTTCTCTCTCATCGATGTTTCTAACTCTCTATCTCTCTCTCTTCCTCTCTGTAAAGAAAAAAAAAAAGAGAGAATGATTATATTTATCTTGTTATGGTGTAGAACACGGCTTGGCAAACTTTCTGTAAATAGGCAGATAGTAAATATTTTAGGCTTTGCGGGCCAAAGGCAAAATCCTGGATAATTTGTAGGTACTTATATAACCAGAGAAAACAAATTTTAACAAATTTTTATTTATGAATTTCAAAATATAATAGTAATAATAGAGTACTTTTTTGTAATACAGGACTACTAGTGTGAATAATGGAATTGGGGGGGGGGCTAAAATTTGTTTAATTGGGGCTCACAGTCAGTGTTCCCTATTATCAAAATTGTTCCAAATGTTCTTCTGTTAATACTGATCAATAATGATATTTTACCCATTTCATTTTGTAAATGTCTTTTCAAATAGATAGGGACTTCCAAATATTGATATCAACCCAGAAACATATTCTTGTTAACTTTTAAATACATTTTTATTTCAGAATAACTTTAGATTTGTAGAAAAGTTGCAAAGATGGTAGAGTTCCTGTGTACCCCTCACCCATTTTTCCCTATTGTTCTTTTCCTATTTTTTGTGATATATTTTACATATCATAAAATCCATCCATTTCAAGTGTATAATTAAATTATTTTTAGTAACTTTACTGAATGGTTCAGCCATCATTATAATCAGTTTTAGAACATTTTCACTCCCCCAGTAATATCCCTCATGCTCATTTATAGTTAATCCTTATTCCCACTCCCTGCCCCAGGTAACTAGTAATCTTCTTTCTGGCTCTATAAATTTTCCTATTCTGGACATTTCATCTGAATGAAATCATACAATATGGGGTCTTTTTGCCTGGCTTCCTTCACTTAGCATAATATTTTTGAGGTTCATCCATATTATAGCATGTATTTGTACTTTATTGCTTTTTATTGCCAAACAGTATTCCATTTTATGGATATAATACATTTTGTCTGTTCACTCACTAGTTGATAGATATGCAGGTTGTTTCCAATTTTTGGCTATTGTGAATAATGCTGCTAAGTGCATTTGTGTGCAAGTCTTCATGTGGACATAGGTTTTCATTTCTCGTTGATATATGCCTAAGGCTGGAATTACTGGATCATATGGCAAATTTATGCTTAACTTTTCAAGAAACTGCAAAACTGTTTTCCAAAGCAGCACCACTATTTTGTATTTCCAACAGCGATGTATGAGGGTGTCTATTTCTACACATCCTCACCAACATTTCTTATCATCTGTCTTTTTATTATAGCCATGTTAAATGTGTGTGAAATGATATCTCAGTGTGGTTTTAACTTGCACTTCTTTAATGACTAATAATAATGAGCATCTTTTTGTGTGCTTATTAGTCATTCATATATCCTCTTCAGTGCAGTATATGTTTATATATTTTTCCATTTTTTAATTGAGTTGTTGTCTTTATTTTCTTTTTATTGTTGAGTTGTAAGAAGTATTTATGTATTCTGTATATAAGTCCCTGTCAGATATATGAAATGTAGATATTTTCTCCCAGTCTGTTGCTTGTCTTTTTATTTTCTTAATGTTGTCTTTTGAAGTGCAAAAGGTTTGAATTTTGATGGGGTTCAATTTATCATTTTTTCTTTTATGGACCATGCTTCTTGTTATACACTTTTTACAAGTGTGCAATTTAATAACTATTAGTATATTTTAAAGCTGTGTTATCATCACCATAATCTTATTTAAAACATTTCCATCACCCCAGAAGGAAGCCTCATGCCCATTTGCAGTCACTTCCCATTTCCACTCTCAGCCCTAGGCAACCACTCATCTATTTTGTCTCTATGGATTTTCATTTTCTTGGCTTCACTATAAATAGAATGATACAATATGTGATCTTTGTTTCTGGCTTCTTTCACTTAGTGTATTGTTTTTGGAGTTTATCTAAATTTTATTTTTATTTATTTATTCATTTTTATTTCCTTTTATTGATTTTTAGAGAGAGGAATAGAGAGATAAAGAAAGAGAAAGAAACATTAATTGATTGCCTCCCACATGCACCCTGACCAGGGATTGAACCCACAACCTGGGTATGTGCCCTGACTGGGAATCGAACCTCCCACCTTTTGGTGTATGGGATGATGCTCCAAGTGAGCCACACAGGCTAGGGCAATTTTATGCAAATTTTACTATGTATCAGTACTTTGTTCCTTTTTATGGCTGAATACTATTCCATTATATAGCTATACCATATTTTATTTACCCATTCATCAGTTGATGGGCATTTGGGTAGTTTTTACCTTTTATTTATTATGAACTAGAGGCCCGTTGCACAAAGAGATTCGTGCAATAGGCCTTCCCTTTCCCTGGCTGCCAGCACCGGTTTTCCTCTGGCACCAGGGACCCAGGCCTTCACTCCGGACGGAGCCTTCAGTCTTTGCGGCTCCGGATGCAGCCTTCAGTCTTTGCTCCGCCGCTTCTCCCCTACATTGGGAAATTAACCGCCATCTTTGTTGGATTAATTTGCATATTCTCCTGATTGGCTGGTGAGCATAGTGGAGGGACAGTTAATTTACATGTTTGTCTATTATTAGGTAAGATAATGCTGCTGTAAACATTCATGTACAAGTTTCTGTGCAGACATATGTTTTCATTTCTCTTAGTACATATCTAGGAGTAGAATTGCTGGGCCACATGATAAGTCTATGTTTTACTTTGTGAGGAATTGGCAGATTCCTTACCAAAGTGACTGTACCATTTTCCCCTCCCACTAGCAATGTATGAGGGTTTGAATTTCTCCACATATCTACCAATAATTGTGAATGCAAAAAGCCACATAAACGAATTACATCTGTGCTCAATAAAATGTCAATTGCAAAAGGTCTTTGGGCCAGTTGCTCAAACTTTAGTTGGAGAATATATTCTCCAGTGAAACAAATGTGAGGACATAGGGCATATGGAAATCAATGACCTGTATGACAGTTATAGGAATAGGTTCTGGGTTTTACAGAATGAAACTTCTCCATTCCCATCACTTCCCATAGCACAATTTCTCCCCATCTTTTTTTATTATAGCCATTCTAGTGAGTATTAAGTGATATCTCATTGTGACTTTGTTGCTTTGACTTTTGACAACTATAGGAATTGTAGAAAGCATGTTGTAATAATTTGTGATTCAATGTTAGTTGTCGAAATGACTTTCCTACAGTATAAGTTTCACATATAAGTGCTGTTTTGCTTTGTAATTCTAGGTTGAATGAATTAAAAAACATCATAAAGTCTGCAGCAAAAGCTACTTATCAGAGGCATTCAGTGTTTGATAATAGTGGTTGAGGGCTCTTCTAACAGTTTAAAAATGTAAAAGTCATTCCTGCCTTACTTACCATATGAAAAACACAAAATGGACTTAATTTGACCTGCCAGATGTAGTTTGCTGATGACTGATATAGAACAAAAGTGTCTTGTATGTAGTAGGTGTTCAATAAATATTTATCCAGTTGATTACAGAGGTACAACAGGCCTATTGTGTGGTATTCACAAAAGATTGGGTATAGTAATATTTCACCATAATAGCACTTCAAGGAATTGGATTTGATAGTTAGAAACAGCTGGAAAAACAACTCCAAGTGCCTCACCTACTGAGTGACTTGTTTGGTAATCTTGTTTTATAGACAGAGTGTTGTGCTTTTATTTTATTTGATATGACACGGTGGTTAACTTTCAATTCTGAGTTCCTTAAGTTCAAGGGTGAAGTACCCCTTGATTTTTAGAAAGGTACAAGACAAAAGGATCTCTAAGGGAGAAGGCCACTTGTTTTTGTCTGTAGCCCCAAGTCTTGGAGGAATAGCAATCCCATATTTTATCTATCTAGAGTCAATACAATTGAATGTTCCCTGTTGCCTTTTCTACTGGTCACCTACATTTGAGACGGTAGTTCAAATGAATCCAAGTTCATTTTTGTGACTTACTGAATAATTCTAAGAATAGTTAACATTTATAGATCACATATTCAGATATTGGGCTTATCTCGTTTAATCCTTCACTACAATCCTGTGAGGTAGGTATTATTATCCTGCAGGCCCAACTTTTAAAAAATGAGAATAAAGGTACAAAGAAGTGAAGGAACATGGCTAAGTTCACACGATTTAGTAAAAGTTAGAGCTAAACTGGAAATGCAGGACTATTCTATCCCAAAGTCCTAGCATTTAACTACTACAATGTACTGCTCAGTTTTGCCAAAGATGAAATTATGTATAAATGCAAACCTCAAATAATACAACACTAGTTCCTGTAAGAGCTCTTTGGGCTGTAATTCTGCCTGTGATTGTGGGGGAAATGACATGTTTTTCATATTCTGAAACAATGTTGTCCAATAGAACTCTGTGTGATGATGGAAAAGTTCTATATCTATGCTGTTCTAATATGGTAGCCACTAGTCACACTGTGCACTTGAAATGTGTCTAGGAACTAAAATTCTAGTTGCATTTAATTTTAATTATTTTAAATTTAAATAGCTTAATGTGGTTAGTGGTCATTATTTTGGACAGTGCAGAGAGAGGCAATTTCTCCCCATTTGCTCCTTTCTAATTATTACTAAATATTTTATCCAGTGCAAATATTTTCCCCCGTAGCACAACTGGAAATGAATATATTCTCCAGTGAAACAAATGTGAGGACACAGAGCATATGGAAATCAATGACCTGTATGACAGTTATAGGAATAGGTTCTGGGTTTTCCAGAATGAAACTTCTCCATTCCCATCACTTACTAAAGTTTGAGCAACTGGCCCAAAGACCTGTCACAATTGACATTTTATTGTGCACAGATGTAATTTGTTTATGTGACTTTTTGCCAGCACTCCACAATCGCCAGTTGCCTAGTTTAAGATGAGCTGTTTTAATCAGTGGCTCTAATATTTTTTTAAAATATATTTTATTGATTTTTTACAGAGAGGAAGGGAGAGAGATAGAGAGTTAGAAACATCAATGAGAGAGAAACATCGATCAGCTGCCTCCTGCACATCTCCTACTGGGGATGTGCCCGCAACCCAGATACATGCCCTTGACCGGAATCGAACCTGGGACCTTTCAGTCCACAGATTGACGCTCTATCCACTGAGCCAAACCGGTTTCAACGGCTCTAATATTTTAAGCATATGTTTGATGCTACAAATTAATGTACTTGGTATTGTATGTCACTGGCTTATACAAACCTTCCCCATTTGAAAGCTATCCTATCTAATAATAGACAAACATGTTAATTAACTGTACCCCCGACATTCTTCCCATTGGCTAATCAGGGCGATATGCAAATTAACTGCCAACCAAGATGGCGGCCAGCAGCCAGGCAGCTGAAGCGAACAGGAGGCTTGCTTGCTCCAGTGATGGAGGAAGCCAAGGTTCCCCGCCTGCCGCTGCCGGCCTCTGAGCTGCACGCTAAGAAACAATGTTGCAATTATAGAAGCTAAACAAACCCCAGAAATCTGCTTTCAGCCAGCTGGGCCTCAGAGCTGGAGCTGCAACAGTGTTTCAATTATAGAAGCCAAACAAACCCAGATACCTGCTTTCAGCAGCCGAGGTCTCAGAGTTGGAGCCGAGCCTCAGAGCTAAGGCCGGCTCTCAGTTCCAGTGACAGCCATAGAAGGTAAATAAATCCCAGAATAAAAAAAAATAAGAAAAAAAGGAGATGTTGGGAGCTTCAGTAACCCGCCAGCCTGAAAACGGCCCAATTACCAGCTGCAAACAGCCATCATCCCCTCATCCAGGCTGGCCAGGCACCCAAGTAGGACCCGCACCCTGATCTGGGACACACTTCAGGGAAAACCAGCTGGCCCCAACCGGGCACCAGGCCTCTATCTTATATAATAAAAGGGTAATATGCCTCCCAGCACTGGGATCAGCAGAGCCGCTAGGCCTCAGGCCCCAGGATCAGCGGAGCTGCGAGGATTCACTGCACACACTGACCACCAGGGGGCAGACGCTCAATGCAGGAGCTGCCCTCTGGTGGTCAGGGCGCTCTCACATGGGAGGAGCTCTGCTCAGCCACAAGCCAGGCTGATGGCTGCCAGTACAGCGGTGGTGGTGGGAGCCTCTCCTGCCTCCTCAGCAGCGCTAAGGATGTCTGACTGCAGTTTAGGCCTGCTCCCCGCTGGCCCCCGAGGGCTGCCGGGCTGCCAGGGGGATGTCTGATTGCCATCGTAGGCCCAATCCCCTGGGGAGCGGGCCTAAGCCAGCAGGTGGTCATCCCCTGAGGGGTCCCAGACTGCGAGAGGGCACAGGCCGGGCTGGGGACCCCCTCTCCCCCCCGAGTGCACAAATTTCTGTGCACTGGGCCTCTAGTCCTACATAATAAAAGGCTAATATGCAAATTGTCCCCACCGGTGGGAGTTCAGCTGACCAGTAATTAGATGTGTGCTGACCACCAGAGGGCAGCATGGAACATGGCGAGCATCTGCCATGCAGCGCTGGCAGCAGGTGGGAGTGGAGGCACTGCCAGCCCCGATGGGCCCTGACGAGAGCAGGACCACAGTGGGATGGTGGAGCAGGTGAGTGGGTGGTACCAGGCCAAGGCAGGTGAGAAGGAAGGCCCCAGCCTGCAGCCAGCAGCTGCTAGAGACCCTACCCATGCACAAATACGTGCACTGGGCCTCTAGTCCTTTCATAAAAATTCCATATTTTTATAGGCAATTATAATAAAACATTTTATTTACTTCTTGGGTTTTAGTTTCCATGCTCTTATTTCTGAGCCATTTGCTTTATAAGTTTTTTATTTTTTAAAAAATTTTAATCCTCACCTGAGGATTTGTTTCCACTGATTTTAGAGAGAGAGGAAGGGAGAGAGTGAGAGAGAGAGAGAAAAACATCAAAGTGAAAGAGAAACATCGATCAATTGCCTCCCACACATGCCCCAACCAGGGATGAAACCCAAAACCTGGGTATGTGCCCTGACCAGGAATTCAACCTGCCACCTTTTGGTGTTCAGAATGGCGCTCCAACCAACTGAGTCATCTGACCAGGGCTCTTTTTAAACTTTTTATTTAGAATAATAAACTATTTACAAGAAATTGCAAAAATAATACTGAAAGGCTCCATATACTCCTCATCTGGTTTACCCCAAACATTACATTTCACATAATTATGATATGATATGGGAGCCAGGAAATTGACATTGGAATTATGTGTGTGCACTTCTATGTTATTTTATAAGATATATAGATTTGTGTAATCACCACTGCGGTCAAGATACAGAAATATTTCATCACTAGAAAGCTACCCTTTTATAGCCACGCCACCACTCACCCCACCATCTATAACAGGGGTGGGCAAACTTTTTGACTCGAGGGCCACAATGGGTTCTTAAACTGGACCAGAGGGCCGGAACAAAAGCATGGATGGAGTGTTTGTGTGAACTAATATAAATTCAAAGTAAACATCATTACATAAAAGGGTACGGTCTTTTTTTTTTTAGTTTTATTCATTTCAAACGGGCCGGATCCGGCCCGTGGGCCGTAGTTTGCCCACGGCTGATCTATAATGACAAATACTGATTTGCTCTCTATAATTTTGTAATTTTATATGCATTGAATCATAAAGTATATTACTTTCTCCAATATTTTTCACTTAACATAATGATCTTGACATCCATCCAACTTGATATGAATATCAACAGTCTGGTCTTTTTTATCACTGAGAAGTATTGCATGCTATGGATATACTATGATTTGTTTAACCATTCACCTATTGAGGGACATTTGGGTTATTTCCAGTTTTGGATTATTACAAATAACACTGTTATGAATATTTGAGTATAGGTATTTTGTATAGCTGTAAATTTTCATTTCTCTGATGTAAATGCCCAGGAGACTGATTGCTAGGTCATATGGTAAGTGTATCTTTAAATTTTATAGAAACTGACAGACTATTTTTCCAGAATAAGTATACCATTTTACATTCTCATCAGCAACGTATGAGAGATCCAGTTTCTCTGCATCCTCACCATCATTGTCATTGTTTTTTATTTTAGCTGTTCTAATAGGTGCATAGTGATAGCTTATTGTGATTTGTTTTCATTTCTCTAATGGCTAATGATGGTCAACATCTTTTCATGTATTTATTTGCCATCCCTATATCTTCTTCGGTGATACTTCATGTTTTTCAATGTGTGTATTACTTTGATTGATTTTCAAATATCAAACCAGCCTTGCATTCCTGGAATAAACCCACTTGGTCATAGTATATAAATTTGTTTATAGATTACTGAATTGTAATTTTGCAAAGCTATTATGTTGTTAAGGATTTATGTACCTCTAATTGTTAATGATATTGGCTTATTATTTATTTTTGGTACTGTGTTTGTCTGATTTGGGTATCAATGAAATATTGGCCTTATAGTATGAATTGGGAAGTATTCTCTCCTCTTTTATTTTCTGGAAGAGTTTAATATTGCTGTTGTAATCAAACCTGCAACCTGGGTATGTGCCCTGAATGGGAATAAAACCAATGACCTTTTAGTGCACAGACAATACTCAACCAACTGAGCCACATCAGCTGTGTAATATTGCTGTTGATTCTCTTTGAAGTGGCTGAAAAATTTTTCTGTGTAACTGTTTGGGCCTGGCGATTTTTTTGCGGGGGAGTTTTAAAAGTACAGAGTCATTCAGTGGGTATTCTTTTCATTTTGTTGATGGTTTCCTTTGCTGTGCAAAAACTTTTTAGTTTGATGTAGACCCATTTGTTTATTTTTTTCCCTTTGGTTTTCCTTGTCTGAGGAGATATAACAGAAAAAAATATTGCTATGAGAAATTTCTGAGATTTTACTGCCTATGTTTACTTCTAGGATTTTTATGGTTTCAAGTCTTACATTTAATCCATTTCGAGTTTATTGTAGTGTATGGTATAAGAAGGTGGTCTAGTTGCATTTTTTGCACATATCTGTACAATTTTCCCAACACCACTTATTGAATAGACTACCTTTACCCCATTGTATGTTTTTGCCTCCTTTGTCAAATATTAATTGACCATAATGGTGTCGATTTATTTCTGGGATCTCTATTCTGTTCTATTGAGCTACATGTCTGTTTTTACGCCAGTAGCATGCTGTTTTTTTAAATTTTATTTTTCATTTAATTTATTGGGGTGATGTTGTTTAATAAAATTATATAGATTTTGAGGTGTACGATTCTATTGTGTTGTGTGTTCACCACTCCAAGTCAAGTCTCCTTGCATCACCATTTATCCCCTTTATAACCTCCTTCATGGCCTTGTAATATAGTTTGATATTAAATAGCATGATGCCTCTAACTTTGTTCTTTTTCAAGATTGCTGTGACTATTCTGGGTCTTTTGTAATTCCATATAAACTTTTGGAATATTTGTGCTAGTTCTGTGAAATACATCATTGGTATCTTGATAGGAACTGTGGTGAATCTGTAGATTGCTTTGGATAGTATGGACATCTTAATGATGCTAATTCTTCCTATCCATGAACACAATATATGCTTACATTTATTTGTATTGTCTTCAATGTCTTTTTTCCATGTCTTATAATTTTCCGAGTAAAGGTCTTTTACATTCTTGGTTAAATTTATTCCTTTGTATTTAATTTTTGAAAAAGCAATTGTGAATGAGATTGTTTTCTTAGTTTCCCTTTCAGATAGTTCAAATTGATGTATAAAAATGCAACTGAGCCCTGGCTGGTGTGGCTCAGTTGGTTGAGCATTGTCTGTGCACTGAAAGGTGGTCGGTTCGATTCCAGGTCAGGGCACATACCCAGGTTGCAGGTTTGATCCCAATGCCTAAGCAACCACTCCATGTTTCTCCTCTCCACTCCTCTCCGCTCCGCTCCGGTCTTGCTCTTGCTCTTGCTCTCGCTCTCTCTTCGCCCCCTCTTGCCCCTCTTCTTCTCCATTCCTCTCTCTCTCTCTGAAAAAAAATACTTTTTAAAAGATGCCATTGATTTCTGGATATTTACTTTGTATCCTGCTACTTTACTGAATTTATCTATCTGTACTAGTAGTTTTTTGGTGGAATCTTTAGGGTTCTTTATATACAGTATCATGTCATTTGCAAATGACAGTTTTACTTCTTCCTTTCCAATTTGGATGCTGAAAAGGCATTGAACTTTGTCAAATGCTTTTTCTGCATTTATTGAGATGATTATGTCATTTCCCCCCTTCTTTCTGTTAATGTGGTATGTGGTATATCACATTGTTTGATTTACATATGTTGAGTCATCATTGCTTCCCAGGGATACATCTCACTTGGTCATGGTGTGTGATCTTTTTAATGTTCTGTTGAATTTGGTTTGCTAGTATTTTGTTAAAGATTTTTGCATCTACATTTATAAGGGATATGGGCCTGTCATTTTCTTTTCTTGTGTTTTTTTTCTAGTTTTGTATCAGGGTAGTGTTGGCTTCACAAAATGAGTTTGGAAGTGTTCCCTCCTTTCCAGTTTTTTGTAAGGGTTTGAGAAGGATTGGCTTCTAAAGTTTTTCAGAAAGAATAAAGTTAATTTTTTAAAAGAAGTTATTTAAATGTTTGATAGAATTCACCAATGAATTTACTTGGCCTTGAGCTTTTCTTTGTTGGTAGATTTTTGATTACTGATTACATCTCCTTAGTAGTTATAGTTATCTTCAGATTTTCTGTTCCTTCATGATTCAGTCTTGGTAAGTTGTATATTTCTAGCAATTTATCTATTTCTTCTAGATTATCCAATTTGTTGACATGTAATCAATTGTTCATGTTTGTCTTTTATAATTCTTTTAATTTCTATGGCATAAGTTATAATATCTCCTCTTTAGTTTCTGATTTTATTTATCTGAGTATTCTCTTCTTTAGCTAATATAGATAGCTAAAGCTTTGTCAATTTTTTTATTAAAAACAAATTAGTATTATTTAAAATAATTTTTTTATATTCTCTATTTTGTTTATTTCTGCTCTAATCTTAATTATTTCCTTCCTTTTGCTAACTTTGGACTAAGTGTGTTCTTTTTTCATCATTCCTTAAGGTATGATGTTATATTATTTATTTGAGAGCTTCCTTCTTTTTAAATGTAGGCATTTATCAGTACATGCTTCCCTCTTAGTACTGCTATTGCTGCATTCTATAAGTTTTGGATTGTGGTGCTTTCATTTTCCTTTGTCTCAAGATATTTTCTAATTTCCCTTTTGATTTCATCTGTGACTGGTTGTTCAAGAATATGTTTTTTAATTTCCACATATTTGTGAATTTTCCAGTTTTACTTCTGCCATTAATTTCTAGTTTCATACCATCATGGTTGGAAAATATTGCTGGTATGATCTCAATCTTTTAAAAATTGTTAAGAATTGTTTTGTGACCTAATGTGATCTTTCCTGTAGACTGTTCTGTGTTCACTTGAGATGAATATGTATTCTGTTGCTGTTGGGTGGAATGTTTTATATATGCCTGTTAGGCTCATTTGACCTATAAGTGTTGCTTAAGTGTTTTCTTTCCATATTGATCTTCTGTCTGAATATTCTATCCATTTTTGAAAGTGAGGTGTTGAAATCCTCTACTATGATTGTGTTGCTGTCTCAGGGGCCACTAGGCATCCAATGTATGCCAGCTCCCCGTCAGCACCCAATTCGTGTGAGACAGATACCAGTCCCTCAGGCAGCCCTCCAAAAAATCAGACCGTTGGATACACATTCCACTCCTCTTCCCTCTTGAGGGGTAAGTTTCAAGTTGTGCACCTTCTGATCGCACTGAGCCATGTGAGCCCCAGTAAACTGCCCTCTGCTTTTTATTTTCAGTGGTTCCCAGGCATCCAAGCTATGTCAGTTCCATTAGTTCTCTGAGGGAGGTGAGACAGATACCATTTCCTTGGGAAGCTCTCTGAAAAGCCAGAATGTTGGAGCCATGCTCCCCTCTTTACTTTCTTCCTGGAGTTGTGGGCTGGGGCATTCTCTTCTGGCATTGAGCTGTACCAGCTTGGGGGAGGGCTGATGTGAGTAAAATTAACTTGCTCTTACCTGTTCCAACGCGGCTGTTCTCAGCTTTTTGCTCATCTTGGGTTCTGTAACTTCCTAACTGGATTCTGGAAATCTTATACAAGTGCTTTGGTCCATATGTTGTTGTTAAATTGGTATTTCTGTGGTGGGAAATAAGGGCTAAGATATGCTATTCTGTCATCTTACTTGCATGCAACATATTTTGATATATTGTATTTTTGTTTGCCTTCAGTACAATGTATTTTTTTTTACTTCCTTTGAGACCTCCTCTTTGACCAATGGGTTATTTAGAGGTGTGTTGTTTAATTTCCAAGCCAGACTGTCTTCTTCTCTCTTTCAAAGATATATATATATATTTACCAGTGTTTTTAGCTGTACTTATTGGGAAGAATAAAAAAGGTGTATCTATTCTATCTTTTCTTAGAACCAGAAGTTGTATAAGTGGTTCCTTAAGGAAAACATGGGTGATGTGTTAGCTATTGCCTTTCTCCCTGTAAAACTCTAGTTAAGAATGGGTAAAATCAGCCTGGCCGGTGTTGCTCAGTGATTGAGTGTTGACCTATGAACCAGGAGTTTACAGTTCCCGGTCAGAGCGTATGCCAGGTTGCAGGTTCAATCCCAATGGGAAATGTGCAGGAGGCAGCCATTGATATCTCTCTCTCTCTCTCTCTCTCTCTCTCTCTCTCTCCCCTCTCTTTTCCTCTTTGCAATCAATAAAAACGTATTTAAAAATGGGAATATCACTCTGACCCCCTAAAATATATGCATACTTATATTTTACGCTTTTTAACTGTTTTTGTAAACACATAAAAATATTATCTTCCTAACTAATATTAAGTGCCCAGTTCAGTGGTGTCATGAAATAGATCTCCAGAACTTTTTCATCTTGCAAATCTAAAACTCTATGGCCATTAAACAACAACTTACCTATTCCCTAGTCCCTGGTAGCCACCATTCTGCTTTCTGTTTCTATGAATTTTTACTAGTTTAGATATCTTATATAAGTAGAATCACATAGCATTTGCCATTCTATGATTGCCTTATTTTACTTAGCATAATGTCCTCAAGTTTCATCCATGTTGTAGCATATAACAGGATTTCCTTCCTTTTTAAGGCTAAATAATATTCCATTATACATATATACCACATTTTGTTTATTCATTCATCCATTGATGGAATTGGGATTGTTTCTATCTTTTGGCTACTGAGTATCATGCTGCTATGAACATGGTTTTTAAGTATCTCTTTGAGACCTTGATTTAAATTCTTTTGGATATATACCCAGAAGTGGAATTGCCGGATCATACGATAATTCTTTTAATTTTTTGAGGCACTGCCATACTGCTTTCCATAGTATTTACACCATTTTACAATTTTAGCAACAGTGCAGTTACTCCACAACCTTAATAACACTTGTTATTTCCTATAGCCATCCTAATGGATTTGAGGTAGTAGCTCATTGAAGTGCTGATATACATTTCCCTGATGATTAGTGATGTCAAGCATCCTATTATATGCTTGCTGGCCATTTGTATATCATCTTTGGAGAACTGTCTATTTAAGTCCTTTGTTGATTTTTAAAAATCAAGTTATTTGATTTTTTGTTTTTGAGTTGTAGGAGTTCATTATATATTCTAGATATTAACTCCTTATCATATATTATTTACAAATATTTTCTCCTATTCCATAGGTTGCCTTTTCACTATGTTGATTATGTTATTTAATATAGAAAAATTTTCAAGTTTGATGCTGTCCATTTGCCTTTTTTTCCTGTTGTTACTTGCCCTTTTGGTATCATATCCAAGAAACATTGCAACGTCCAATGTCATGAAGTTTTTTCCCTTTGTTTTTTTCTAGGCATTTTATGGTTTTAGGCTTTATGTTTAGGCCTTTAATCCATTTTGAGTTAATTTTTGTATATGGTCTATGGTAAGGTTCCAACTTCATTCTTTTCCATGTGGATATCCAGTTTTCTAGAACCATTTGTTGAAGAGTCTATCCTTTTCCCATTAAGTGGTCTTGGCACTCTTGCCAACGACCATTTGACCATATACACAAGGGTTTATTTCTGAGCTCTTCATTCTGTTCAGTTGTTCTATTTATCTGTTTTTATGCCAGTACCACAATGGTTTGATAACCATAGCTTTGAAATACATTTTGAAATCAAAAATATGAGTCCTTCAACTTTGTTCTTCTCTTTCATTTTTTTTTTTTTTTGGTGGGGAGAGTATCTGGGGTCCCTTGAGATTCCTTATGAATTTTAGAATGGATTTTTCTATTTTTGCAATAAAATGCCATTGGGATTTTGAGGTATGGCATTGAATATGTAGGTCACTTGATAGTGTGGACATTTTAATATTAAGTCTTTTAATACATGAACACAGATATCTTCCCATTTACTTGTGTCCTCTAATTTCTTTCAATAATGTTTTGTGGTTTCCCATTGGTATACTTCTATATACTACATTAAAAACTGACAATCAAGTAAAAATTCTTTGTTAAACCTTGCTTTTCCAGTAATTTAATAGTGCAGAGCTATGGATGGGGTACCATTCATTGTTCCCACAAATTTTTTGCTGCTTATGACAATGGCTGCTCATATGAAAGTCTTTGCATTTTCAGGCATTGAAGCTTTAGTTAGCTCCTTTATGGCTCCTTTATGGGGCTAGGGTCTGCATCCTATCCTTCCCTTTATTCACTATAATTAAATTTACCTTAAGACTAGTCCTCTTTAGTGATTCTGAACCTGAGGCCCTGGCAGGACTGCTTAAGGGTAGAAGTCAGGAAAGGCAGAACCAGGTTTTGGATGGAGAGAGACACTTCCATGGAAAGCAATCTGGAGCTCTGCCTCCTCCATGATGCCTTCTCTGACCATGCTATCGTCTTTTTCAGAATTCCTATAACACTTTTGTCTACTGTTACATCTCAACATTCAACTTGTCTTACCAAGTAGAATAAACCTCAGTTACCTGACTCTTTCTTAGAATAATGCATTTTTAATAATGAGGATTTCCAAATGGCTCACCATTTCCTCTATTTAAGAACCATAAGCTTTTAGTATTTTATCCATCCTGAATAGAATTTTTCAAAAAAAATTAAACAAAGAAACAATCTACTCCTCTGATATCTTATATAGCATTTATGGACATAACAAATTTTTTTATTAAGAATCATGATTGCCCTAGCTGGTTTGGCTCAGTGATTAGAGCATTGGCCCATGGACTGAAGAGTCATGGGTTCAGTTCCAATCAAGGACAGATACCTCAGTTGCAGGCTCCATCTCTGGTCCCTGTCGGGGCACTATGGGAGGCAACCAATCGATGTGTCTCTCTCACACTGATGTTTCTTTCTCTGTCTCTCCCCCTTCCTTCCACTCTCTCTAAAAGTCAATTGGAAAAAATATCCCTGAGTGAGGATTAACAGTAACAAGAAAAAGGATCATGATTATGACTATCTGTTTTTATATTATGGCATAATACAGTGGTAGTCTAAGGCCTATTGAAATGTGATTTACTATTTGTCCCTGCACTAAATGGTTCCAGACCATTTATTCTCTCTTCTCTCTTCTCTCTTGCTCTCTCTCCTTTCTTATCTCCCACATTAGGTTTTCATGATTTTCTGGTCAGTTGTTCCATCTTTTTGCTGTCAATCTACTTTTGTAAAATCAAGCCCCATTCCCTGTCTCAGTAGGCTCAACAAATACTTTTTAACTGGGACTTGATGCCTGAATGTAATGTTTCTCAAGGATCTTGAGTGGTTAAGGATTTATTTTCTCTAGTCTGTTTTGTTGGTTTATCTGCAGGCTTGCTCTAATTTGGAGAGTTTCTCTGTGGGACTAAGAACAAAATATCCAGGAAGAGAAACCACTGGGGCTCTTGAAATCAAATTACTCTAATTTTTCTTCTGTTAATCTCTTCTCACACTGCATGGCTCTCCAGTCAGGGCTTTCCTGCTGTGCCTTCTGGAAAGAATAGTTGGTGACAGGAAGCATTTTGAGGCAACTCTGGCGTATACTAGTATGACTTCATCTCATCAGAGAAATGAACTTCAAAAGTTGACACAAGAAAAGGCATCCTCCATTTGGGGCTCTCTGATGGAGTATTCAGGGCTCTGATAAGGAGTTCAGAGTCAGGAGCATTTTAAAATTTTGCTATAGTTGTCATGATAGATGGCAGAGGATAAAAATGGGAGCAGCCTTCAGGGGTAGTTACTGTGAAATTCATAATGGAGAGGGAAAACTATTGTTACTGAAGAGGTCCAAAGTTCTAGAAGTGTGAACTGAATATAATGGAAATTACATAGCTAGAGATATGTCTAAATGTCATAATTGTGAAAAGCAAGGAAGGCAGTTATTAATTATATTTCCCTGTGTATAGCTATTTTGAGTATTTATCATATTGGAATTATTTCAACTTTTCAGAAGTGATAGAATTTGAGTGTACTTGTTGATACTGACTCTCTGGTGAAATATAAGATACTAGGGGCCCAGTGCATGAAATTAGTGCACTGGGGGGGGGGGGCCCCTCAGCCCGGCCTGTGCCCTCTCACAGTCTGGGACCCCTCGGGGGGTGACCACCTGCTGGCTTAGGCCCGCTCCCCGGGGGGTTGGCCCAACGATGGCAATCAAACATCCCTCTGGCAGCCCAGCAGCCCTCGGGGGATGTCCACTTGCCAGCGGGGAGCAGACCTAAGCTGTTTTTTTTTCCCTTTCCCTTTCCCTTTCCCTTTCCCTTTCCCTTTCCCTTTCCCTTTCCTCACCTGAGGATATGTTTCTATTGATTTTTAGAGAATGTGGAAGAGAAAGAGAAAGACAGAGAGAAACATCAGAGTGAGAGGAACACTTTGATTGGTTGCCTCCTGCATGAGCCCTGACTTGGGCCCTGGCCAGGGAGGAGCCTGCAACCTAGGTACATGCCCTTGGTCAGAATTGAACCCAGACCCTGCGGTGGGCAGGCCGAGGCATTATCCACTGAGCCAAACAAGCTAGGGCAGGATATGACATTTCTTAGCACTCCAGCAACAGACCTTCATTTTTTTCTCCAGGAGTGTGGTGGAAAAACCCTAGATCACCTTTTTGGATTCTTATTACCCAAGTTACTAAGAATATTACCAGTGGCATACAGGGAGCATAGCCAATGAGTAGTCAGAAAAGGTGTTTCCTCTGTAGTTCACACCGATCACTGGCTCGGCCCCTGTCCAGGCCTAAAGCCTCTGTCCAAGGCTTTAGGCCTGGGCAGGGGACCCCCAGCTCCCTCGGATCACCGGCTCCGCTCCTGCCCAGGCCAAAAGCCTCAGGGCCTAGAAAGGCCCCCCCCCCATCTCCCTCCGATCGCTGGCTTCGCCCCTGCCCAGGCCTAAAGCCTCTGGCCCAGGCTTTAGGCCTGGGCAAGGGACCCCAGCTCCCTCCAATTGCCGACTCCACCCCTAACCAGGCCTAAAGCCTCGGGACCTGTGAAGGTGCCCCACATCTCCCTTTGATCGCTGGCTCCACCCCTGCCCAGGCCTAAAGCCTCTCGCCCAGGCTTTAGTCCTGGGCAGTTGGATTCTTATTACCCAAGTTACTAAGAATATTACCAGTGGCATACAGGGAGCTTAGCCAATGAGCAGTCAGAAAAGGTGTTTCCTCTGTAGTTCAAACCGATCCCAGGATTGGCCCCTGCCCAGGCCTAAAGCCTTGGGGCCTGGGAAGGGGCCCTCCAGCTCCCTCTGATCGCTGGCTCTGCCCTTGACCAGGCCTAAAGCCTCTGGCCGAGGCTTTAGGCCTGGGCAGGGGCCCCCTCGGCTCTGATTGCAGGCTCGGCCCTGCCCGGGAGCCCCCTGGCTCAGGCCCTTCCTGGGCTTTTCAGGGCCCACATGGGGCCTACCTCAGAGTGACATGGGTGCTGATGATGTTCCTGGGACCCAGGCCGCTGGGCAGCTATGTATGCAAATTAATCGCCATCTTTGTTGGGTTAATTTGTATACTCATCTGATTGGCTGGTGGGCATAGCAGAGTGACACCCATTTGCATGTTTCTCTTTTATTAGTGTAGATAATTGAAACTTTCTAGCCTTGAGCGTAGCCCAGGGCTGGCCAGGGCAGGTGGGAAGCTTGGCTTCCTCCATAACCGGGGGCAACCCAAGCCTCCTACTCGCTCCAGCTCTGTGGCTGCTGCCCATCTTATTTGGGTTAATTTGCATACTCCCTCCTGATTGGCTTGTGGGCATGGCTTGAGCATAGAGGAGGGACGGTTAATTTGCATGTTGCTCTTATATTATATAGGATGTAAAACTAAAGTACAAGCTTTGAAATTTAAGTATATTTCCTGTTGGCCACACCCAAGCACAAATTCTAATTAAACACTTAGCTTTGGGGTTATTAACACTTCTTTAAAGTTTACAAAGCACGTTCACATCCATTCTCTCATGTGATCTCACTATAGCCCTGTGCAGAAGGTATATATCCATTTTGTGGATAATGAAAGGGAATCTTAGCTTAGTAAAAGACTGGCCCAAGGCAACTTGGTTAGTAAAAGGCAGAACATAAATAGAAGCCAGCTCTTCCATTTCATAAGCCAGTGTTCTCTTCAGCCTAGTATGCTTTCTTTCATTATATTACGCAGTGGTCGGCAAACTGCGGCTCACGAGCCACATGTGGCTCGTGAGCCGCAGTTTGCCGACCACTGTATTAGGGGCACAAATTCAATGTATTTCTCTGATGAGGACCAACTAATGCTATAGTAGTAAGGAAGAATTAATAAATTTGTGAATTTATAATCAAAATGAGCCTATAAAAATAGATAACATTTTAGAATGCTATAAGTTGAAAAATCCAATAAATTGGCATTAAATCCAAGTAATATTTGAATCTACAAACTATTTGCACTGGGATTTGAAGTGTGTGTATTCAGAGAGGTGGAATAAATTCAGAAATATATCTCTACTCCTGATAACAAAAGAATTTTTGTTGTTAGCATAATTTGACCTGTATTGCCAATCTGTATCAGAAATAAATCCAATATGGAGACTTACCTTTTTTTCTTAAATTGAGGTATTCCTTATAGACATTAAAGTATAGAAACCTTGAGTGTACAGATCAATGAAATTTTATACATATGTAACCTCTACCCAAATCAAGATATGGAAATATTCCTGGCCGCCCAGAAGGTTCCCTCTTGCATCCTCACAATAGACACATCCTCCCAAGGGTTACAGCTATTCTGACCACTATCATCATAGATTAGTTTTACCTGATATCAAACTTTATATAAATACAATCATATCTTAATGTAATAATTTGTCTGTCTTCTTTTGGTTAACATATCCATGAGATTAATCCCTGTTTTTTGTATAGTATTAGTTTTTGTTGTTGTTATTGTGTTTCATCTCATGTATGATTCCCCACAGTTTATTTATCCATTGACCTGTCTTAGTTCAAGTTGCTGTGACAAAATTTCATAGACCATATGGCTTAAACAACAAACATTTATTTCTCACAGTTCTGTAGTCTGGGAGGCTCAAGATCATGGTACTATGAGATTCAATGTCTGGTGAGGTTCCTCTTTCTGATTTTTAGACAGCCACCTTCTTACTGTGTCCTCACATGTTGGAGAAAGTTCATCAATCTTGTGTCTCTTATTAGGGCACTAATCCCATTTATGAGGGCTCTACCCTCATGACCTAATTACCTCCCAAAGGCCCCACCTCCTAATATCATTACATTGGAGATTAGGACTTCAACATAAGAATTTTGGGACGGTACAAACATTCAGTCCATAGCACCTCTGTTCATAGACATTTGGGTTGTTTATAGGTTTGGATATTATGAATAAAGCTGCTATAAACATTCATTTGTTGGACATAAGCACTCATTTTTATTAGATATAAACATAGGAGTGAAATCTTTAGAGTAGGTGGAATAGCAAGACATTTTAAACTGAGAATTACTTTAACTTAGGGTAATTTAACTTAGCATTAATGAAAGAACTGATGGCCGAGGTTCTTATAAGAATACCCACTTTATGAAGAGCCATACTTGGAGATGAATGTGAATCTCAGCTTTGTTTAGCAGGTCAAGATTCTTTGCTTGCCAGATATTAGAGAGCATTTTTGCTATGGTTGTTGGGTTGGGTCTTTCATGCTTGTGGGTAGATAGATATATATATTTCTGGTGTCTGGTACATTGAGTGCTCATCAGGGATGAGGAGCTATTATATTGCAAACTGTATCATTTTTTGGATGGAGTCAATTTGTCTTTTCTTGGACAGTTTGGCTCAAGGGATCATAAAATAACATAGGAAAATGAAGTTCACTTTACAGAAATTTGCCTTAGGATTAACTTGGAATAGATCTTTTGTTTTGAAAGTGAAGACACACATGTAATTTTATGTTATCCCAAAACTTAACTCAAGCAGTATAATTTACATTACATCAAAGGTAAAGAATTTTTAAACATCATATGTCTGCTGGCAACATTTACTAATGAAGTGTGATATTGAAAGGGTATGGGCAAAATTCCTGTGGTCTAGGAGGCGGGTGAGGTGGTTGTAAACAGAGGAGAAAACTGGGAAAGTGCTTCAATGAAGAATAAAGTTTCCGTGAAAGACTCAGAATTTTTCCCGTTCTACTATACTACTGAGTGTGCCAAAATACAGAGACCCACCTTAACCCCTTCCTTGATAAAGATGCTTACTTCAGGTTGTTTTTTTAAAGAAAATTTAATTTGATAATGAATATAAAAAATACCCTAGGGTTTTCATTACGGGCAATTACTTGTTGCATCACTTCTGTTCTGTAAATAGTGGAATACCTAGTCTTCCTCCTGGTGCTTTTGAAACTCTGTGGGGACTACATGAAGCCTGGGGTAAGCCCAGAGTCCTTACCAAGGCTTCCAAGACCAGCATCTACTATCTCTTCCTTCCTCTTTAGCCTTAGCCCTTGACAGTCTCCATGCGGGAACACTATTCCATAGTCTCTCAGCCCTTGGTATTTTGTTACAAGCTTCTACTCTGCCTGGAATGTCCTTCCCCTTCCCAATTTACTTAACTCTCATCCTTTAAGGCTAAACCCTGCCATTATCTTTCTTCCCAAAGCCTTCTCTGTTCCCCAGACTGGCTTAGATGAATGACCCTCTTCTGTGCTCCCTATCCCCCTGTGCATATAGGTACTGACTATACTATATCAAAAAGCACTTCCTTTCTCCCTCTCTTCCCATTAGACTTGAAATTGCTTAAGATATGTTGCTATCCTCAGGCCTAGCATAGTGCCGGTCATAGGATAGGCACTCGGTAAAGGATTGTTAAATTGATGTTTGGATGGACATATAAACCAGCTTTTAGACCTTTGTTATTATGCCTATTCATTTCATAAACATTTGATAGGCATTAAAGGATGACTAATGTTAAGCACTGTGATCAGAGCTGTAAAGGATACAGAGATGAACACTACATGGACTGAGATGGGAGTTTATTGAAAGAGCAGACAGATTACATGCCCGCAAATAATAATAATCTGAAGTGCAAAGTGCCCAATGCCATAAAGGAGATATAAGTAAAGGACTATAGTGGCTTAGAAGAAGGAGCAAGTACTAAATTGAGGAAGAAGTGTTCATAGAGAAAGTAGCATTTGAGGTAGGATAGGTGCAAGTAGGACATGAATGAGCAAAGAGCCTCCAGTGTATCATGTGATTTATTTTGTCTGAAAAGAGTAAATCTTATGAAGGAATAATGAGCAGTGGGGAACAACTAGGAATGTAGGAAGTGGCCATATTGGAGAGGACCTTAAATGCCAGGCTGATGAGTTTGTATTTGATTCTTATCAGTTGGAGCGATCTCAGAAGCCCATGGAAGTTTTTGACCTGGGTGGAGAGATCCTTTAAGAGTCTGATAATGGTGTATTTTAGTATTTTCTTAGTAAATCATTAACTAATTAATTGCTAAGCTTATAATTACTTTTACTATAAACAATGTGGAAAAACTCCAAGGTCTGTGGCTCCTTGACCTTTTTGCACTAGTCTTTTCTCACTGGAAATCTAGATGAGGTAAAAAAAAAATCATATGACCCATTAGTTCTGAGAAATGAAAATTGAAATTGACAGAGGAAAGAAACACTAGCAAGACATAAATGGCTCATAAAAATGCATAGACATATAAAGTGTTTGCTTAGGAACCGTGTCCAAAATGTTGCCTTCAGCTGTCTGGAAAAATCCGGACACAGTGTATGAATTATATTGTTAACAATTATTCCTTTGGGGTAGTTTAGATCACTTCCAGTTAAAAATAACTATACTGTTCTAACCTCAGACTGTCTACTCTTACTCTCCCCTTTAAACAATGGGTACTGCATTGTCAGTTTGTTTTATAGTATGTTATATAACCAGAGCATCTGGTTTCTTGCTGCCTTAGGCCAGGCATTCACCATTTCATGCCTGGATTTTTACAACTTTTTCATTATTCTCTCTGTCTCCAGTGCCTCAAATCTAGCTATATGACCTTGGGCAAGTCATGTAACCTCTCTGATATTCTGTTCTCTTAACTCTAAAATGGAAGTAATGATTCTTGCCCTGCCTATCTCAAGGAGCTGTCTTGAGGATCATGTGAAAGCACTTGAAAACTGTCAGTGGCTTTACTAAGACTTGGACTCTACAGATTGGTTTTATACCCTGTACTATCTAGTCCCAAGCCACCTCTCTAATCTCATTTCTCAACATTCTCTAGGATCTACTCCTCCTCTCAGACACACACAAACTTATGGTGTTCTCCTCATCTGTAGTATTCTCCCTCTTATCTCTGCTCATCCAAATCTAAACAATAATTTAAGGGCCAGTTCAAATTCTACATCCTCTTTGAAATCTTCCCTGATGACTCCAATGCTCATCGGTTTCCACCTTTGCTGAATTTTGACAGCATTTAGTTATTATCAGTGTTTGCTTATTTGTTGCTTTTTATTATGAGCTCTTTATTCACCCAAGGCTCATTTCTTTACCCAGGTTATGATTTTATGATGCTTTAGTTTGTTCATTTAACATTTAGTGAATGTTTGAGGATGTTTCCTCTATTCCTCATAGGACCAAGTGTAGAACTTAGAAATAATAGTTGGCTCATTTATTTAGAAATTTATATACACACTCTCTTAAGAGAGAGACAAGAGAACCCATCTTCTCTTCCTAGTGCTTGGAGTACCCCTCCTAACAATTTCCACCTCCTACAGAACCATAGGAAGGCCTTTAAGATGGGACTGTCAATAGAAGTTTCTGTGATTATAGATCTCTTTTATAGCTGTGCTATCTAATATACTAGTAGTAGTCATTAGCCACATATGGCGATTCAGTGCTTGAAATGTGGCTAGTGCAACTGAGTAACTGAATTTTTATTTAATTTTAATGTAAATAGCTGCCTGTGGCTAGTGACTACTGCATTGGACAGTGTGGGTCTAGATCAGTGGCTTTCCAACTTTTTTGATCTAACAATATAATGAGAAATACATTTTATATTGCAACCCAGTTTATATATACACAAATTTCATGAAATAATACTCATACTATTATGTATTAAATATACTATTATATTTTCTGTTCTATTTAATTTCATTTAAAAATTCTGTTTGCAATCCACTATAGATTTCATAGACCATTGATGAATTATGGTTTTCTCATTGAAAAACACACTGCACATTTTATAGGTGGAGAATCTGAGGCCCCAAGAAGTACAGTAGGTTCTGCAAGGTCACATAGATAGTTTTAGAATGGAACTAAAAATTAGGGTTCATAGGCTAGAGATATTTCTAAGAGGGGTGAAGAGTGATTCTTCCTTCTGTTAGCCATGCCCCCCAATTTTATTTTGATGTTGGACAAAAATCATTTGACACACTCTTTATTTTGACTAAATACTACATGGTGTCTTGCTTCCTGCATGAATCATGAGTTCTGTATTTGAGTATTGGTGCATTTGGGTTTGAAAAATGCCCAAAATCAAAGTTACAATATAATGGATGCTTACTTTGGACCCACTACATGACTTGACAGGGACACTAATATGAAACTACCTCCTGGGGAATAAAACCAGGCTTTCCACTAGCAGGTTGATCCTTAAGGACAACAAAACCTATTGATTAAGAATCAAGGTGATTCTCATCTCAGTTTGTACAATAGTTGCCTTGAGTCTTGAATTGTAAAACCAAGCAAGTAATTTTTTCTCCATCCTCCCATTCAATATGCTACCTTATTTGTATGCCTTATCAACAAAGAGAACCTTTACAGAAGTAGTATCTTTTAATTCTTCTGAAAAATGCATTACTCCAAAAAGAGCAGTTACCCTATCAAAAGAAAAAGAGGCAACAATTTAGAATACAGTGGTCTTCATGTTAGGTGCATTCCTGACCAGTTTGTGAATGGAATCCCTTTTCCTTATGGATGTATCCAAATGCATTTCAGTCAGCAGATAGGAGGCAATAACTTGTCCTTAAATGAAAATAACAAAAATATACGCTAAGATCTGGAAACAGCCAAAGTGCCCATCAGCAGATGGATGGATTAAAAAACTCTGTGGTACATTTACAGAATGGAATACTATGCAGCTGTAAAAAGGAAGGATCTATTATACTTTGAGACTGCATGGAGGGACCTGGAGATTATTATGCTAAGTGAAATAAGCCAATCATACAAAGACAAATGTCGTATGATCTCATTTATATGTGGAATCTAATGAACATAATAAACTGATTAATAAAATAGAACCAGAGGCATAGAAACATGGAACAGACTGATGAATTTCAGAGAGCAGGGGAGAGGGGGGTGGGAAGAGATTAACCAAAGAACTTATATGCATATATTTAATGCCCATGAACTCAGACAATAGGGTGGTGAAGGCCTGGGGTGGAGCGGGAACCGGGTGTTGGGGATCAAAGGGGAAAAAAGACATCTGTAATACTCTCAACAATAAGTATTTTTTAAAAGGCAATAAACTTTTCAAAAGCATCATTTTAAGGGAAAATTTAAAAAGTCCAATTTTGTATTACATTTGATTCTTACCACCATGGTCAGTAGCATGAATTGACCGAAGTCTCTAAGAAATGTTGTATTTTGTGGTGTCAAGTTGAAAACCAAAGGGCCTTATCACTTAATAATTGTTGCTTGACAAAAGGACTGGTTATCCCTTTGCTGACTTGCCCGGCAATTTTTCAGGTGCATGCAGCCTCCTGTGCTCCACCACCACCAGTACTAGACAGTTAAATAGAATCTCATAAAGTCTAGTTGAAAGCTAACCCTTTGGTTAAGATTTTCAGGTAAGTCAGAAAATGATAATGTTTTCTTAGGGTATCAGAGTATATACTGGTCTACAGAGAAATCATTCATGTATTTTGCATTATATGACAACTTGGCCTTGTTAAAGTGTGACTTGCTAAATACATTCAAGAAAATGTGCAGTTTTGGACATGATAATACTCCTTGGAAAGCTAAGAATTATTGTCCCATCTCTCTTTTTTAAGTTCTTGGTTTTCAGAAAAGCATGGCACTGGTAGGAAGAGACATGAAGATGGACAGGGCCTGTGCGCAGGCGAGCAGAGGCTGGGAAGACCAGGACACTAAGTGGACCCAGGAGTAAGGGGGTGAAGTCACATTTTAGGCTGAACTTTGTTCTTCTGGATTCCTCTTGCCTTTTTAGCCTCTGCTAATCAACCTACCATCTACCATGCCCCTCTTCACAATCCCTGTGCTGGTTGATTTCTTCACATTTTTTTTTAAACCTCTCCTTCCTTTGTTGACCACGTCCAGGAGTCCAACATGTTCTGGGTAGACCTAGCTTATTATCTCCCTACCCCACACTATATTTTTCTGCTACCATCTCATCACCCACACTTGAAAACTTCAAGTCATTTTTGACTCTCATTCTCCTTGGCCCCACCCCACAATCAGTTGCTTGCCAAATCTTTTTGGTGTTTCCTCAACCAGGAATTTCCTCCCTTCCCCCTTCCCACCTTTGACTTATTTTCATTAAGGCTCAGCTCTGATGTCACCTTTTCTAGGTTAGAGAACAAATGATTCATCCCCAGTTGGAATGAATCATTTGTTGCCTTCTACTAGTATATCACTTAAAAAATATTACTTATGTTACCGAATGGGGTTTGTCTCTTGGTGATCATAACCTAATGAATCAAGACCAAGACAGAATATGAGTAAGGAAAGTTTATTTGCAGCAAGTAAGGAGAGCACTGGGGATGATTCCCAGAGCTGTGTCTCCAAATACACAAGGGTAATTTCTTTTATTGGGACTAGTTATGCTATATTCATTAAAAAGAGACAGGTCATTATATGCAGAGGCTAGGTCATTCTAACATAGGTGCAGTAAGGGAGCATGCTTTATCTTTTATCACATGTATAGAAAATGGTAGGTAAGTTCTGCTTGGGGAGGGGAATTTAGTATTATGATTAAGCAGGATCAGTATTCCTTTTAGGCATCCTTATCTGGTTTTAATAGGAAAAGGGTGTTATTGTTTTGTGGTCAGTCAGGGAACATCCCTTTCCTGCAAGACAGCTCAGCAAAGATTGTTAGTTTCACAATTGAGCAACCCTTTTAACCCCATTCTGCTTACACTTATTTGTTTATTAGAGAAGAATGAAGAAGAATACAAACTATAGTGACTTTCTTGCTGGCGTGAGAGGGGCTGAAGATCAAGAGAAAAATTCTTTGACTACCATTTTGGTCAGAGACATCTCAAAGGAAGCAGCATAGTTCTCACAGGCTTTAAGGGGTAGTATTAATTTGACAAGATGGCTGGGTAGTGACTCATTGAGACAGGGTTGGTGATAGAGAAATACTTTTATTTTTTCAGCCAGTACTAAAAAAAGACCCAAGGCTTATATGCATAAATGTTGTACATTCATCCAATGCCACCCTTCCTCACCCCAACCAGGGGAATGCCAGAGAGGCTGCCTCTTTCTCACACTCCTCTCAAGCTACTTCTTTTCTGATTTTCTTTCTCTTTCTAAGCTATACTGGGCATTCATTTTAACCTGATTTCTCCTGCCTGTGAAGGGTAGAGAGTAGGGTGGGAAGGTACACAGTGTGATTTTATGCCACCTCAGTCCCCCACCTCCTGGGGATGGTCTGACCTGGGTGATCATTTTTAGCCTGGTATTTCTTGGACATGGCCCAGGGGCTAAGGCCAGTGACAGAAAGGCTAAGATAGCACTGGCTCTCTGGCAGATTCAGCAGTGATGAGTTTACACTGGTGAACAAAATGGTTTTCTCATTTCTAACTTCTTCAGGTTTGAAATTCTGCCAAGACTATACCCTTAATAATGAAAACATCTTGAGGAGAAAGGCTGCTTAAATCCCTGAAAAATTGGATTTCTGTAATATGTTTCAAGAAAGGCAGTATCCCTGGGTAGATGTGTTTCTAAAGTTGTAATTTCAGATTATAGCTTCAACTTGTACAAATTATGCAAAATGTAACTTCAACATCCAACTAAGTGTTTTGAGCAGGTGAACCTGTTTTCATGACCAGATATGACTCATTTATTTTTGGGAACATTTATTTCTGTGAAAGCAGTATGCTCCTGACTTAGAAAACAAAGCCAAACAAAACAAAACAAAACAATTTGTTCTTTCAAGTGAGTTAAACATATCCGACAATGCCATTTTTACAGGAACCCGTTCACATGAGGCTTTTAGGGACTGCTTTGGGAGAGACCCTGCAGCTACTTGTAGCTGCACAGAAGGACCCCTACCTTCTCTGAGCTCCTCTTTCTTAGGGGATGGGGAAACTCCAAGAATTGAGAGGAGAAGGTATGTGCTAGGTGTCTTAGCATTGAACTTGATGTATTGTTCTCATAGAAATAACCATACACTATAAAATATACTATCAATTTGATTTTTCTGGTTATAGTTTAAAATAGGTTTTTGGGGGCTGGCTTGGAAACCTATTTACTGTCTGCAATATTATTTCCCTCAGAAAATTTACTTAAAGAGAACTTTTAAAATTCTTTATTGTTTAAATTATTACATATAGTATTACATATGTCTCCTTTCCCC
>NW_005357414.1:3692999-3710700 GCF_000412655.1 Myotis brandtii | reverse complement strand
ATTCCACAAATAAGTGAGATCATGTGATATTTATCTTTCTCTGACTGGCTTATTTCGCTTAGCATAATGCTCTCCATGTCCATCCATGCTGTTGCAAATGGTAAGAGTTCTTTTTTTATAGCAGCATAGTATTCCATTGTGTAGAGGTACAGCCATTTTTTAATCCACTCAGCTGCTGATGGGCACTTAGGCTGTTTCCAAATCTTTGCTATTGTAAATTGTGCTGCTATGAACATAGGGGTGCATTTGTCCTTTCTGATTGGTGTTTCTGGTTTCTTGTGATATATTCCTAGAAGTAGGATTACTGGGTCAAATGGGAATTTCATTTTTAATTTTTTGAGGAAACTCCATACTGTTTTCCACAGTGGCTGCACCAGTCTGCATTCCCACCAGCAGTGCACAAGGGTTCCTTTTTCTCCACAACCTCACCAGCACTTGTTTTTTGTTGATGATAGCCATTCTGACAGGTGTGAGAAGGTACCTCATTGTCATTTTGATTTGCATCTCTCAGATAATTAGTGACTTTGAGCATGTTTTCATATGTCTCTGGGCCTTCTGTATGTCCTCTTTCAAAAAGTGTCTAAGTCCTTTGCCCTTTTTTTATTGGATTATTTATCTTCCTTTTGTTAAGATGTATGAGTTCCCTATAAATTTTGGAGATTAGGCACTTATCGGATATAACATTGGCAAATATGTTCTCCCATGCAGTGGGCTTTTTTGTTTTGTTGATGGTTTTCTTTTGCTGTGCAGAAGCTTTTTATTTTGATGAAATCCCATTTGTTTATTTTCTCCTTAGTTTCCATTGCTGTAGGAGCTGTATTGGTAAAGATATTGCTACGACATATGTCTGCTATTTTGGTGCCTACGGCTTCTTCTAAGATTTTTATGGTTTCCCATCTTATGTTTAAGTCCTTTATCCATTTTGTTTCTCTTTCTGTGAGTTCATTATCTATATGTAAAAGCCCAGCGACCTGAATGGTGGAATGACCAGAATGACCAGAACAACTGTTGGCTGTGACACATACTGTGGCAGCCAACCAGCCTGATCTGGGCCCCGATTGGCCACCCTCCTGGCTGGCCTGGCCCCTGATCAGCCCCCAACATCCCAATCGGGGGCAGGGCCAGCTGGCCAACTGCTGGTGGCCCCTCTTCCCTGCCAGCTCAGCCTGATGGACCCCCATCAGGGCAGGCCAGCTGGACCATACCCATGCATGAATTTGTGCACCAGGCCTGTAGTTGGTGTATAAAAAGGCCATAGATTTCTGAGTGTTAATTTTGTATCCTACTACATTGTTGAATTCATTTATTAAATCTAGTAGTTTTTTTATGGAGTCTTTAGGGTTTTCTGTGTCCAATATCATGTCATCTGTGAATAATGACAGTTTTACTTCTTCTTTTCCAATTTGGCTGCCTTTTATTTCTTCTTCTTGTCTGATTGCTATGGCTAGCACTTCCAGTACTATGTCGAACAGGAGTGGTGAGAGTGGGCATCCCTGTCTTGTTCCTGTTCCTAGGGGAAATGGTTTTAGTTTTTGCCCATTGAGTATAATGCTGGCTGTAGATTTGTCATATAAGGCTTTTATTATGTTGAGGTATGATCCCTCTCTTCCCACTTTGCTGATAGTTTTTTAAAGATAACTTTTGAGATAAAACCCCTTTATAGTTCAGTCTTGACTCTTTTGGCAGACACCAATGGTACAAAAGTGAATTTTAACCCCTCCTACATTACATGGTCATAAATTCTGAGATTCTGGCCTATGATCTTACAAGGTTTAATTATATTTTATTCTGTTACTTTATTTTGAGAGATAACCATAGTCATTTGTGAATCCCAAGAACAAGTTATACAGAGTAGGGCAAAAGTAGGTTTACAGTTGTTCATATTATTTTGTAAAATAATACAAAAATTAATAAATAATAATGCAAGAATAAACTCTATGTTTTGCATACTCACAACTGTAAACCTATTTTTGCCTTACCCTGTATTTATCATCAGCTGTGAGATCCTACTTTGCAGAAGTCATATGTGAATAAAATAAAAAATCAAAGTACCATTAAAACATTTAGTCTCCCAGCTAAAATATTACATTTTCACAGTTGTATAAACTTTCAGGCTTGTCATAGCCCCTTCCAAGCCATTGGCCACTAGAAACCTTACAATATTCCCTGTAATGTGGGTAGGAGTTAGGTATTAAGGTATTATTGTATTATCCTAATAAACTAATTTTAGGAGAACCTAGATAAGTGACTATTTACAAAGAAGGCCCCATGAAAGAAAAGGTTTTGAGTTAACTGTAGCCAAATAATTATTAAGATGGGGTGCCAAATAGAGCCTTAAAGGGGAAGGTCAAAAAAGGTGGTCAAGAGGAAATCCCTTAACTAAAGGATTTTGTGGCCTGTGAGTGTCTCTTTTCCTCAAAGAAAAGGATTTGCTTCTATTACTTTGGAGCCCAACTCATGACCTTTCACCTTTAGGATAAAGGTAATAATCAGTAGACCACAGAAGCAAGCCCCCTCTGTTAAATGTTGCCTGAGTTTCTTCCCTTTAATTTCAGTTTTATCCAAGTATGAAAACCAAATTACTATTTTTGCTGACTACCTAGAAGAATTTCCAGATACAGATGACCTGGTATGGATCTTGGGGAAACAGCATCTCCTTAAAACAGGTAAGGTTTGGTAGCATTTGTCTGTGAGAACCCAAATAAAGTGGGTGTTTGAGGTCAAGGTCCTATACAGTTTTCCTCCTTGGGTTGGCAGAACATGACCTTGATAACTGTTAATCCTACTCTCTAGCTGATTTATCTGGCAGCCAAAGAAGTTTAAGCCTCAGGCCCTTCTCTTGCAGAGGCCCCTTCCAAGACCTTAAGAGGCCCTTGCAGCATGTTTATATGGTCGTAAGTGTTTATACAATTTGAAAAGGTCATATATTTGTATTCTTTCCCCTAAAGGAGAATCCCTGAATTCTGTAAGACTCAGGTTTCAAAAAGCATGGACCCACTCCTGGTATCAGTAACCAGTATCTAGTCTTTGATGACTGGGCTACATACTTTTCATTCCTCACATGTCCTTTTCTGTCTAGGTTAAAGCACTGGAGACTTCTAAACAGCCCATGGCTGTCAGAAACAATATCAGACACTGAGAAGTCTTGTAGTTTGAGATATTTTGCTGATTATAGCTCTGTTTTACTTTATTCTGATTGTGTATAGAACATGCAGCTAGATAGATGGAAAGGAAGCTTGAATTTGTCTTTTTGTTGTTGTTGTTAACCCTCAGCCGAGGATATTTTTTCTATTGCTTTGGAGGGAGGGAGGGAGCGGGAGAGAGAGAGAGAGAGAGAGAGAGAGAGAGAGAGAGAGAGAGAGAGACATTGATATAAGGGAGACACATTGATTGGACACTTTGATTGGTTGCCTCCTGCACAGGAACTGACTGTGGCCAGGGATTGAACCTATAACCCAGGTATGTGCCCTTGACTTGGAATCACACCCAAAACCCTCCAGTGCACAGGCCAATCCTCTAACCACTGAGATACACTGACTAGGGCTGAATTTGTCTTTCTTACTCTTACATTCTCATAGATTGGGAAAGATCTTTAAACCTAAAACTGCTAATGGCCCTGTACACAGATAAATCCTGAGCTTGAAAAGAGGCAGCTCTAATTTTGTATCTGTCTGAGGAGAGGCCCCAGCATGGAGGGAATAACAGGAAGAAGCTCATCAAAAAGCAGGAAAGGAAGTTAGGCATTTTGTAGCTCCTCCTGAGTCTGGCTTCATAATTTTGATGGGACAAGACTGAACAGTGGAAAACGGCCAGGGCTAGCCATTAGGAGAATTTTTCTATTCAGACTCTTCTACTACCTTAGATAAGTCATTTTCTCTTTTGGAGCTTAACTCCCTTCACTAGCACATAAAATGAGGAGACTGGAGCTCATCTCTTCTAGTTCTGCATTCCTTGACAACAGAAATCACTAGGTTGTCAAACATACCCATATTCAAATGTTAAATTGCAAAATGACTTTCAAAGTGAAATTGTTAAAATGTCCATACAACTTCCCCAGACTTCCTAGCATATAGGGAAGGTGAGAGGTATAGAAAATATCAGAGGAAGGAAGGAGTGACTGATCTTTACATTTTGAGAGGAGGCATATATAATAGCAGCTAACATTTATGCAGGCTTACTACATACTGTAGCATCTAAGCACTTTCATGTATTATCTTGTGGAATGCTCACAACTCTATGAAGTAGGTGCTCTCCCCATTTTATGGATGATGAGAATGAATCTCAGTGACAGGGCTACACAGTTGGTAAGTAGAATAGTCAGGGTTCAAACCCAGGGAGAGTTTGACTCCAGGAATCTTACTCTTAACCATTATACATCTGCTTCCCAAAATGTGCCAGACACTGTGGACATGAAGGGGAAGGAAAATTCAGACAGTAATTTTCTGATTAGTTAAAAGGAAAGGCAAGGGAGAAAATAGAAACTATAGACTGATACTAAATTTCCTTTTTTTTTTCTTTTAAAATGCAATGGATATGAGTACTATACTATACAGAATACAAACATGAGGATATGTTGTTGAAAAGGGGGAGAGAGAAGAGTAAGAAAGATAGAACCACATCTAAATATTGATGGGAACATGGAAGCCATATTTGTGGCCATCGAAATAAATTTGTCATAAAATACAAGAAAGCATACTTTCAAAATAGACACAAAAACATTTATGATGTTATACATCCATTTAGATTACAAATACCAGTTGCACTAGGTGGTATTAATACATTGCTTACATAATTAATTTGCTTAACAGGGAACTTTCATTTTAGTTAAACATGTCCACATGTGTACACCCCACCACACACACACACCCATACCCAGTTTTAGATAACAGAAAGTGGGTACTGATGACAGATTCAGTCAAATGTCACCAATTAGGCAGGGCTGATTGCCTTGTTAGTTGGTTACCTAGGATCCTTGCTTTTCCTATTCTTTGTCTTATGGCTATGACCCCAGTGTTAGTACCTGCCAAGACCATGGAGCTCAGTGGAAAAGAGACAGGTGCCACCCAGCAGCATTGTACTAGTCAGTGGCTCTTGTCAAAACATAGGTAGGGGGAAATGTTGAAATTATTTGGTTAAAATGAGATTGGGTTTCTTATGAATTTCCCTAGCCCCATAATAATGAAATTACCTGGTTATTTGAAAATTAGTTTGCCGCTGGATCGGAAATCAAAAGCAGATATCTTTAGATGGGATATGGTGATTTAATTTGAATTTCACATTTAATTACAGAAAAATCTAAGCTGTTGTCTGATATAAGTGCTCGTCTATGGTTTACATACAGAAGGAAATTTTCACCAATTGGTAGGTATATGATTTGTTATACTGTGCTTTCTTCCTTGTACATAGCTTGCCTGAAGTTTTCAGCGAGTTCACAGAAATCTCCAAATTAGAAGCTCACTATGATTAAGAATTTGATTTAGGGGAGTATTTAAGTCTTACACTTCATGCAAAAGTTTCATTGCCAAGGAACCTCATCATGTATGGCTCCATACTGTTAATGTGTAATACCAAGATACTTTTGAGCCCACCTCCAAGTGTTCAAGCTCTGGATTGTATTATTTATTTTACTTCTGAGAGTAAGGAAAAAGTCAGACTTTTAATTTGGGCAATATTTATTAAATTATAATCTACTGCTTTGTGTAGATTATAATTTAATCAAGTAGCTACTTGATTATTAAAGACAATTATACCTGAAGAAAAGAAAGTAATTCTTTTGATTGTTTTCCCCTATGAAATGAGAACACCTTGCCACTGGGAGATGAATGAAGATAGATTTCCTTGGACCTAATTCTAGGTTTAGAGTACCAGCTGCTGTCTAGAAAAAAAAAGGACAATTCAATAAGCTAAGTGAACAGGCTCCCTCTAGAGAAAATTTCTAAAATGTTTGCAAGTAGGGTGACCTATTTCTGGTATCATGGCCCTGTGGGAAAAGATTACCAAACCCAAATGGTGGAAGCTATTCTCCTAACAGGAAACCTGTCTGACCAATTTTGATACAGGACTGGACCTATTAATTGGCTTCAGATCAAGTTTTCTGATAAAGTGCCAAAAATGAAGTCCACACAGACATTTTTTTCCCTCTGCAGGAAGTACCTGAGCAGTAAAACAAACAAAATAGCTATTTTCAGTACCCAGTGATTCTAAACTGTTAACTGTCTCCGGTGAAGAGGTCTTTGCAAAGCTTGAAGACATTTGCAATTCAACTCTGACAATGTTTTGGCATTCGATGCTCTCTTCTTTATGTGAGCTTCACTGAAACTTTTCCATACTAATCTGGCCAGTAATCCCAATATGAGCAAGAGCCAAGGGCTCCTCTTCTAGCTCTCAAGTTGGCTCAACCCTTCTCTTGTTACTGTAGCAACTCTCCTTCAATCCCCACAACAAAAGGAAAGGGGCAGCCACCTTGGCTCACTTGTCTTATAAGGTTGATGGCCCCCTTTAAAGTTACTTTTGTGAGATCATGCTCATAGTATACTTGTTCACTTCCATATTGGGATATGAAAGCAATAAAAGCAGAATGTCTCCTCTGCCATCCAAGTTATCTGATTTCATTGGTACCATGAAAAAGGATAGTGAGCTCATCCTGACCACATTTGTGGGATTTTTGTTACATCAAGTGTTCTTAAAATGGAACTCTTTGTCTTATTTCATTTATTAGCTGGTTTTGTGCCTTTTAAAGATATAGTACATTTCTAATTTATTAATAGTATTCTTTTAATATATATTACATACAATGTATTATATATATAATATATTTATTGTCAAAACATAGATAGGGGAAATGTTGAAATTATTTGGTTAAAATGTGATTGGGTTTCTTATGAATTTCAGAGAGAGGAAGGGAGAGGGAAAGAGAGATAGAAGCTATCTCTTGCACGCCCTACACTAGTGGGTGGAGCCTGCAACCTGGGCATGTGCCCTGATCAGGAATTGAACCATGACCTCCTGGTCATAGGTAGATGCTCAACCACTGAACAACACTGGCTGGGCTATTAATAGTATTCTTAATTGTGACCTTACTCATAACACCAAATATTTCCATTATCCTGAGTGGGTTGTAGAACACTTTCCCAGATACTCTCTCACTTGATTCTTATAATCCCCACTGATAGTAGCCAGGGTATATGCTATTATCCCCAGTCTGTAGATGAGATTTAGATTTAGGTATTTAGAGACTGGTCTTCTGATGCCCAATTTAAGATTCTTTTCTCTATTTTACATTGCCCTTCTTGCTGTTCAGATCTTTATAATGTACATTTAGAACAGTCAAAAGTCTTCCAGATATCTTTGACCATTTTGATGATTGCCTTTCATAGCATTTATTTCTTAAGTAAGGTAAGATGGGTTTCCCTGAAAGGTGAGCTGTTCAAAGCCAGGTTTGGTCAAACAGATAATTATATGGCATAGACTAAGTGTTGGTAGTCATACATTGCACTCGTCTACCAAAATTGCATGCATACCTAGAAGTCTCCAAGCAGAAAACATAAGGGACAGGTTCTGTTCATTTGTTTATTTTGTTTTTGGCCATAGGACCCATTTTGGTTAACTCAGCATTAACTTTGCAAGTTCTACCCTGTAACAAACCCTGTTTGATATCTGGCTATATCTCTTACCTCTTTTCAGTGTGTGTGTGTGTGTGTGTGTGTGTGTGTGTGTGTGGGTGTGTGTGTGTGTGTGTGGGTGTGGGTGTGTGTGTCTATCTTGTATGATTCCCAGACATGCTGATTGTTTTGGGAAAGGGCAATTTCAGGAACTCATATTTATTGCCATCCATTTTGCCAACAGGAGGAACGGGCCCTTCATCAGATGCTGGCTGGGGATGTATGCTACGCTGTGGACAGATGATGCTGGCTCAAGCCCTTATCTGCAGACACTTGGGAAGGGGTGAGTTAAATTTGTTCTCTAAACTTCCTTAGAGACCTCTTCAGTAGGGCTTACTGCTGGTGGTTTCATATTTGTGGTGAACTTGAGGAATACTCACTAACCGAGCTACAGGTCCTAAAAGTGCTCCATGTAAGCTCAAGTGGTGTGGTTGACAAGTTGACAAAGTCTCCCATGAGAAGGAAAGAGGCGACATTTCCTTGTGAATCACCAAGCCAGAGGGACAGAATTGAACCTTGAGGCAGGTGTGTCATTTAGTTTCCATCTTCGTCATTGTGTGACTGAGTCCTTAAACGGGTCACATAACAAAGGGAGCAGGAGGAAGGGTGTGGTGGTAGGTCTGTTTCTTGACCTCATTTAAAATATCTGCCTGGCAAAGGATGTAAATGACATAAAGGAAATGCCTAATGAGGGAGCTGGTGCTATTTTGGTTTTGGTTCACTGAAGATGTCCATTTGATGATTAAGGGATCCTTAAATTACCTTCCTCAAAAAACTACTTTATTAAAATCATTTCAGTAATCATTGTTGGAACTCTTGAGTCTTCCTTTCTTTTTTAAAAAAAATCTATCTTTATTGATTTCAGAGAGGAAGGGAGAGGGAGAGAGAGATAGAAATATCAATGATGAGAGAGAATCATTGATTGGCTACCTCCTTCATGCCCCACACTGGGGATCGAGCCCGCAACCCAGGCAAATGACCTGACCAGGAATCAAACCATGACCTCCTGGTTCATAGGCTGATGCTCAACCACTGAGCCACACTGGCTGGGCAATTCTTGCTTTTTTAAGATGTGTGCTTCCCTGTGAGCATCTGTAGGGTGACCCTGACTGGATGCCAGTTTTGGCAATTGAGTGAAAGTCCAGTTCAACTTGAGGATGAAGGAGTGAAAGAACACCTTAAATGAGATTTTCTGCTGAAATCGTTGAGATTCAGAGAATGGAAACATTATTCCTTTTCTCCATTGTGCAACCTCACACACCCTGCTGCCATTATCACAAATGATTGTGGAAGGATCTGGGGAGATTTGAGGGCCTGATTCCTTCTTTTTGGGGTTTAGGATATGTTGTGCCTGCTTTCTGTTTATCAGATGAAGAAACTGAGGCTCAGGAAGTAAGTGACTTTCCCAGGGTCAAACAGCTAGAAAACATAGATTTGGGACTATAATGTAGGACTTCTGACTCCTTGTTCAGAGATGTCTCTATGGTACACTTCTTGGAGAAGATTCATTCTTACTATTTAACTTTTTCTCATTTATAATATGTTTTTATTGATTTCAGAGAGAGGAAGGGAGAGGGAGACAGAGATAGAAACATCAATGATGAGAGAGAATCATGGATCAGCTGCCTCCTGCATGCCCCACTCTGGGGATTGAGCCCACAACCCAGGCATATGCCCTGACCAGGAATTGAACTGTGACTTCCTGGTTCATAGGTTGATGCTCAACCACTGAGCTTACTGGCTGGGTGACTTTTTTTCATTTATAAATGAGAATATGTTTCTTCTGGGGGGTGGGGAATAAGAGATCAACCAAAGAGCTTGTATGCATATAAGCATAACCAATGGACACAGACAATGTTGAGGTGAAGGTCGGGACTTAGGGGCAGGGGCAGGCTGAGAGAGGACAATAGGGGGAAAAGGGGACATATGTAATACTTTCAACAATAAAGAATTTTAAAAAAGGTGTTTCTTCTGCAAGTGAATTTTGTGAAAAGCAAACTGGGGGAAAAAATCCCAGTAAGCAGTCTCAATTATTTTAATGTAAAAGCAAATAGCAGGAAGGATTTGGGAATAGATCTTATAGCAAAGATGAATTAGAAGATATAATTTTGTGAAGAAGTGTTTTGTTGTGTTTCCTATTTAGTTATTGAGGTGGATTCACTTATCACCGTCATCAGAAACTATTTAGTGGTACTTACTAGTAACAGCCAGCTAATCAGGATTTGCCCAGACTTGGACAATTTGGTAGCTGATGAAAAACAGTTGGATACAGATAACCCTCTGAAGTCTGTGCTGAATATGAAGTTTAAAACTTTGGTTTCAGAAATACTCAAAGCAAAGAGAATAGAAGACTCTGGAGATAATGGCCTTTGGCTTCAAGTAAAATTAAGTTGTGAATTCAAACTCTTTCTAAAACCTCAGTAGATAAATTTATGTCTTGGAAGCAAAGCAAGCCTCAGAATTCTGTCCCATTAGACAGAGTTCCTAGAGCAGAGGGATAGGAGCAGTGCATCCTGTCCACAGCAGTGATTATGGCAAGTTTTTGCAGTTGTCATCAGTAGCATTGGAGGGTTGTGCCTAAGTCATGGATGGGATCCCTACAGATGTGATTATTTTGGTTTTGGTCATAAGGAAACCTTGAACACTGATAGCAAAGGTATTTGTTTTTGCAAAGCTCAGTGTGGACTTTTTAAATGTTGTGTAAAATTGGCAGCATGCAATTTTTTAAAGCTTCCTTAGCTCTGAATTGTGTATCTTCCCCCTGTGAACTGTTGTGTGTCAGAATAGCACTCCCCCCATGAGACTCTTTTGGTAATGCTGCCAAAATATAAGGAGAAAGCCGTTGCTGTCTGTGTGGTGATGAGACACTGGCATCTGGGTGATATACGGATATGTTGCTGGGTTTTGTGTGACCCCTTGGTCACTGAGTAGCTGACCAGAAAGGCCTTTATGAGACTGTTTTCATATAATATTTACCCACTTCTAGCCCTGGGGCTAAGTCAATTCCTTGGTCAACTTCTTGTTTTGCTTTTACTTTACACCTATCAAGTCTTTGAAAGTAATCAGTTTCCAGATGCCTTTGTCATCAAAATTAAAGATATGTAGGAATGTTCTAAGTTGGTCATTCCTGCCATTAAGATATAACTTCTTTGTTGTCCTTCTAACCTCATGGTTATAATAAGAGTTCAGAGAAGTAATAAGAAATTATAAAAAAAACTTAACCTTTTTTTTTTCCCTAAAAGACTGGAACTGGGAGAAACAAAAAGAACAACCCAAAGAATACCAGCGGATCCTACAGTGCTTCTTAGATAGAAAAGACTGTTGCTACTCTATCCATCAAATGGGTAAGGTCACATCAGTGGTTTAAAGACAATGCCTGTACCTGCTCTTCTTGTCCCCTACCTTGTATGTGGCTCCACTAAGTTGTCCACCTGTTTATTTATGCAGAAAGTTGGGATTTTGTGGCATGCTGGAAGACCTTTTGCTAACATGTTTATTTTTTTTCCACATAAAAACAGCACAAATGGGTGTAGGAGAAGGAAAGTGTGTGTGTGTGTGTGTGTGTGTGTGTGTGTGTGTGGGTGTGTGTGTGTGTGTGTGGGTGTGGGTGTGTGTGTCTATCTTGTATGATTCCCAGACATGCTGATTGTTTTGGGAAAGGGCAATTTCAGGAACTCATATTTATTGCCATCCATTTTGCCAACAGGAGGAACGGGCCCTTCATCAGATGCTGGCTGGGGATGTATGCTACGCTGTGGACAGATGATGCTGGCTCAAGCCCTTATCTGCAGACACTTGGGAAGGGGTGAGTTAAATTTGTTCTCTAAACTTCCTTAGAGACCTCTTCAGTAGGGCTTACTGCTGGTGGTTTCATATTTGTGGTGAACTTGAGGAATACTCACTAACCGAGCTACAGGTCCTAAAAGTGCTCCATGTAAGCTCAAGTGGTGTGGTTGACAAGTTGACAAAGTCTCCCATGAGAAGGAAAGAGGCGACATTTCCTTGTGAATCACCAAGCCAGAGGGACAGAATTGAACCTTGAGGCAGGTGTGTCATTTAGTTTCCATCTTCGTCATTGTGTGACTGAGTCCTTAAACGGGTCACATAACAAAGGGAGCAGGAGGAAGGGTGTGGTGGTAGGTCTGTTTCTTGACCTCATTTAAAATATCTGCCTGGCAAAGGATGTAAATGACATAAAGGAAATGCCTAATGAGGGAGCTGGTGCTATTTTGGTTTTGGTTCACTGAAGATGTCCATTTGATGATTAAGGGATCCTTAAATTACCTTCCTCAAAAAACTACTTTATTAAAATCATTTCAGTAATCATTGTTGGAACTCTTGAGTCTTCCTTTCTTTTTTAAAAAAAATCTATCTTTATTGATTTCAGAGAGGAAGGGAGAGGGAGAGAGAGATAGAAATATCAATGATGAGAGAGAATCATTGATTGGCTACCTCCTTCATGCCCCACACTGGGGATCGAGCCCGCAACCCAGGCAAATGACCTGACCAGGAATCAAACCATGACCTCCTGGTTCATAGGCTGATGCTCAACCACTGAGCCACACTGGCTGGGCAATTCTTGCTTTTTTAAGATGTGTGCTTCCCTGTGAGCATCTGTAGGGTGACCCTGACTGGATGCCAGTTTTGGCAATTGAGTGAAAGTCCAGTTCAACTTGAGGATGAAGGAGTGAAAGAACACCTTAAATGAGATTTTCTGCTGAAATCGTTGAGATTCAGAGAATGGAAACATTATTCCTTTTCTCCATTGTGCAACCTCACACACCCTGCTGCCATTATCACAAATGATTGTGGAAGGATCTGGGGAGATTTGAGGGCCTGATTCCTTCTTTTTGGGGTTTAGGATATGTTGTGCCTGCTTTCTGTTTATCAGATGAAGAAACTGAGGCTCAGGAAGTAAGTGACTTTCCCAGGGTCAAACAGCTAGAAAACATAGATTTGGGACTATAATGTAGGACTTCTGACTCCTTGTTCAGAGATGTCTCTATGGTACACTTCTTGGAGAAGATTCATTCTTACTATTTAACTTTTTCTCATTTATAATATGTTTTTATTGATTTCAGAGAGAGGAAGGGAGAGGGAGACAGAGATAGAAACATCAATGATGAGAGAGAATCATGGATCAGCTGCCTCCTGCATGCCCCACTCTGGGGATTGAGCCCACAACCCAGGCATATGCCCTGACCAGGAATTGAACTGTGACTTCCTGGTTCATAGGTTGATGCTCAACCACTGAGCTTACTGGCTGGGTGACTTTTTTTCATTTATAAATGAGAATATGTTTCTTCTGGGGGGTGGGGAATAAGAGATCAACCAAAGAGCTTGTATGCATATAAGCATAACCAATGGACACAGACAATGTTGAGGTGAAGGTCGGGACTTAGGGGCAGGGGCAGGCTGAGAGAGGACAATAGGGGGAAAAGGGGACATATGTAATACTTTCAACAATAAAGAATTTTAAAAGTGTTGTTTCTTCTGCAAGTGAATTTTGTGAAAAGCAAACTGGGGGAAAAAATCCCAGTAAGCAGTCTCAATTATTTTAATGTAGCAAATAGCATATGTAATACTTTCAACAATAAAGAATTTTAAAAAAGGTGTTTCTTCTGCAAGTGAATTTTGTGAAAAGCAAACTGGGGGAAAAAATCCCAGTAAGCAGTCTCAATTATTTTAATGTAAAAGCAAATAGCAGGAAGGATTTGGGAATAGATCTTATAGCAAAGATGAATTAGAAGATATAATTTTGTGAAGAAGTGTTTTGTTGTGTTTCCTATTTAGTTATTGAGGTGGATTCACTTATCACCGTCATCAGAAACTATTTAGTGGTACTTACTAGTAACAGCCAGCTAATCAGGATTTGCCCAGACTTGGACAATTTGGTAGCTGATGAAAAACAGTTGGATACAGATAACCCTCTGAAGTCTGTGCTGAATATGAAGTTTAAAACTTTGGTTTCAGAAATACTCAAAGCAAAGAGAATAGAAGACTCTGGAGATAATGGCCTTTGGCTTCAAGTAAAATTAAGTTGTGAATTCAAACTCTTTCTAAAACCTCAGTAGATAAATTTATGTCTTGGAAGCAAAGCAAGCCTCAGAATTCTGTCCCATTAGACAGAGTTCCTAGAGCAGAGGGATAGGAGCAGTGCATCCTGTCCACAGCAGTGATTATGGCAAGTTTTTGCAGTTGTCATCAGTAGCATTGGAGGGTTGTGCCTAAGTCATGGATGGGATCCCTACAGATGTGATTATTTTGGTTTTGGTCATAAGGAAACCTTGAACACTGATAGCAAAGGTATTTGTTTTTGCAAAGCTCAGTGTGGACTTTTTAAATGTTGTGTAAAATTGGCAGCATGCAATTTTTTAAAGCTTCCTTAGCTCTGAATTGTGTATCTTCCCCCTGTGAACTGTTGTGTGTCAGAATAGCACTCCCCCCATGAGACTCTTTTGGTAATGCTGCCAAAATATAAGGAGAAAGCCGTTGCTGTCTGTGTGGTGATGAGACACTGGCATCTGGGTGATATACGGATATGTTGCTGGGTTTTGTGTGACCCCTTGGTCACTGAGTAGCTGACCAGAAAGGCCTTTATGAGACTGTTTTCATATAATATTTACCCACTTCTAGCCCTGGGGCTAAGTCAATTCCTTGGTCAACTTCTTGTTTTGCTTTTACTTTACACCTATCAAGTCTTTGAAAGTAATCAGTTTCCAGATGCCTTTGTCATCAAAATTAAAGATATGTAGGAATGTTCTAAGTTGGTCATTCCTGCCATTAAGATATAACTTCTTTGTTGTCCTTCTAACCTCATGGTTATAATAAGAGTTCAGAGAAGTAATAAGAAATTATAAAAAAAACTTAACCTTTTTTTTTTCCCTAAAAGACTGGAACTGGGAGAAACAAAAAGAACAACCCAAAGAATACCAGCGGATCCTACAGTGCTTCTTAGATAGAAAAGACTGTTGCTACTCTATCCATCAAATGGGTAAGGTCACATCAGTGGTTTAAAGACAATGCCTGTACCTGCTCTTCTTGTCCCCTACCTTGTATGTGGCTCCACTAAGTTGTCCACCTGTTTATTTATGCAGAAAGTTGGGATTTTGTGGCATGCTGGAAGACCTTTTGCTAACATGTTTATTTTTTTTCCACATAAAAACAGCACAAATGGGTGTAGGAGAAGGAAAGTCAATTGGCGAATGGTTTGGACCAAATACAGTTGCACAGGTGTTAAAGTAAGTAAGAGTCTGGCATTCACTTTATTATACTATCTCTTATGCCTTCCTCCTCCGCCAATTCAATGTGCCATCAACCTAACTATTCTTGCCATTCCACTAAGTAAGCCATCCCACTAAACCAGCAAACATCTGTACCATTTTTCTCAGACAGTTTTTTGAAATGTGTAACTGGCATAGCTGTCTTGGTATATCAGAGGGATAGTCATTGGTACCAGTATATGTAGAGGTACCTCAGGACTCATTTGGTATCCCCACAGAGTGGTGCTCATGTGCCATCAGCATGAGGGTCACTTTGAAGCCAAAGTATTCATACTAAGTGGGGGAGACTGAGCCAGCCTAGGCAAGACATGGACTCCCACCCTGTATAGTATTATAAAAAACCCACTTATTCATTTATTTATTCATTCAACATTTACTGGGTATCTTTACTGTGCTAAGTGCATGGTGTACAGAAATGAACTAGACACACTCCTTGCCTCAAGGAACTCATGACTTATTGGAGGAGGCAAACCCAAGGGAGTCTTGGAATCTGTCTGTGATCTCTTAGCAGACTTCACGTGCCCCAGCTTAGTAATTTTGCACTTGTTCTGTTAAATTCCAAAATTCACCTCCCATAGTAAGAGGCAAGATGGAGAAGCCTGGACCAATGTTTAGGAAGTGAATGAAGTGAGTGGCATCAGGACCTATACCTGCAGGTCACCTTGCCTGTTATCACTCTCCTTCCTGACAACATATCACCAAATGAAAACTCCATGAGGGCAAAGCTTGTATTTGTCTTGCTCACTGCTGGAACACTAGCACATAAAACTGACTGGCACACTTAAGTGCTCAATAAATATTTGATGAATGAATCTGGGGTTGGATTTAGCATCAGAAGACTGAAATCATTGGGCCTTCTTTGATGTAGCCTGTTTCAATTCTGGGCTCTCTGGAGCATGATAGAGGTACCTGATCCCTGCAAAGTACAGATGGGGTACGGATTCAATTATTAGTCAGTCTTCAATGAACTAGAACACATTGTAAATGTGCTTGTGATGGGAGTAGTCTGGATTTCCTGGGGAACCAAGTGAAACCAATATCTTGGTTTTACTTTTCGCTACCAGTGTAGTATGTCTGAGACTACTTTCTTACCTTAGTCTGTATTGCCTTTTGGAGTATCATTGACTCTGCAGAGTGAGGTTTTGGCAGTATTTCGGGAGCCACTGTAGGAACCCAGAGTAGAAAGCGTAGAAGATTAGAATGGCTATGCTGAGTCCAAAACCCAGCTTGAAATGGTTGGTTTTTAAGTGATATCCCTCAGAATTTGCTTCTTTATTCTCAAGTATAGGCATGGTGCACGAATTCGTGCATGGGTGGGGTCCTGTGGCCTGGACAGCGATCAGGGCTGATTAGGGCCATCTCGCCCAGTCTGGGGGAGGGACCGTGGGAGGTTGGCTGTGGGAGCTCACTGACCACCAAGGAGCAGCTCCTGTGTTGAGCGTCTGCCCCCTGGTGGTCAGTGCGTGTCATGGTGACCGGTTGTTCAGTAGACTGGTTGCTTAGACTTTTATATATATAGATTTTGAAGTTCCCAACAACAAACAAATGGAAACATACATTTTTAGAAACATTTAACTAGGTTCAGATACATGATTGTTATCATTAACAGCAGTGTATAGTATCATTATTATTATTTTAAAAAATTCTTTATTGTTTAAAATATTACATACCAATAGAGTATTACATGTTTCCTTTTTCCTCCATTGACCACTCCCGGGCCACCCCCACCCCCCAGCACATGCCCTCACCTCCTCCTAGTGTCTGTGTCTATTGGTTATGCTTATATGCATGCATTCCAGTTTTTTGGTTGATCTCTTACCCCCTTCCCCTGCCTGCCCTCTGAATTTTGATGGTCTGTTTGATGCTTCTCTGTCCATGGATCTGTTTTTGTTTGTCAGTTTATGTTTTTCATTATATTCCACAAATGAGTGAGATGTGATATTTATCTTTCTCTGACTGGCTTATTTTGCTTAGCATAATGCTCTCCATGTCCATCCATGCTGTTGCGAATGGTAAGAGTTCTTTCTTTTTCATAGCAGCGTAGTATTCCATTGTGTAGATGTACTGCCGTTTTTTAATCCACTCATCTGCTGATGGACACTTGGGCTTTTCCAAATATTATCTATTGTAAATTGTGCTGCTATGAACATAGGGGTGCATTTGTCCTTTCTGATCGATGTTTCTAGTTTCTTGTGATGTATTCTTAGAAGTAGGATTACTGGGTCAAATGGGAGTTCCATTTATAATTTTTTGAGGAAACGCCATGCTGTTTTTCACAGTGGCTGCACCATTCTGCATTCCAGCCAGCAGTGCAAAAGGGTTCCTTTTTTCTCCACATCCACACCAGCGCTTGTTGTTTGTTGATTTGTTGATGCTAGCCATTCTGACAGGTGTGAGATAGTATCTCATTGGTGTTTTGATTTGCATCTCTCGAATGCTTAGTGACATTGAGCATGTTGTCATCTGTCTCTTGGCCTTCTGTATGTCCACTTTCAAAAAGTGTCTATTTAAGTCCTTTGCCAATTTTTTGATTGGATTGTTTATCTTCTTTTTGGTAGGATGTATGAGTTTCCTATAAATTTTGGATATTAGACCATTATCAGATATAACATTGGCAAATATGTTCTCCCATGTAGTGGGCTTTCTTGTTGTTTTGTTGATGGTTTCTTTTGCTGTGCAGAAGCTTTTTATTTTGATGTAGTCCCATTTGTTTATTTTCTCTTTAGTTTCCAATGCCCTAGGATCTGTATCGGTGAA
>NW_005357414.1:3639088-3692916 GCF_000412655.1 Myotis brandtii | reverse complement strand
ATTTCTGGGTTCTCTGTTCTGTTCCAATGGTCTGTCTGTATGTTCTTATGCCAGTACCAGGTAGTTTTAAGAACAGTGGCTTTGTAACATAGCTTGATATCTGGTATTGTGATCCCTCCAACTTTGTTCTTCTTTCTCAGGATTTCTGCTGCAATTCAGGGTCTTTTTTTATTCCAGATGAATTTTTAGAGTGTTTGTTCTAGGTCTATGAAATATGCGGTTGATATTTTAATGGGGATTGCATTAAATCTATAGATTGCTTTGGGTAGTATGGACATTTTAATGACATTTATTCTACCAATCCATGAACATGGTATATTCTTCCATTTGTTTATGTCTTCATCTATCTCTTTTTTCAATGTCCTATTGTTTTCTGATTGCAGGTATTTTACCTCTTTAGTTAAGTTTATTTCTAGGTATCTTAATTTTTTTTTGGTGCAATCGTAAGTGGGATTTTTTGTTTGTTTGTTTGTTTCTCTTTCTGTGAGTTCATTATTGGTGTATAGAAAAGCCATAAATTTCTGGGTATTAATTTTGTATCCTGCTATGTTGCTGAATTTATTTATTAAATATATTTGTTTTTTGATGGAGTCTTTAGGGTTTTCTATGTACAATATCATGTCCTCTGTGAATAATGACAGTTTTACTTCTTCTTTTCCCATTTGGATACCTTTTATTTTTTCTTCTTGTATGATGGCTATGGCTAGCACTTTCAGTACTGTGTCGAACAGAAGTGGTGAAAGTGGGCATCCTTATCTTGTTCCTGTTCTTAGGGGAAATGGTTTTAGATTTTGCCCATTGGATATGACATTGGCTGTAGGTTTGTCATATAAGGCTTTTATTATGTTGAGGTATGATCCCTCTATTCCCACTTTGCTGAGAGTTTTTATTAAGAAAGGTTGTTAGATTTTGTCAAATGCTTTTTCTGCATCAGTTGGTATGATTATGTGATTTTTGTCTCTCAATTTGTTTATGTGATGTATTACATTTATTGATTTGGGGATATTGTACCATCCTTGCATCCTCGGAATAAATCCCACCCGGTCATGGTGTATGATCTTTCTAATGTAATGCTGGATCTGATTTGCTAGGATTTTGTTGAGGATTTTAGCATCTATGTTCATCAAAGATATTGGCCTGTAATTCTCTTTTTTTGTGGTGTCTTTATCTGGTTTTGGGATTAGGGTAATGCTGGCTTCATAGAAAGAGCTTGGAAGTGTTTCTTCCTCTTGAATTTTTTGGAATAGTCTGAGAAGGATAGGTTTTAGTTCTTCTGTGAATGTTTTGTAGAACTCCCCTGTGAAGCCTTCTGGCCCAGGGCTTTTGTTTGCTGGAAGTTGTTTGATTACTGCTTCAATTTCCTCCATAGTTATCAGTGTATTCAGATTATTTTATTCTTCCTGATTGAGTTTGCAAGGTCGTATTTTTGTAGGAATATGTCCATTTATTCTAGGCTGACAGGAATAGAGTTCATATTTTTTTTACAATCCTTTGAAATAGAGTTCATATTTTCTTTACAATCCTTTGTATTTCTGTGGGGTCTGTTGTTATTTCATCTCTTTCATTTCTGATTTTGTTTAATCCTTTCAAAGAACCAGCTCTTGGTTTCATTGATCTTTTGTATTGTTTTTTGTTTGTTTGTTTTGTTTTGTTTTGTTTTTGTTAGGCTATTTCATTCATTTCTACTCTGATCTTTATTATCTCCTTCCTTCTGCTCACTCTGGGCTTTTCTTCTTGCTCTCTTTCTAATTCCTTAAGTTTTAGAGTTAGATAATTTATTACCAGTTTTTCTTGTTTTTTTGTTTGTTTGTTTGTTGTTGTTTTTTTGTTTTGTTTTTTTGAGGTAGGCCTGTAATGCTATGTACATCCCTCTCAGGAATGCTTTCACTGTGTCCCATAGATTTCGGATTGTTGTGTTTTCATTGCCCTTTGTTTCCAGGATGTTTTTTATTTCTTCTTTGATCACGTTGGTAACTCAATCATCCTATATAATAAAAGGCTAATATGCAAATCGACTGAATGGCGGAATGACCGGTTGCTATGATGTGCACTGACCATTAGGGGGCAGACACTCAATGCAAGAGCTGCCGCCCAGTGGTCAGTGTGCTCCTATAGGCCGAGCGCTGCTCAGCCAGAAGCCGGGCTCATGGCTGGTGAGCACAGCAGCAGTGGCAGGCGCCTCTCCCACCTCAGCAGCAGCACTAAGGATGTCTGACTGACATCTCCTGGATTGTGAGAGGGCGCAGGCCTGGCTGAGGGACACCCCCCCCCCAGTGCACGGATTTTGTGCACTAGGCCTCTAGTTGTTTAATAACATGCTATTTAGCTTCCAAGTGTTTGAAATTTTTTTGTTTTTATTGTAGTTGATTTCTAATATGCCATTGTGTTCTGAGAAGATGCTTGATATGATTTCAGTCTTTTTGAATTTGAAGAGAGTTTGCCTGTGTCCCAGTATGTGGTCTATCTTTGAAAATGCCTCATGTGCATTTGAGAAGAATGTATATTCTGTACCTTTGGGGTGAAATATTCTGAAGGTGTCAATTAAGTCCTGATCTAGTGAGTCGTTTACAATTGCTGTTTCTTTGCTGATTTTTTTGTCTAGATGATTTATCCAGTGATGTCAATGGGGTATTAAAATTCCCTACTATGATTGTATTGCTGCTGATCTCTCCTTGATATCTTTCAGAAATTTTATTTTATTTTATTTTTGTATTTGGGTGGTCCTGCATTGGGTGCATATGCGTTTACCAGAGTTATATCCTCTTGTTGTAGTCAATCCCTTTAGTATTATGAAGTGGCCTTCCTTATCTCTTGTTAACTTAGAGGTCTATTTTGTCAGATATCAGTATTGCTACCCCAGCTTATTTTTCATTTCCATTTGCGTGAATAATATTTTTTCATGTCTTCACTTTCAGTCTGTGTGAGTCCCTTGTTCTGAGGTGGGTCTCTTGTAGACATCATATATATGGGTCATGTTTTCTTATCCATTCAGCCACTCAATGTCTTTTGATTGGAGCATTTAATCCATTTATGTTTAAGGTTATTATTGATAGGTACTTGTTTGTAGCCATTTTTATTCTTTATGCCCGTGTTTCTTCTTCCCTTTCAATTTCTTGTTTTTACAACAGTCCCTTTAGCATTTCTTGCATTTCTGGCTTGGTAGTGATAAACCCCCTTATCCTTTTTTTTGTTTGTGAAGCTCCTGATTTCCCCTTCAATTTTGAATGATAGCCTTGCTGGATAGAGTATTCTTAGATTCAGTCCCTTGCTTTGCATTACTTTGTATACTTCATTGCATTCTCTCTGGCCTGTTGTGTTTCTGTTGAGAAATCATTTGATAATATAGTGAGAGATACCTTGTAGGTAACTCTCTGTCTATCTCTTGCAGCCTTTAAGATTCTCTCTTTGTCATTAACGTTTGCCATTGTAATTACGACATTTCTTGGTGTGGGTCTTTTTGGGTTCATCTTATTTGGGACTCTCTGTGACTCTTTTCTTCCTCAAATCAGGAAAGTTTTCTGTCATTTCTTCAAATAGATTTTGTAAACCTTGCTCCTCTTCTTGTACTTCTGACACACCTATTACATGGATGTTACTTCTTTACATGTTTTCTCAAAGCTCCCTTAGGCTCTTTTTCTAGGCTTTGTAATATTTTTCTCCAATTGCTGTTCAGATTGTGTGTGTTTTTTTCTGCCCTGCCTTCTAACTCACTAATTCAGTCCTCCACTTCTAGTCTACTGTTGAAACCTTACATTGTGTTTTAGCTATATCATTTTTATTTCCTCTTGATTCTTACATAAGCTGTTAATTTTCTCATCTGTTCCAGTTTATGAACTGTATAACCTTTACTCTAAATTCTTTTTCTGAAATACTGCATGTCTCCATTTCATTTAGTTCCTTTTCTTGTGATTCAGCCTTTTCTTTCCTTGGGGGGTTGTTTCTTTGTCTCCCCATTTTTGCTGTCTCTTTCTGGCCCTGGGTACCCTGCTTGGAGTTTGAGAGGTTGAAGACCCTATCAGGGCAATGGTCCTGAAATTGTTAGCCCAGAGGCTGGGTCTGCCTTGAGTCTCATACCTTTATTGTGTAGGCTCTGAGTTGTAGTCCCTTTTCCCTCAGATCTGGACCCTCAGTTGTCTGCTTCAGATGCTTGGGATGGTGTGAGCACGTTCACAGTTTCTCTGGTGTGTGATTCCCAGTGAGGACCCAGAGCCCTCTGACATGCAATTCACTGTGCGGCCCTGGAACTCATGGAAGGGTGGCACCCTAGGTCCCTCTGGCAGCGCTCTTGCAGCATGGTCCTCTGGCACCTGGCTGGGCACACCAGCTTGCTCTGGGTCACCCCGGCAGCGCTGTTCTGTAGTCTGGAGTGAGGCATGTGCTGGGTTCCTCCAGGTAGCCCCTACAGGACTGTCCCAGGGGCTGGGAGAAAGTGGGTGTGGGTTGCTCTGGGTCCCACAATCAGAGCTCCCTGTGGACCTAAGTGAGGCATGCACTGGGTTGCTGTGGGTTGCCCCTCCCAAGCTGAGGTGAAGCGGGCATGCATTGCTCTGGGTCACCTCATCAGGGCTGTCCAGGGGGCTGGGATAATGCCAGCACTGGTTGCTCTTGGTCACACAGGTTGCTCTGGGTTACACAGTCCCCACTCTCCTGTGGTCTGGAGTGGGGCATGCTCTGGGTTGGTCTGGGTTGCACCGGCAGCAGGTCCTGGGGCTTGGGGTTGAGCAGGTGCTGGGTGGCTCTGGGTCAGGCTAACAGCATGGTTTTGGTGTCCGGGGCATGGGTGGGGCACAGGGTTCCCCCTGGCTTGCACTTACTTTGAGGTCTTGGAGCCGGATCTTAGGATGCTGGGACCATGCAGGCTGGTAAGGAGGCCTGGTTCGCGAGCTCACTCTGGCAGTGCGCTCTCCCTGCGGACCTCTGGCAGCCTGCTGGTAGGTACTGCACCACTCACTGCTGGGGCACAGTGGTGGTTCCACACGGGTTATGGCTGGCAGGCGGCGTTCTCTAGGCATCTCTGCCCTTCCTTATTGAAAATTGTCTCTTCAGCTGTGTCTAATTTGTTAATTCAGGGTGGATGTTATCTGTATGAAGTAGCAACGAAAATAATTTTATGGTTGGGGGTCACCACAACATGAGGAACTGTATTAAAGGGTCGCTACATTCGGAAGGTTAAGAACCACTGCAAGGAGGAGGTGGACAATACTGCTGCCTATTCGGCCACCATTTTCTATTCTCCTCATTATTATTTTTGAGAAAGATAATATGTTAAAACAAGTAAAATAAAAGTATAAGAGTAATTAACTTCTTTCTGATAGCTACCATGGTTTGGGAGAGAATGTTTTTTCTTTTGTCGAGTGGGACTGGACTTTACCCAGGAATCTGAGTAGCCAGGTTAAACTTATTTTCTTTCAAACTGGCAAGAAGAGAAGATAAAGGAGAAATAATCATGGTACTTTGCTCAGTCTTCAGATATGCTCTCAAAGGGGGTTTCTTCCTAATCTCTTGGGTCATGCAACTCAACATGTTCTCTTTCTTCAGCCAAGCACCCAAAGCCAAAGCCATTTGCAGCACAAATGTTCTTAAACAGCATTCTCACAGCACATGGGGATGGATATGAGCAACCTGTTTCTTTCTCTGTCTCTCTCTGTCTCTCTTTCTCTCTGTCTCTCTGGATTTTCCTGGGTTGTATTCTCTGTATTATCTATCCTCCCAAAGAAATTATATATATATGACAGTTTCCATTTTCTGAATAAAGCAATAAATCAGAATATCTTTTATTTAAGGAAAGAAAACAAAACAAAACTTATTGAGAGCAGATGCATTGGTAACTCTTCTCTTTCACCCAAGAGGAGTAACATCATCTTGTGAGGTAGACTTTTCCATTTTGTAAAGTAGGGCCTCCTTTTCAAGGTTCAGAAACTGTGACTTTGTGGCATACTCAAGGTCCCTAAACATGGAATGTTCCAGTGCTCACTTGAAGGAGCTAGAGCTAACCTGAACCCCAACCTCTCTGAGGCTCAGTGTTCAGTGACTTCAGGAACACTGAGCATGGATTGTATTGTTTCCTGCTGATATTTTCATCTTCCACAATGTGACTTCCTTGTATGTTGCTTTGCAGAAAACTTGCTTTATTTGACGAATGGAATTCCTTGGCTGTTTATGTTTCAATGGATAACACAGTGGTCATTGAAGATATCAGTGAGTCCACAGTCTGTTTACCTTTCTGGGTTGTGGGTGATGAGGTCCTTCCTCACCATTCAGAAATCAGGAATGAGAGATAGATATATAGATAGATATGCAGGCAGAGAGAGGCACAGACAGAGGCAGATAGACAGACAGACAGATAGACATGGCTGGATCTTAGGATGCTGGGTCCCTGAAGACTGGGACACACACACACACACACACACACACACACACACTCACACACACACTCACACATGCACACTGGCTCTGACCTGCCCCATCAGGGCAATGGAGCTTAGGGGATCACAGAACCCTGGTTAATCATCCCCTGCACCCATTTTTTTCTCTTTCCTTTCAGTTTTATGAAAGGAAGAAAACAATTAGAGGATCTTTGCTGCTCCTCGGTGCGGTACCAGACCTTTTCCCTGCAGGACACCCAAGTGTGGATAATCAGTTAAACAACCAACATGTCTTCTGTGGAGACTGTCCCCTAGTCTAGCCCTGTGCTCCCCATTATGGGGTTAGAGAAACCAAAAGACACGGTCCCTCTCCCAAAGACCCTTGCAGACTAGTTGAGAAATGAGATTCTCTCAATGAGCCCATGATATCTGACAGGAGGTAAGGGAGTGCTCAATTGCAAGAAGGAAGAGAAGTAAGGGCTGGAAGAGTGGCCTGGGCTTCCTGTGGGAAGTGGGACGAGCTGGGTTCTGGTGGCAGACAGAGACAAAGGCCTTCTAGGCAGGGGGTGTCATGTGAGGTCTCCCTTAGTTTTGACTTTGGCATATCTGTTAGGGCTGGATACCTAATTTACCAGCTTTCTTGTCTTCTGTTTCTAGAAAAAATGTGCCGTGTCCTTCCCTTGAGTACTGATACAGACGGTGAGAGTCCCCCTGATTCTCTGAATGCTTCGAACCACAGTAAGGCCACCTCTGCCTGCTGCCCAGCCTGGAAATCCCTGCTGCTCATTGTGCCCCTCCGCCTGGGCATAAACCAAATCAATCCTGTCTATGTTGATGCATTCAAAGTAAGTCACTCCTTTTTCCGAGCCCATTGTTGCCTGCCCATCACATCGCCATGTGAGCACAGAGATCCGTGAGCAGCAGTCCACAAGTGAATTGAGAATCTTACATTCTCTTTCCCTCTAGGAGTGTTTTAAGATGCCACAGTCTTTAGGGGCATTAGGAGGAAAACCAAATAACGCCTATTATTTCATAGGATTCTTAGGTAAGAAAAGAGGAATCACAAGTAAGTCATTATGGGCTAAGGGAGGGCGGGCAGAAAGTTTGCATGGGAGACCAGGCAATTCCAATTAATGGGCCTAGTCCAGCCTGGAGATGCTGTGGTCTCTGGTCAGCTCCTTCTGTCTCTGGCCTGATCTGTGGAGAGTAATACTTCTGTGTGCCTGACATAGAGCAGATCCCCCTTGAATGTCTCCACTTCCTTGACTCTTTATAAGATGATTTCACACTGCTTTCCTACAGGACCACCTCAAGGTCACAGCATTGCTTCAGCTCATCTCTCTTTTTCCTGTGGGGCCCAGGGTGGTAGAGTGTCACTCTTTTGGCCTTGTTGATCTCTGTCTTACTGGGTCTCAGGCATTTAGTCCAGGGGCCATACTCTTCCTTCCCAGCTCCATGCAGCTGGGCCTGCAGGCTCATTGTTTAGAGCCATGACTTGATGGGAATTAGAAGAGGCAAAGACAGATATCCCTTTTCTGATAAAACCACTAATCTAATATGGACCCTAACAAGTAGCCTGACATTCCCTGCCTAGTTTGACACCTCTGGAAACCCAACCACCTTATCCACTAGCTGTGACCAGAGACACGTAAGGTCCTTGGCACACAAGGTGAGCTAGTCCAGTGCTTCTCAAATTTTAATATGCACAAGAATCACCTTGAGAATTTTTTAAAATACATGTTCGGTAGGTCTAGGGTAGTCCCTGAGAGTCTGCATTTCTAGCTAGGTAGTGCTGGTGCTGCTGGTACACACACTACACTTTGAGTACCAAGGGCCTAGACACCTGGTTAGTGCTGAAGAGCACCAGGAAGGGAGTGATGTGGTTAGGGAAATTTGGTACAGGACACCTCTCACAAGAGTGGAGTGGTCAGATACTGGACCTTGAAGAAGATTGCAAGGGACAGCCTTATATTATCAAGGGAGAACCAGAGCAGGTATGGGGGATGGTATGAGGGATATACAGAGGACAGGGTGAGGCATCTGACAGGAGGTAAGGGAGTGCTCCTTACCTTCTCCACCATCTCCTTGGAGATTCAGGGAGGTGATGTGGAGTGAAAACAAACATACTTGGTGTTGTATGTTAGTTTCCCAGTTGCTAGCTCTGTGACCACCAGAAGAGAACAACTCTCAATCTCAGGTTCCTCTTAATGGAAAATGGGGCTAACACCTCACTCACCATGTTGTCACATCAGAGTAGAGCATTCAGTAAAGAGTTAGGCATGTAGTATATACTCAATAAAAGGTGGTTCCACCCTGCCTGACCTCAACATCTCTTTCCTTTTTCTCTCTTTAAGTCTGGTGTTTCTATACAGTTGCCTCAGCTGCTCTCTCTAATGCTGCCATCTATTGGCCAAGCCTAAGAACTACAGCTTGATGGAAAATTGGGGGACTAATATTTTTCTAAGTACAAAAACGTAGTTATATAAATTTCAATGTCTTCTGTTTCTAAGTTTTTGGGTTACTGTCAAAGAAATGTTGCAAAAATCTATTTCTTATTATTTGTGTTTGAGGACAATGTTGACAACAGATTGGAAAATAATTTTGGAAGGATTTCAGTGAATAGGGTATGCCACTCCTGGGCTTCCTGGCCTCTCTTATCCCAACTTGCCCAGAAAGAATTTGCCAAGATCAAGAAGCTCTTCTGTTTCCTGAGGCCACTGGGGTGATTTTGTATAGTTTGACTACTCATGAAAGAGGTGTGGACAGTCCTCAGTGCCAAAGATAGAGGTTTACATAGTGCCCACTAACTCTCAAAAATCTTTTTTTTAACCTTCACTCCACAGTCCCCTCAACTTCCCTTTTCTGACTTACCTCCTAGTGTATTAGGTTGGGGGGTTCATATTGGTAGAATGTCTGAAGGGAGGGAATGAATGAGAACTGCCATTTTCTAAACAGCTGTTTTATGCCAGAGACTCTGCAAAGTTTTCTCTCTCTCTCTCTCTCTCTCTCATCTCTATCTCTATCTCTTTCAGTAGATAGATATGGATATAGACATAGACATAGACATAGACATAGACATAGACATAGATGTAGATATAGATAGTTATATATAGATCTATAAAAATAGGTAGATAATTATATATAGACTAGAGGCCCAGTGCACAAAATTCATGCCCTGGGGAGGTGTCCCTCAGCCCAGCCTGCACCCTCTCCAATCTGGGACCCCCTTGGGGGATGTCCGACTGCCGGTTTAGGCCCTGCGGGATTGGGCCTAAACCAGCAGTCGGACAGCCCTCTCACATTCCAGGACTGCTGGCTCCTAACCACTCGCCTGCCTGCCTGCCTGATTGCCCCTAACTGCTTCTGCCTGCCAGCCTGATCACCCCCTAATGGCTCCCCTGCCAGCCTGATTCACGCCTAACTGCTCCCCTGCCAGCCTGATCACACCCAACTGCCCTCCCCTGCTGGCCTGGTCACCCACAACTTCCCTCCCCTGCTGGCCATCTTGTGATTGCCATCTTGTGGTGGCCATCTTGTGATGATGTGGGGGCGGCCATCTTGTGACAACATGGGGGCGGCCATCTTGTGGCAGCCATCTTGTGATGACGTGGGGTGGCCATCTTGTGATGACATGAGGGTGCAAGGGCCACCTAGGCTTTTATTAGTATAGATGTATAGATATAGATATCGTTATGTATAGATATAGATAGATGGTTATAGTTATAGTTAGCATAACACCCCTGTGAGATAAAGATTTTTATTTCCATTTATACCTGAAGAAACTAATAGAGGGGATGTGTTCTTAAGAACACCCAACTAGAAAGTAGTGAAGCTGGGATTTGATCCCAGTTTGGTCATCCTTGTCTACCATACCACATTGCTTTCCTGATGCTCTCTTTCCTGAAGGGAAGCTGGGAGAAGCTCTTGCTGTGAGAAACTCTGGCCAAGGTGAGACTCTGACTGTCAGATTTGTCCTGCATAGAGGGGAAATATTTGTCTTCTGTGCTTTAGTAGGGGTTGCCACCTGGAGATCTATAGTGTGAACCCTGTGTTTGCAATTGGTTGAATAGCCTGCCTCTTCTGTTCAGGCCTTGTGAGAGACTTTAGTTTAGTTCCCACATCATTTCTAGGACTTTTTAGATTTTCTTTTCTTTCTTTATTTTTTAATCCTCACCTGAGGAAATTTTTCCATTGATTTTTAGAGAAAGTAGAAGAGAAAATATCCATGTGAGAAAAACACATTGATTGGTTGCCTCCTGCAGTGCCCTAATCAGGGCCATGGCAGGGGAGGAGCCTGCAGCTGAGATATGTGCCCTGGACTGGAGTGGAACCCGAGATCCTTGGGTCCGCAGGCCAACGCTCTATCCACTGAGCAAAACCGGCTAGGGCTAGATTTTCTCTCTCTCTCTCCCTCTCTCTCTCTCTTAAAAATAGTCTTTAAATTTTTTTTTTAATTTCAGAGAGGAAGGGAGATGGAGAGAGAGATAGAGACATCAATGATGAGAGAGAATCATTGATCAGCTGCCTCCTGCACACCCCCCGACGGGGGATCGAGCCTGCAACCCGGGCATGTGCCCTTGACTGGAATTAAACCCAGGACCCTTCAATCCGCAGGCCAACGCTCTATCCACTGAGCCAAACCAGCTAGGGCTACTATATGTCTTTTAAGCACTCTTGGAAACAGGGTACACAGGCAGATAGGATGCTGCTATTATTCCCAGCACCTTAATTAGAAACATTCTGGAAGAACGATGCTTAATTAAAACCCTGCTTTGGATTCCTATTTTCTTGTGCACAACTTCCTTCTCCTCTTGCCTCTTAGGCTTCCCTCTAAACATCCTGGTTATTGCTCTTCATTGTAACTTGAAGCCTTTTTGATATAACTGATGTCACCCACCCGTGGTCTGGGGGAACATGTACCTTGACTTTCATAAAATAAATCATATGGAAGCACTGAGTTTCATATACTCTCCAACATTTATTTGTAGAGAAATACTTTTGGATCTAAGCAAGATACTTCTATGACTTACTTGTATTTATATTGTGTTTTAGGCATTTTACAGAGGTGAATTCTTCTTGTTCTTATAATACCCTATGAGGTAACTGGAACAGGTCCAATGACCCCAGTTTAAAAACAGAAAAATTAAGACAGTGATTTAATAGGCTTGTCCTGGGTCTGTGATAGAGACAAGTTGAGCTTTCATCAGACATCATAAACATATTCTTTTCCAACAGAAGCACTTATATGTGCCCAATACACTCCTGGATGCCATTCCAGGAAAGGTCTTTAGGGAATCCCTTCCCAGCCCATCCTCCTGCTACAGGTAGGTATTTCTTTGGTTGCCTAACTCAGTCTAAAACACAGAAGCCTAGATGGTCCTCAGGCCTGGATAATGAGGTTAGGGTGTTCCCTTAGACACTTTTGCATACTCAGTATGCCACTGGTGAGCATTAGGGAAACTCTCAGCCCTTTGAAAAGTAGAGATTTTATTATCCTAAACCCCTCCCAGGTAATTATTGGGCTAGACTTTTTCAATTTAATGAAGCATGGTTTTTCTGTTATTTGTAAACATTGATAATCTCAAAGTGAGTTTTCTGAGCAAGGTATATCTGTAAAGAAGTTAATGTGACCAAGGCAGTGCTTTCCAACAGGGATTACTAACTTGCTAACAAGGACTAACTTGCTAGCTAATCAATACCAGAAGTTAGCTTCCTGGTATCTCATCCATAGCAAAGCCACCATTCCCATTTCTTTTGGAGGCCAAGGCCTTTCTCCTTACCAGATGTGCTCTCTGACTGTAGCTCTGAGAACCAATGTTCTGGAACTAGATGCTTTCCAATGTTGAAAGAGGCAGGAAACCCCCATTGGCACCTGAACTCATGGCCTGGTGATACTACCTACCACCTCTTTGCTACTGCTGCTCACAGAGCTTGCCATGTCATCTGTAATCTCTCATCCCCACCTTTTACCAAACCTGCTGCTTTCCATTTTTGGAGTTGGACTTTGAGGAGATGTGAATGCTAGGGCAAGTCTTTTCATTGAATGTTTAGATTTGGGTGTGGGTGGCTTCCTTAGGTATGCTCACCTTAACTCGGGCTTTCTATCATCTCATTTTCATTGTCACCAAGGGAGGGGTTAGGGAAACCAGAGCGCCTCCTCCCAAGGACAACAGTAGAGCCAGGGCAGGTGGTTCTTTGAAGGTTAAACATGCCTCATTCCAACAGGTGATGAGCTCATTTTCCTGGACCCTCACACAACCCAGACCTTTGTTGACACTGAAGAGGATGGAACCGTTGATGATCAGACTTTCCATTGTCTGCAGTCGCCACAACGAATGAATATTCTGAACTTGGATCCTTCCGTGGCATTGGTGGGTGTCTGAAGGTTGGGTGGGCTGTGAGATACACTGCCGCCCTATTACAGATTTGTTCCCTGGGTATTTTCCAAGTATATAGGTAGGGTGGCCAGAGTATATTAACTTACCAGCCCCATAAGAGGTAGTGTAGAATAGTGGGGAATGAGTGGACCCTGAAACCAAATTGCTCAAGTTGGAATTCAGGCCCTGCCACTTACTAGTAATGGACTTAGGGGGAGTCCCTTTACCTTTCTGAGTCCTTTGTAGGGTTGTGTGAGGTATGCTGTACATTGTGAATATTCAATAAATGTTAGTTATTATTAGCGTTATCATCTTTCACACTTTTCCTTCTCACCCTCTAATTATTGCCACACAGGCCAAGGGAATAATGTAGGGTATCAGTAGGGAGGGAGAAGGGGGCAAGATCCGCTGGGTAGGCAGTGCCAATTCTCTGGGCACACAATCCAGGAAGTTTCAGCCCCTCCTGCCCCTAAGTAGTATGGCTGCTGTCTACACAAGGTGCAGCTGCTGTGAAGTAGCCAGTGGTTCTGAGGCCTATCTGCATCCTTTCTTCTAATTCAAGGCACCAGTATCCAAAGAATCCTTTTTCCTTAGACCATTCTTTTGCTACTAGATGATAGCTCTGAGGATAGAGAACAAGGCTGATGGTTCTTTTTATTCTAATAATTTCCTTAAAGTAAAACCACCGTATTAAATATTGTCTCTAGCTAAAAGTACTATTTGGATTTTGTTTACTGGTTTAATTGACTCTTCTTTATAGATGTGTATATTTTTACACTAAATGTAATGGAATTAACCCTACACTGGAGATTGGGCTTTAAGTTACTATATCTCACAATATGAGGGGAGAGTATATCTCACAGTACGAGGGGAGAGGGATATGGAGGGAAAGGGACAAGGAGAAAATGGAAGGGTCAGAATAAGAGAGAGAAGCATAGATACAGGAGAAACAGAGGGAGAGTGAGATGGAAAGACCGAAGGAGAGAGAGAAACAGAAAGAGGGATGGGAGAGAGAGAATGAGGGGGAAGGAAGAATGAATGAGCAAATGCTTGTATCCAATTGAGGCAATGTCTAGGAGGCAATGTCTAGAACATTTCCCAATGTTCCTCCTAATTGTTGGGAAATCACATCCAAGGAGAGTGGCCCACAACCCACATAGTGGCTCCATCTTGTAGTACAGGGAGGGCCTTCCTTGGTGCCCCTGACCAGTTCTAAGTTATGTTCTTTTGCTTTCCCCCAAGGGATTTTTCTGCAAAGAAGAAAAAGACTTTGATAACTGGTGTAGTCTTGTTCAAAAGGTAAAGATATATGTTTTTCTTAATCTTAAAAACAAAAGTTATTCAACGTGATTCATTTTCAAGACTTTTTCATAGTAACATAAACCTAGCCTGATATGACTCTACTGCAAGAGAAAGAAACTCAAATGTGGTAAATTGCATATAACTTTGGGGAACCAAAGAAAAATTTTTGTTAGAAATATGCTTAGTAAGTCAAGTAAGCGATATTTTTAACTTCTTAAAGTTTTATCTCATTAAGCCTACAAGTCATGAAATATTTAACTAATATTCTACCATTTAACCTAAAAATGCCAATTTCATATAGCTCAGCCTAAGTTTTTTGTAATCTGTTCAGAACACTGAGATGATTGAAGAAACTGATTTACTTTGCTATTTATTTAGGTTAATGTACTGTATTCCATTTACAGTTTAATGTACTGTATTATTATGGTTTAGGGGACTTGCCTTTCTATTCACTGTCTTATTTATATAAAATATAGGCATGCTGCTACTTAAAGGAAAGACAATTTGGAGAAATCTGTGTAAATACTAAAGCAAGCTATTATTTTTTAAATATTTTGTGTAAAAGAGTAGTTATTGTTTTGCTGGATCACCAATCTTTGTATGTGCCTCCCTCATTCTCAGCTTCTAACACATGCCAAATATGTGAAAGACATTGATAAACGCTTATTGAAAAAAAATGAAGGGATATCATAGGCAGTGATGGCGAACCTATGACACCCGTGTCAGAGGTGACACGCAAACTCATTTTTTTGGTTGATTTTTCTTTGTTAAATGGAATTTAAATATATAAAATAAATATCAAAAATATAAGTCTTTGTTTTACTATGGTTGCAAATATCAAAAAATTTCTATATGTGACACGGCACCAGAGTTAAGTTAGGGTTTTTCAAAATGCTGACACGCCGAGCTCAAAAGGTTCACCATCACTGTCCTAGACTCTTGAGATGGCATTTGAGAAAAACTTAACTCTTTAACCTGTGACACGCGTGTCAGAGGTGACACGCGAACTCATTTTTTTTGGTTGATTTTTCTTTGTTAAATGGCATTTAAATATATAAAATAAATATCAAAAATATAAGTCTTTGTTTTACTATGGTTGCAAATATCAAAAAATTTCTATATGTGACACGGCACCAGAGTTAAGTTAGGGTTTTTCAAAATGCTGACATGCGGAGCTCAAAAGGTTCACCATCACTGTCATAGGGAGTAGTTTAAAGGGCCTTGGATGGGATAGCAGGAGACACAATGTTCTCCTATTTGCAAAACAAAGAGATTGGAGCCCAGAGCCTCTTGTAGGTGTAAGGAGGGAAGATTTTTCTTCACAAGTAAACAAATAATTAATACAAATGTCCCTAGCTGAATCTAAAACCCCAGTTAATAGTTAGCTGAGACATAATGGATACTTATTGTCTAAAAGCAATACTTATATTTCAGGATGCAGCAAAACTATATTTATATCACATTTAAAACTAGAAGAAAAATTTTCTGATAAGACTGTGCCATTTAAATTAGGACATATACTGTAAGTGTTGGACTAAATGGAAACCATGCCAATATGTACCAGTATTTCTCTTGGGGCAGATTTTATTTGATTAACCAACATTTCTTTGGAGCCAACACTTCAGGAACATCTCGCCCCTAAATTGAGTTGAGTCCATGCAACTGGCATATGACCTGAACCTCATGATGGAGTTTGGGCAGTGAGTACTGGCCTTCTATCAGATACTCCCTCCATTGGCCTTCCCTCCTGGCCAACAGTTTTAGAATTGAAGAGGGCTGGGTCTTTAGATGGGTCAAATAGAGGATGGGAATATTTGCTAGTTCTTTGCTTTCACCTTTCAACAATCAGGCTACTCTCTTGGGGCTTGGGGTCATAGATTGCCAATTGAACAGAAATATAGTGACTGCAGTGTTTATAGCTGCTTCTATGTCTCCTCAGGAAATTCTAAAGGAAAACTTAAGGATGTTTGAATTAGTTCAGAAACATCCATCGCACTGGCCTCCCTTTGTACCTCCAGCCAAACCAGAGGTAACAACCACTGGGGCAGGTAAGTGTTTGTTCAGGGGCCCTTCAGCCAGCAGACCCACGTGTAGCAATAGGTTTATGAGATAAAAGCAATCATCTGGACCAATCAAGGAATGGTGCTTCTGATTATTTAAATCCTCTGATGAACTGATACTGATGTCAAAGAATGATAATAGCAGAAAATGAGCTTAGTGCAAAAGTTCCATATAAAATCAAAATGACTAGACATTTTTTTTCATAGTCTGGTTCAGAATAACAAATCAGAGGCCATGGGTGAGTCAAAAGGTGCCTCCAAGTTCTTACAGAACCTCCTCATCACGTGAATAGGACTATGTAATAAGTCTGGTTATTTTGATTCTTTAGAGAGAATTTCTAATAGTTGGCAGTGGTCCTATCTGTAAGTCTCCTCCACGAAAGCTTTTCTTTAGAAAAACAATTTTAAAATGCATAGTCTTCTCTACTGAGTAATGTATTGACTGTTTTAACTTAAGCATCAAGCTTTTCTTCTTTCTCATTTTTGTATTCTCACAGAATTCATTGACTCTACTGAACAACTAGAGGAGTTTGACTTGGAGGAAGATTTCGAGATTCTGAGTGTATAAAATAGTAGGAACTCAACCTTAAGATTTGTCTTCCATCTGGCACCAGAAGAACATGAACTCATTACATAAAACTTTTGTAGTCAGCAAGTGCCTGTTATGCCAACAGCATACAAACTTGATAGCAATCAATCATGACTGAGCCAATCACCGCTTCTCAGAAAAAACATTTAACAATCCTCTCCCAGAAAGAACTAAAACAATCATGGGATCTAGGAGCAGAAAGATTAGGAGCCATTCTTTGCTTCTCAGCTTGTCTTACTTGGCCATAGTGACTCTGCCACTACTGAAATGAGGAGGTGGACTTCTGGAAGATAGACAGCAACTCCCACCTTGCTTCAAGCACCAGCAGATGAGAAATGGTTACCCGTGCTTCCGCACCCTTTTAGGTGTGACCTCTTTTGGGCTAAATACTAAGAAGCAGTCTGTTCTTTTGCTCTAATAATAAAGTGATTACACCAGGGAGAAAAAGCTCTTGTTAAATTATTTGAATATGTATTTTAATTAATTATAATTAATATCAAAAAGTTTGTCTAAGAAATTATGTCAGATGTGGACTTATTGATCTCCTGACTCTTTGGGGGAACCTTACTAGTTAATGGGTCACTGTTCCCTTCTTTACTGATACTTTTGTCAGACATCACCCTGTCCTTAAATGAAATCATGATCACTTAGGTCAAGGGTCAGCAAACTTTTTCTGTAAAGGCCAGATAGTAAATGTTCCAGGCTTTGTAGGCCATGTCGTCTCTGTCTCAGCTACTTACTAGTAACTGTGCTGTTGGAAGTACAAAAGCAGCCATAGACAATCTGAGCCTGGCTGTAAACCAATAAAACTATATTTAGAAAAATAGGTGGATGGCAAATTTAACCTACAGTCTGTAGTTTGCCAATCACTGACTTAAAATGTTGATTTTTGTTTGGGAAATTAAAAAATCATGTTTGAATTAGACTCCATTTTGTTTGACAGCCTTATTAGAAAGAATTATTCATGTGGTCACCTTTAATCTGTGTATCATATACAATTCCAAACCTTTTAAGGACTAGCAACATACTAAATTTTAAAGCACATTTTCCTATTGTCTTTGCCACCAACTCTCCTTTGTGGTTGCACCTCAAGTCCCAGCGGTGTCTTCCCTGTTTCTTCTTGCCCTCTTAACCTGTATGCATTTCACTTGCATCTCAACCAAGTTGTGAGGAAGGCCAGCAACTGGGGTTTGAAAGCTAGCATCAAGCCAAGGTGTGTTTCTTGTATATTTAGAAATATTATAACACTTGTTTCCTTAGATTCCAAATTTTCCTCTTTTTTCCCCCAGTAGGTAATATATTCCAGTGGTTCAAAATTCAAAATATTCAAAATGGTATTCAGTGAAATGTCTCTTCCTCCCAAGTGTTAGTTCTGTTCCCTGATGCTCCTGTTGTTATTAATTTTTATCTTTCCAATGGATATATTTTATACTATACAAACATATGCATATATATCTTAGATTTGATTTTAACAACTTTAGCATTTCTCTACTGTTGATTTATTTGAAAATGATCCTGAGGTACCAGAAGTATGTGAACTCCTTTCTTGAACTCTAGCATGGGACTAAAAGCAGTTATAGGCTTATTTGAAACAGGTTTTGGGTTTATTGCCTGTTAGAGGACTCTTTCTGTTCTTTGACTTTAATTGTATTTTTTCCTGTCTCAATGTTTTGTTATAAAGCTCAATTTGTAGTAACAGGAGCCCCCATGGCTCCAAGGGAGACTCATTAATTGTAGTGAGATGGACTTTAGAAAAGTTTTCATCAAAGAACATCAAGAGTCAATTGTTCATGCAAAATTCCTTTTATTTGCGATGTACAGAGCTGACAACCATGTTTTTTACTCAGAGAGGAGGTGAAGATAACAATAATTCAGATTATACCAATTATGTTTTGTTTAAGTTGGCACAGTTTACATAATATTTAAGGAAACAGAATCATCTGGAAGGAATTGCCTCATGTCAACATATCTAAGTGTTCTGGGAAACTGATAAAATGGTTAAAACAAATCCCCCAAACAGAACACAATACACTTTATAGTTGACTCAGGCTTGCTTTAGGTCTGCTAACTGCTAAAGAGAGGAGTGTGTTAGATTTTTATGAGGTTTTAAAAATATTAAAATAGCTTAACAGGCTACCTGTAAAAGAGCAATTGGAAGGACATTTTAATGGAAAGTCTCTTACAGCCTCAAAATGCAAAGGAATCAATAAACTGCAGCTTCAGCTTGCCACATTACACACATCTGGATAGCATTTGGATGAAACGGGGACTTCTGAGAAATTGGGACAAGGGATTTACCTTTTTGCTCCTGGAGTCAAAAGTAAAATTCACACCTCCTTACCCACCCACCCTTCTACCCATGGCCTGGGAGAAAGGGCCGTGGTTCTCATTTCCCTTTATGGGCCTGGCCACATTTGGTGCATCCTCCACTCTGCTCTGGACCCGGCCAAGTAATACTGGTAGGTCTCGGCCTGGAGAGGGAGTTGGCAAGAAGGATGTGATTTGTCTAGCACCATATGAAGTTAATGAGTCCTTCTTGGCTTCTGGCCTTCAAACCTCCCTAAGCAATATGGGGTCCAGTCGTGCTTACTCTCGAAGGAGTCAAAGCTCATCCTATTCTACTGGCTGGCACCTCATTCTATCTCTGCTGCCTGCCTAGACACAGTGGGTTTTCTTGAAGGGTGAAGGCTTGTTCTATGCAGGCCTGAGTCATCCATGAATACTTAGCCAGGTATATATTTTTTTTTCATGTGGAAACACTTGGTTCTGGTTTAAGCCAAATAATGTGTGGTGACCTCTGGACATAAAGAAATGACTTATCAGTTATTATAGAACCACTTTGTGATCAAAATGGTGAGGAAAGCTAGCAGCTTTCTAAGAAACTAGCAGCCCAGCAGGTCTTTCTGAGGTCACGCAAATATCCGAATCAAACAGTAGTGCCAGGTTGACTGAAATGGGACAGCAGATCTCAGCAGGGTGGGCTCACCCATTAGGCCTGAGGGTTGGGGTGACCAGTATCCAGTAGTCCAGCCCAAATGAGACTCCAATGTGCAACTTTTCAGATAGGAAAATGGGCTTAGGCCTTTCTTCTTCAGATGGTTTGGGTTTTTGAGGTGACTGTTCTGTGGAGGAAGGGACAGCAAGGGGCAGAATGGCAGGGGCCACCCTACAGGCTTTTCATACACACCTGGCAGCGGCTGACTCGTGTGTGGAGCTGCCCAGCTTTCAATGTTTCTGGTACAGGTTCCTCCCGAAACTGCTGCTTCTCCTCCACTGTTGTCAGCCAGAAACTGTACTTGTTGGCAAAGTAGTGGCAGGTACCCCGGGCACCACTGCACTCAATGAAAGGAGTGGCTCGAAAATCCTCTAAGCAGGAGCCAGGTGAGACGAGGGACTGGCCTCCACCCTCGGTGCCAGCGGCAGTGTGCTGAAACAGACAGGGGTGAAGTGTGAGCTGGGCCCATGGGAGATGATGGACACTCTGCTGCTCCAGGAGGAACATGTGCTTCCTTCTTAAACTCAGGCCCCTTGGCTCATCCCTAATGTCTAGCCAGCAGACCAAAGGCTGTATTTCTGGACCTAGGCTGCTCATCCTCCTTTGTAGTAGCCTCAGGGCCAGTAGATCCTTCCAAGATTCCTGGTGTCCACCCAACCCACTGCGCATGGGCTGCGACCACATCTCAGCCAGTTTCCCAAACTGCTGCCGCCCCACAGAGTTCTGAGGAGTGCTCAGTGTGTCCCCCCACCCCCAATTCCATGAGCAAATAAGTGTTAGGCTGAATTAAGGAAAAAATCAATAGGTTTTGGAATGCAGCTCTTCTCAGAGCCCGTCTACTTCAAGCCCCAGGTGGTGTACACCAAGAAGGAAAAAAGCATGCAATACTTCACAAAGTGGTTAAACCATTGGTCCCTCCCCCAACATATCTATTAATAGCTCTGAATTTACCTTCATTAGAACTTATATTTTCAATCTGTACCACAACCTTTAGAGCGAGATATTGTGTTTGTTACCTGCTATGTACATGTAGGCCTCAGATTTAGCCTAATATTCTGGCCCCTCACTTCAGGAAGCTCCTGCAGCACCCAGTTCCAGGATTTCCTCATCAGTGTCACTCATGAGGCAATAATCTTTGGTCACAATATCTATAGACAAAAGACCCTCTCTCCATCACTTCAGCTGGGTTATTATCTGGACCACATCAGGTGGGGAGGCCTCATACACACCCAGGTCAGGAAATGGCCAATGGGACAGATGCCCAGGTTGGACACACAGTAACACATTACTTTGCAGAACTTTGGGGAAGTGTGTCTCCATAAAAATGACCTTTCCTAATAAATGAAGTATCAAAGTGTTCCTCATTTTGATCATCAGGTAAGGCTTTCTAGCATGAATGACACATTACCCTGCCTTACTAAACAGCAGACACTGTATTTTACACTTTACAGATGACCCAGGCTTGTTGCTATGAATGTTGGTTTTTGCTTTGGAGGATAATGCAGGGACCCTGTACAAAGAGACACAAATTGTAGACTTTTTGGGTGGCCTTTGAATTGTTTTCTCCCTCTTTTCTCCCTTTTAGTAGGCAAGTCTCATTGCTTCCAGATGCCTTAATAGGCAGTCCAAATTCCTATCCTTACATGTTTTCAGAAAAATATAATATTCTAGTATGTTAGAATTATGTTTACAGTAAGAGTAAAGAGATTCTGAATAAGGGCTTAAGAGCACCCCCATGAGCAAAGCACATGATACTTCGTACATAACTTTTCTACCATTCCTTTTGGAAGCTCAGTGGACAGGACTAAGATTGATAGGTGAGTAATTCTGTATTACACTGGGACAAACTGCCCAATTCACAAAGACTGCAGTTTGGTAATTCTTTGAAGATACTCTCTCACCACCTCACCCCTGGTGATTTAGCGAAGAAGCTCTGGTGAAGCAGGTACTTCAGGGGGTTCACACTGATTTGCTCTGGGAGTTTTCCTGTCCCTAAACCTGACCTTTAACTCATTTAATGTGCCCACTTATTCATGGAATGTCATGTGAAGGACTTGATGCTGTCTTGGACTTACAGATGTTCTCAGCTCTTTCTTATCAAGATCCAGCGTGGCTGGCCATTGCCTTCCCATCAAAATGGCAAAGCAGCAGAAATCCCAGCAAGGACATGGAAATACAACATGCCCTCATCTGAGCTTTTTTGGAGGAGGTGGCTAGAGGGAGTGTGGGCACAAGAATGGGAGTGGCATGCCCAGACTGACCAGTGAGAATGTGTCCCAGCCCTAAGTAGGGACAGCCTGTCCCTCACTGTCCATCCAAATTGTGTGGTTCCTCCTCCTTCCCTTGCTTATGGCATAACTGAAGCAGGCATAAAGATGTCAGGGCTTGTGCTGGTGATTCATAGGCATTCTCACCCAGAACCACTGGGTGCAAACTGTTCCTTTATGCTCACACCTGTAATTACCTGTCATTCATGCAAAAGTGGGCTCTCCGGTCTTTAGCCAAACCCAGATCAAGCAGTTCCCTTCCTTTTAAACTCTGTGGTTTCTACTCTGTGTCCCTTAAAACTGGAAATCAGTCTGAGGAACTCTCCCAGAGATCCCTGCCCTCTGCCTCTACAACAGAGACAGAGGCCTTACCATGAGAAAGGAGTACCCCATCCAGAGGCTGTGCCAGCCAAGGGGGCACTGCGGGATGGTGATATCCTGGCTGTGCACAGCAATGGCTTGCGAGGGTGCCTCACACACAGAGCAGCGGCTGATATACTGGAGGATCTTGGTCTGGCCGATGGGCATCATGGGGATGGGGGCAGTGGTTGAGAGCCAGTAGGACTTATCATTGCGCCTGGCATAGTGACACACTTCATTGATGTTGCAGTAGATGAAAGGCATGGTGCTGAAGCGGGGCAGACAAGAGCCAGCAAACCCTGGAAGGAGAGAAGGTGGACAGGAGCAGGGCTGGGACTATGTCCAGGGCTACTAGGACTTGGCTAGATGGTGGTTTGGGTTTACATCCAACTGCTTGTGCTAGAACAGGGACACCTCTCCTTACCATCCTGGAACACTGTACACACACTAAAATCTGTTGATCAAATCCTATTTTCAATGCACCAGGGAAGTTTGATAATGAAAATAATATTTTTATAAACTGAATAATTATTCCCTAATTAATCTGCTTTATAAAACCAGCATTAATAGAGTAAGTCTACTTTTCAGAGTTAGCATACCTGTAGACAATACAAGTAATTCTTGGGTAATCATCCTTGCCCCACAGGTCATCTTATTATTACTACTATTAATCACCAACATTTTTGAATATTTACTATGCACCAAGCATCGTTCTAAATGTTTTACATTGGGTGATTCATGGTAATCCTTACACCACCTTATGAGATAGGTACTAGAATGAGCCTTGTTCCATTCAGGAGGGAACAGAAGCTTACAGAGGTTGAATAACTTGTCCCCAGGTACATAGCTAGTGTTAGAACCCAGACCTGCCTGAATCCAGAGCTGGTGCTTGTAACCCACTACCCAACAGTGGCCTATCAAGAGCTGGGGGTGGTGAGGAGCATGGCTCTTGGTTTTTGTGGGGCAGATGGCCAGGTCTGGCTGTCAGAGTCAGTACCTACCCAAGTCCTGGTTGTGGGCTTTCTCCTGCCCCTCCACAAATAGCAAGCTGTATCCCACCCACAGCTGGGTCATCTCAGCAGGGCACAGGGGCACCTGTTTCGACTGGCTGTGTTTCACCAAGGTGTAACCCACTCTCGCACTCTGTCCAGGCAATCCAGCCCTTCCAAAGGGGCCCTGTTTTCCTGGAGGACCTGAGAGACAAAGAGTGGAAAAGAGTGAGCCAGGTGCAGCCAATAATAACAGCAGCTACTCACTTTATGCTGAATGTTGAGCAGGGCACAATTTCATCACCCCAATTTGTAGATGAGTAAATTGAGGCTCAGAAGTCCTACAACTAACAAGTGGTGGAGCTAGAACATCAACTCAGATGTACAGTAGTCCCCCCCTTATCTGGGATTTTGCTTTCTGCAGTTTCAGTTACCCATGGTCAACCACAGTCCGAAAATATTAAATGGAAAATTTGAGAAATAAGCACTTCATAAGTTTTAAGTGGTTGTGCACCATTATGAGTAGTAGCATGATAAGATCTTGTACCATCCAGCTCTGTCATGCCCAAGATATGAAGCATCCTTGTGTACAGCATCTCCACACTGTATATTCCTTGCCCATATTCACTTAGTCCTCTCAGTTATCTGGTCAACTATCAAGGTATTGCAATGTTTGTGTTCAAGTAACCTCTATTTTGCTTAATCATGACCCCAAAGCCATTCACATAACTTTTATTACAGTATATTGTTATAATTGTTCTATTTTATTATTAATGTTGTTAATCTCTTACTGTGTCTAATTTATAAGTTCAACTTTGTTCATTGGCATGCATATGGAAAAAAAACCAGTATATGTAGAATTCAGTACTCTCTGCGGTTTCAGGCATCCACCGGGGGTCTCAGAATGTATTACCCACAGATAACGGGGGACTACTGTATCCAGTTACAGAATCCCCATTTTAAAAAGCATACTGTCCAGCTTTCCTCCCATAGTCACCTGGCTTTGGTTCTCTAAGAGGGGGCAAGGGAGGATACTTCTTGGGCCAGCCTTGTAGACTCTCATAGTAGGTAACTAAGTGCCTTTACCTGATGAATCAGAGGCAGCAAAAGCAGACTTGGGGTGGGGGGGGCAAATCGCACCCTCTTCTCCTGCCTGAGGCAAATGATGATACCACTTTCTCACTGAGCCTCAGAACTGTTCTCTACTCAGGACAACTGATTTACTATCTCTGATATAAAGATGGGAAGTAAGTAGCAAAACAACCATACCTGGTCTCAAATTTTCTTATCTCTTGTTCCACCCCCCTCCCATCCACATCACAATCCTTAGGTAGAAAAGGGGAGATGCGGAACAGGAAGCCATGCTGTACAATAGAGTCAGGAGTCTTAAGAGCTGGAAGACAATCCAGAAAAGTATTTGGAACATACCTTTCTCTTTAGGAATATAGGGCTTTAATCCTTCACAGGCTCAGAGGGAATGCATTAGAGCCAAGTTTTCCAGTCTCTGGGTAGTGTCAAGCTTTACCACCAAGTTTCCTAGTTCTCATATTTGAGATTTTAACTCACCACCAAGCCTTAAACCCTCACAAAAGCCCTCTGCCCCTAGTTCTGACATTGCCAGACCTTCAAATCCTGGAGGTCCTTGCAGTCCAGGGAGACCGGGATCACCAAGAGCCCCAGGTGGGCCAGGGAGCCCACTCAGGCCATCTTTGCCAGGGATGCCAGGTAAACCTTTGGAGCCTACAAAGAGAGAAGGCCCACAGGGGGTTACTCAATATGGAGGGTCTGGAGGAGGGGACTCATATGTCATGCCCAGGACTCACCAGGAGAGAGTGCGCTGTCCATCAGGTTGGCGCTCACATTGAGCTCAGGGCTGAGCTTCCCGGGCTAGTCCTTAGTTCATGTTGGGGCATCTAGGCCCTGAGACTGCACTCTAAACTTAGCCCTTCTGAGCTGCTTTGCCTCTATTTCCTCCTTCCTTCCTCTTATACTCCCAACAATGCTGGGAAGAATGCAGGGCCACTGCTGGCATCCCATGCCAGAAATGAGGACATTGAGGCCCAGAGAGACTGCTAACTTACTCCAGTCAAGGGGAAAACTGGGATTAGAAGTCGGGTTTCCTGTCCCCCAGCCCTGGACTTTCTCCATTGCTTTTCATCCCCCTGCAGACTCCCTCCTCTCAGCAGCATGTTAGTGAGGGTCAAGCTGTCTGGAGTAGCTGTTATGCTCTGCCCACACAGTCTCTAAAACCAAGGACAACTGCTGGTTCTGCTGGTCTTTCCTCCTGGCAAGAAGTTTGGCAACTCTTTGACGAGCAGAGGAAATGCTTGAGGAAGGTACTCCCTTGGAGCTGGGCTTTCCAGCCAATTTGTTCAGCCTCTCAGCCAAGACTGTCTCAGCTACCAGAGAAGTCATCTTTCTCTTGAACTGTCCTTACCTTGTAGGCCTATAGGGCCTTGAACTCCAGGATCCCCCGTGAGACCAGGGATGCCATCGATGCCCGGGATACCCATGGGTCCAGGAGGAGCCTGGATGGCTTCTGCAATTGGTGTTTGGCCTGGAGCACCTTGGGGGCCGGAAAAGCCTATGGGCAAGTGGGAGGAATGGAAATGTCAGGTGAAGGCTGAGGAGGCAGCCTTCCTTCTGCCTCAAAATCACCAGCTTTCTGCCCTTTCTCTTTGTCCCCACAATCTCTACTGAATGCCACCAGAATGGCTCTCACCACACTTTACATAATGTCTTATTTACCCATTGACCTTCCCAGTGGATTGGTAGCTCCTTGATGACAGGGGCTAAATTGTATTTATCTTGCCTTCTCAGGGCGCAGCACAGGGCCTGGTACATTGTTGTAAATATGGTAGTCTGAGGCTTGGCTTGGGACTGGGGTAGTTAGTTTACTCACTCACTGGTCAGAACACAGTGCCAAAGAGGCTGAGGGGATGTCTCTAATTCCCAAACTTCAGTTGGCATCACAGCCTAGGGCCCCAAATTCAGGCAGCTGGCTTACTATTAAAGTCAAACAAGCCAATTTGCTTACTAATTCATTGAACAAGTATTTCTTGAGTGCCTACTGAGTAAATCAGGGAATAGAGTGGTGAATAAGACAGATGTTTATGGAGGTTATGGTCTGGTGACAAAGATGAAAATTATATAACCTGACAAATACCATTAATCTTACTGCAAATCGTGAGAAGTGCTACAAAGGAAATGAACAGTGCAGTGACAATGGGAGGGAGGAAGGGGGCTATGAAGTAGAGAACCTGTTTTAGAGAGAGTGATGTGTCATCTAATAAGCATTGACATTTAAACTGAGACCATTGAAGCATTAGAAAGAGCTGTGTTGGGGGGCAAAAGTATTCCAGGAAGTAGAAATAGCATGTACAAAGGCCAGGTGTTTTTGGATAACTGAGAGGCGAGTGTGGCCAGAGCACAGTGAGCTGCAAACAGAAAGGGCTGGTGATGAGAATAAGGAGGGAGGCATCACATAAGGCTGTGTGGTCATAGCTAATTTATTTATATGCCATAGAAGTCAGTGGATGATTTGTTTTTATAAGATCTCTCACCACTGTGTGGAGAAATGATCACTAGTGGAGGTGCACAGTGGAAATAGGGGGACCAATGAACAGGTCACTGCAGTGATTCATGTGGGAAATGTTGATGGCTTGGACCTGGGTGGTAGGGGTGGAAGTGATAAGAGGTGAGTGGATGCAAGGCACATTTAGGTGACACAATCCTCGGGGCTTGCTATGTGTATGAGTGACAGAGGTGGTGGTAAAGGATGGGAAAGAGGTTCTTCATTTCTGGATTGAGAAAATGGGTGGGTGGTAATGTGACAAACCCTATACCCACTAATGTAGAATGAGGAGACCAGTGGCAGGATCTTTGGTGGCAAAGCAGCAGTGACTTTCAGTCCTGGCAGCTGATGGAGGCAAAAATATTGCCAACCTGCCCACTGGAGGAGCTTGATCCAGCTGTTTCAAGCATCCAGGCTTTCTTGGCGTGGTGTGTAGTGACTCCTGAAGGAATAATACCCCAGACCCCTCCCTCCAGCTTATGATCAGCCTAGCACATACTCTCAACTCACCTCTTCGGCCTGCCTTCCCCTTCATTCCGGGAAATCCTGGGTCTCCAGGTGGCCCAACCTTGCCTGGCATCCCCATGAAGCCAGGCTCACCTCTCATGCCTGGCAAAGTCCAAAGGAAAGCAAGTCAGAGCCTGGCATGATGGTGCTGGTTGCGGGGAGTAGAGACTAGGCAGAGATGAGGGTGGGAAGAGCATTATCAGCTGGCTTCTCTTTACAGGGCTATAGGAAGGAGCCATGTCTGACTGTAGAGTGGGAAAGGTCCCAACAGCCAGCCAAGCAAGCAATCATACCTTTCAGTCCTAGCTCTCCAGGGAGGCCAGAGAAACCTGGAATTCCTTCGTCTCCCTTTGGCCCTTTAGGACCAGGAATTCCAGTGAAGCCAGGGTCTCCAGGGTCACCTTGATTTGAAGATGGCCCAGGGAGACCTGGGGGGCCTGGGAGGCCTGGGCGGCCTAGGAATGAGATGGGAAGAGGGATAAGTAAGGGCAGGTGAGCAGGAAGTGACCACTGCTGAAAACCTTGGAACTGATAGGAAGTCAAAGCCTATCCCCAGGGCAGAGAATGTTCTCTGGTGTCTGTGGGGCCCCAGTGCCCAGACCTTCCCAAACCCTTTTAGCAAAAAGTAGCCTGTTGCAGTCCTTGATGTTCCTGCTAAGGGAGGGAAGTGAGGCTGAGCAGGCCCGTGCATGTCCAGCCATAGAGATGGGGCTGGATTGTATAAGGGACCACCCCAAACTCCAGACAAAAGGTGATGGCCAGCCCTCTTTTGGGCTTCCTGTCTTTACCTCGTTCTCCATCTAGGCCTGGTCGCCCAGGGTCTCCAGGCTGTCCTGCTATGACTGATGGCAAGGAGAGGCCTGGGGCACCAGGGGGACCAGCAGGGCCTTGGGGACCTGGGAAACCTGCAAAGAACAAATAAAAAGAGCTGCATGGACTTTGTGTGCCCAGGAGAGGGCCAGGCTCTCTCAGAGAAAATGGATATTTACACAGAAATTGGGAGACCTTAGGTAGTTGCCAGACGAACAGATGCCAGCAGAGGGCTCTTCTCCCTTCTTTTTACTCTGGCAGTCAGCAGATGAAGTAGCTGACAGGGCTCAGAGACTCCCTTCTCCCCTCCCAGCAAGTGCTGCATTTAATTGGGATAGAGCTTTGGAAATTTCTAGCTCCCCAACCTCACTAGTATTTGAAATATTTTAGATTTCCCCAAAATCAGGGAATAAAATGCATGGCTGCAGCACATGGAATTGATGTTTCCCAAAGTGTTTTTAAATCTACTCTTTCTGTAGCACATTTTATTAAGTTAGTCAGTTATGTCTGATGTTGTTCAGAAAAGCTTATAGATGGAGGCACAGTCCCCAGCCAGTCAGAATAGACACCTGCTGGGTCAGAATGGAGGCGCCCAGGCGCTGTGCTTCCTGATGTCTTCTAGAGCTAACTTCTAGAGCTTCTAGGCAAATGGAAAAACACTTTTATAGGTAATTCATATTAACTGAATGCTTGCTTAATTGAGCTTAGAGAACAAATTTCTCTACTAAATCCCTTTCTCCTTTTTTGGCCAAAGAGAATAGTTATTTATTAGAGTAAATACAGAATATTTGTTTGCTAAATTTTAATACTGCCTTACAAGTTTTCTGTTTGTGGAATGATCTCTATTATAATATGTTCAAAATGAAAAAGTTTAACTGATGACAGATTTATTTAATATGAACACATTGAATATTTAGATGGTACTCTTGATGGAAAAACACATCAAAGTCATACATACAAATGTCGAAGTTCACATACTTTTAGCATGGAAGAAATGTGCTTACTACTTTAGTGTATTCTAGAAGATATTCAAATGAAGAGAAGTAGATTTAAACTGGTTGAGAAGCTATCCTTGTGGTTGAGATTATTTTTTGTTTATGACAAGAAAATTCAAAAATATTAGTTGCATTTTAGTTTTTGACAAGCTGACTATATTTATTAATGCTGAATTTCTCATATTTAGGTAAGGAATAGTAAAAGTACACCCATAAAAACTTGTAAAGAAAGATAGCAGGCTGGTTAATTCAGGTGTTTTTAATAAGTTCATTAATTAATTGAATGCTGAGGAAATATAGAGAAAGAAAAATAAATTTCAAGAAAAGTCTCCAATTATTATAGGTCTAAAAAAGAAACAAAATAAAAATACAAAGAACAACTAGTTGCATAGCCACATGGTACTACTTTTAATATTGTCAACTGTTTCTTGATAAACCCTTGAAGTTATATTCATTTTCACAAAAGTAAACAGCTGAAAAGGAAGAAATATTGTTTTTTTTCCTGAAAAAAATGCTGAAATTGTGCAAAACCAGTAAATGAGACAACATATATAGTAGACTAAGTGTGGGCAGCACACTGATTATAAAAATTCCCATTTCAGTTTTTGAAGCCACCTCCTCTTCTTACCTGTTTCTTTATTTTATAATTATATCAATTTACCATTAAATCTGAAATAAAATACTATTGACCTCAAGGAGTAGAAAAAACAACCACATAAATGAGCATATGAAAATGCAAGATGGCATATTTTCCCAAGTTGTTCCAGTGTCAGAACATTAAAAAACCCTAAATATACAAATTCAACTTCTAAATATTTAGTACAAATATAAAAATGAATGATGTAATTTTAAGTTATTTATATTATTATAGGGTCCAGGGTTGCTTTAACAAGTTTCCTTAGGGGTAAACCCTCATTTTACATGGATTTCTATGATCAAATCAGAGATAAGTTCCTATGGGTGAGGGAATTGTAATATTTGCTTTTAAAACAGATTGTTTTAATTAGATATTGAGAAAAGCAGAAAATTTAGAAATAATCTGTAAAAAATAATCCAGATACAATGAACATCTGTTCCAACCCCCCAATTATTTAAGAAAAAGAAGATAGCATTACTTTTCCTTCAAAGATCCCACCAACTTCCCTCCCAATCAGAGGCACCCACTCCTGAATTTTGTGTTCATTGTTCATTTTTCATCACTGTTTGACCATTCTTATTTGTATCCTAAACAATATTTTGGTTGGTTTTGCTTAGTTATGAACATTTAGCAATGGAATTATACCAAATGCTTTCCTCTGGTACTTGCTCCCCCCCACCCCAACATTATGTTCCTGAAATGTATCCATCTTGTCATGTGCTGTTTACTGTATTTGTAATTGTGATTTTATTGCCTCAGATAGCTAAAGGAAATTAATAAATGACCAGGCATTCATGATCCAGATTTGAAAACTGAAAAGGCAATACCCCTGTGCTTCTATCCAGGTTCCCACTTCTCTATCTCCTGTGAAAGAAGTCAGACGATCTCCCTATAGGCTCAGACCATGTTTGAGCCCTCATTTTGGAGAACCTGCTGGCTTTTAGAAAAGAACAGGTTGGTCTAGACTCGTGGTCGGCAAACTGCGGCTCGCGAGCCACATGCGGCTCTTTGGCCCCTTGAGTGTGGCTCTTCCTAAGGAGTACCCTAATTAAGTTAATAACAATGTACCTACCTATATAGTTTAAGTTTAAAAAATTTGGTTCTCAAAAGAAATTTCAATCGTTGTACTGTTGATATTTGGCTCTGTTGACTAATGAGTTTGCCAACCACTGGTCTAGACCAAAGGAAAGAATAAATAGGAACAGCAAATGCACCAATATAAAATACAACAGGAAATGAATTAATGTATGAATGAATATAGATCCTGGAAAACATACGCACATTATACAAACATGCACATAAGTAAGTAAAATATGGGACCTCAGATCCCAGAACTGTGAGGAACAGAACATTTTGCAAATATTTTCCCCCCAGTTAACATGTAATGATATAATGGCCAACATTTCTTGAGCAACTACTATGTGCCTGATGCTGTGCTAAGTGCTTTTGTATACATTGCCTTACTCCTCATTGATTCCTCATCAAACCTCTGATGTAGATTCTCTTATTATGTTCATTTTATAGACAAGGAAAACTGGGGGTCCATTTGGAACCAAGGGGCAAGTAACTTCCTTGTTCAAGTTCATATAGCTAGTAAGAGGTAGAGCTGGAATTTTAATTCATCGGTGTGACATCAGAGCCCATACTCTTAGCCATTTCTGTTTTCTACTGAGTGGGATATATATGGGTCTTCAGAACATTCCTAAGGAGAGTACAATAATTAAAATTCACTCTCACTATTTGAGAGGTGAGGAAAGGAAGGCTCAGAATGGAACTTCAGACAGTGTGTGAGTCAGGGGCTGAGATTAGGGCACAATCTGCTTTTTAGTAAACCCAACAAATCCTAATTGTGTGCCTGTTGTGTGCTTGTCATAGGGAGACATTTATCCTCTCAGTCTTGGACTCCTTCCAGCAGCCACACTGTCTTCCTAGGGCCCTGGGATTGCCATCCACACTGGACACTGAGGAATTTCTGACAAACCACTAAGTGGACAACTCTGTCCCTCAGGACCATTAAATCCAGGCTCTGGGCCAAGTGTGCAAGAGAGGCTCTTAGTTTAAATAAGGGAGGGTATCTGGAGGCTAGAGAGCACTCTATCAACTCCTTCCTCAAACCACTTCCCAGGAAAGCCCTAGGCATGCCTACCTTCTTTTCCTCAGCAGTCTGTTCCACTGGGTTCTGAGATTCGCAGAGATGTGAAGACATGCACAGCTCAACCCCGTGAGCTGCATGACCCTGACAAACCCCAACCCTAGCTCCCCAACCAGGCCTTAGCTTCTACAAGGCCTGATTTGGGGTCACTTACCTTGGCCACCTTTTTGTCCTTTCATGCCTGGCTTGCCTGAGGCTCCAGTGCCAATTCCTGGAGAACCTTTTTCTCCTTTGGGACCAGGCAAGCCAGCTGGACCTGGCACACCAGTTATACTAGGTCCTAGGAGGAGAGGAGAACAGAACTCTGTGTGTGTGTGTGTGTGTGTGTGTGTGTGTGTGTGTGTATGAGGCCTTCATGCATAGCTCAATTATTAGGGGCCTGCCTGAAATAAGAGGAAGGAGAGCTCATTCAAGTAGAGGGACAAACCCTATCCTCTTTCCTTCACATATCAAGGCAGTCCAAATTGGGGACTAGCAAAAAGATCTAGGAGTCCAAGCATATGGGATACACCACAGTCAAGAACTCATGGCCAGCCCCTGTCAGGCTTCTATTAGAGCTGATGATCTCTTTCTTGCCCTTGAAGGTCTTCTTTACCTGGAGTTCCATGGGTACCCTTGGTTCCTGGAAGCCCATTTAGTCCATGTAAACCAAGAATTCCAGGATAACCTAAGGGGAAAGAATATCAGAAATGGCTTTAGCAACTCTAAATCATGAAGGGCCAGCAAAAGGTCTCGTCCCCACGGGCATTGCAAAGTCCTCATTTAAAAAAAAAGTGAGAGGGAAAGAGATAGAAAGATGGATGAGAGAGAAACATTGATTGGCTGCCTCCTGTACACCTCCTTCTGGGGGTCAAGCCTGCAACCCGGGCATGTACCCTGACCAGGAATCAAACCTGCGACCTCCTGGTGCATGGGACAACACTCAACCAACTCAGCCACACCAGCCAGGCTGCAAAGTCCTCATTTTAAAGGTCATGTTCTTTCTTGAGGCATTACTTAATGCCCTAAGTGAGACTAGACTACTCTTAACCTATACACTCCACCCTAAGTTTTCCTGACTCTTATTAAACACCTGTATAGCTTTAAGAACAGGATGATAATTAGGTTTTTTAAAGAAAAATTCAGAGTAGCAATGCCAATACCTTGAATTGCCAACTCCCAGAGACTCACTGCCCAATCTCTAAGTCAGGGAAAGACTTTTATATGCCATGGCATTGACCTTCCCTGATAATTCTCTCCATGAATCTATGTTCTTATGTTCCCATTTATACTTGTCCTTTTTTTTCCTCTTCATCTTCCTTTCCTATTATCCCTCACGTGGCTCAGTAAATGACTCTCCTGAACATGGCTTAACCTGAGCTAGTGTCTCCTAATAAAAAGTAGTTGCTGTCCTTTTTTTGAGAGAAAGACCCCTTATTCCACTGGCTTCTCCAAAATACACATACCTTTAGTTCCTATTAGGCCAGGTGGTCCCAGGGGCCCAGGTGAACCTGGGTGGCCTGGAGAACCTGGAAGCCCTGGATTTCCTTTTATGCCTGCAATCCCAGGGATCCCTAAAAGTGAAACCAAGGCAGAAGTTCAGAATGGGTCATTCCTTGAAGGTAATCCTATTTTTTTCATAATAAAGTTGTCATGTGGCATGGTACCTGGGGAGCCAGGAAGGCCAACATCTCCAGGAATACCAACTTTCCCATCTTCACCTTTAATTCCAGGAACACCCAAGTCACCAACTAGTCCAGATTTTCCTTTCATACCTACAAATCCAGAAAAATACTGAGTGATCAGGTCAAATTTTGGGCAGTGCATTCCTCCTTTACAGAGGGAGAGTAGGAAGTTGAAGCCACTTGAACTGTCAAGGTTGCTAGATCCAAAGAAGGAGCTCTGAAAAGGATCATAGCAGCTGTTTTCACATTTGAAAAGTGCTGCCCAATTGAAAAGTAAGTAAACTTGTTCTGAATGCCCCCAGAAGTAAGATCAATGGGTGGAAATGTTCGAGAAGCAGTTTAGATAACTATAAACTAAAGGGGTGGATACCATTATTCCACAGATCTTATCCCATATAAGGCTACAAATCTTGAAAAAAGAGTAGGCTGGTTTGCTTGGGGAAAACTGTGTGCTGCTTGTGAGTGGACACATGACAGGTAAGAATTTTTCTGCGCTGGATAGAAGTTGTAGAACTTGGGGTTAACCTCCAAAATTCCTTTCAATCCTCAGTTTTTAGGAGTCTGTGAGACAAGTGAGACAAAAGTACAGAAACCTTACCTTTCAAGCCGGGTTCCCCAGGTTCTCCCTTAGGTCCTGGGCTACCAGGAAGTCCAAGTGTCTGGCCTTGATCTCCTGGGGATATCAAAACATTGTTCAAATGTTCAGGAGAAGCTATAGCTCATTTTGCCAAAAGGAGAACTTTTTAAGGCAAAAATCTTTCCAGATTCAGTATAGCCAGAAGAGCTCCTTAACAAAATTACCCATTGGGTTAAAAGTGACCAATCATCAACAAAGGGCTGAAGTGCTACCAGGCTATTGGCATGAAATGATGCTACAGACAGCATATCTCCATTGGAAAAAATACCTCACCCAGTTTGGGCAGAGAAGATCATGGAAAGGGCCCTAAAACATGACCAAAATGGAACAGTGATGACAGAAAGAATGGGAATTTTTCCTGCTCAGTGAATTGGGTTAAGTAGGGGAAGAGACACTTTAGAGCCTAGGTTCCCCTCTGCTGCTGAGTCTGGAAGGTAGGAGGGTTAAATGCACTGTTTGTCACATGTCTTTGAGGAACAAAGACTGCAAAGGGGGGTTGGCCAATGGGAGAATGTAAATTAACTCACTTTCTCCTAAACACAGAATCTTACCCGCGCCCCCCACCAGGAGAGCCCTAGGCCTATCAGAAATTCACCTTGATCTGGAATAAAAACACATTAAAAGAGAAAGTACTCCTTACCTTTTGAACCTGGGAGGCCAGATGCTCCTGGGAGCCCAGGAGCTCCGCTGAGACCCTGCAAACCCTTCAAAGCAATATGGGGATCATTATTTCTGCCCATAACTAAGGGCCTTCCATTCTTACACCCCCTCCCCTCCCTGAGCCACTGCCAGAGGTGTCTATCATGTACTCTGTGGCAGTAGTGGACTGGTGGAAGAGGGGTGTGACATCCTGCAGAGGGGAAGATGATGAGCAATCGATGGAAGTGCATCCTTGGGGTATTTTTTTAGGGGAGGGATTTGATCTGTGATTAATCCTGGTCTTGTCATTCATAACTTCCTAATGCCTATTAAAGTTGGAATCTTGGCAATTCAAGGTGTTCCAGCAAGTCTCTTAGAAAATACAGAACGTGACAGTCAGGCCAGGCACTAGGTGTGCTATGCAGACAGTTGGCTACCACTGCCCATGACAAACCTCTGGAGTCATTATGCGCAAGAAAAAGTATTGCTTCACTATGCGAGGCTAGCCATCTGTCACAGGTTCAGCAGGGAACACAATGTCTTTCTTTCACCAGGTAACAGGCTGTATGTGTGCAGGTTCATAGGAAAAACTGCTTCATTAGCTAATGTCCAACACACTCTCTGAATCTGGGAAGTGGTCATGTCAGCTGCCACCAATACAATTCTTCTCCTGGTATCTGGTATGGTCTTGATTCATTTTGAGATGTACCTAGTAAAGACATGTGCTACCTAGTGCCTTGGGTGGAGTCTGAGTTCTGTACTGAGTCACTGTGGTCACCAAACTACTGCTTAGGACATCCCCTCCATTTGCCTGGCTTTTTCCTGCACATTGCATGTCTACTAATTCTAGCCTTCACTCACGCTCTGACTCCTTCCAGAATGCTTTCCACTTTGATTTCATCCCTCCCAGTGTGTGAGTAGTTGGGACCACCTAGTTGAGAACTATTTGTTTCGAAATTGCTTCAGTTGTGTGTGTGTGTGTGTGTGTGTGTGTGTGTGTGTGTGTGTGTGTGTTCTCTATACCAAATGGACTGACACTTTTAAAGGACAAGGACTTTGCCTGCATGGAGCATGGGTGTTCTGTGATTCAGTTCATTTAGTCCCTTCAATACCACTCTTATTATTGCTACTATTTATTTAGAGTCTGCCATGCACCAGATGCAATACTAAGTGCTTTACGTGTACCATCTCACTTGATCGTCATTTCTGTCTGCAGGAGGTATGATTATTCCCATTTCTTACAGATGAGAAAAGTGAGGCTTGGGCAAGTTAAGCAATATGCAAAAAATCACAGAGCTAATGAATGATGGAACTAAGATTTAAACCCAAGTCTCACTGTTAAGCCTACTCTACCACTCTGCCTTTTAAGAACCCAAAGAAACTGGATTTGATTATTTGCCAGTTGTTGTCTCTTGTGGAGGCAACAAAGACCTTTCTGAAATCAAAACATCGTGAAGTCTGTACCAAATTCTTATGATGTGCCAAACTCAATGGATGAGGGCAGTGGGGTACAGACTAAAAAGCACGTGAGGCAGTTCTTGTTCTCAAGTCCCAACAATCTCACATAAAATCAGACCCACACAAGACCAATAAGTAATGAGAAGGATAGTGTGCCAGCATGGTGGAAGCGCAGGGACTTCTGGAGGAGCGGGCACCTGGGATGGGGCCTGAAGGATGGGCAGGTATTAGGCAATTGCAGAGGAGGAAGTCGGCCATATGGGGGTGATAGCATGAACAAAGGCCCAAAGGAGGGGGTGTTCAGGAAAGGATGGAAAGACCTATGAGACTCAAAGAGAGGCTTTGTCTAGGGTGACCTGGGAAAGGGGTCAGGATAAAAATGGTAGGCAAAACGGACATATTCTCTTGCTATAGAGGGCCTTTCCTGGTGGGGAGACAAAAATCTGTACACACATACACTTTCTCCTGGCATTCCTGGGAAGCCCGAGATTCCAGGTGAGCCTTTCTGGCCGGGCAATCCCCGCAGTCCTGTGGATCCAGGGGAGCCTGGTCTCCCAATAAGTCCTTTGATGGTATTGGGGAATCCAGGAGCTCCAGGCAAGCCTGGTGGCCCATGGAGACCAGCCTTTCCTTTCTCACCTGGGAAAGAAGCAAATGGCTTGGAATGAGACTCTGGGCAAGAGAAAGCTGCTCCCCAAGGTGCAGGTGCCCTGGGTTGCAGACAGACAAAGTACAGCTTGGGGACAGTTAGCATGGAAGTAGAGGTGGGGGTGGGGTGGTGTCTTCAGCCTTATGAAGCACCAGTAAGGTCCAACCCTGCTCCAGTACTGGGGAAGCTGTTCAGTGCCCATTCCCTACCATCTGCCAGGCTCCTCCAGGGGTACAACAGTCTGTGGTTCAAAAACTCAGTTAAACATTGACAGTGAAAACTGGCAGTCTCAAAGTCCAGGTGCCCCTCTGTCTCATGGGAAGGTATCCTCTTAGAATCCCCTGCCACCACCCACACTGACACTCTGGGGGTCTTGTAGTGCAGGGCCTTTTCTCAGGAAGGGATTTGAGTTTGGTTCTATGTGGGAAACTGTTTATTGCCTTCACTATCTGATAAGCGTAGACAGAGAACCCCCCCCCCCCACCAAGGCTGGGTGCCTTTGAAGCCTTAGCAAAGGTTAGAGCTAGGCGCCACCTCTATTTGTCCAGACAGTGGTAGCTAAAACTACTCCCCCATTTATTATTATGTAAATCCTTGCTGATGGGCTAGTCTGCCTGTTGCCAGGGGTCGCCTGCCTAAGGGCTATACTATGGGTGCATCCCAAATCAATAAAAGCTTGGTGAAGCCTGAGCACGGGAGGAAGTCCTTCCCCTTGAGTTGGACTTTCCCGCCTGGTCCCCCAATATTTCAAATTATCTCTTGTCTTTTCATTTTCATTTATATGCGGCTCTGCTTCCAGGTCCACACGGGATTTGGACTTGCCCGCCTGGTCCCCCAATATTTCCAAATTATCTCTTGTCTTTTCATATTCATTTGTGTGCGGCTCCGCTTCCAGTTCCTGAACCCTGATCCACACGGGACGTGGGAAGGAAACACTCAACAGTTCTAAAACCTTCCTGGGGCATTTCTCCTGCCCAATCCCTGCCCCAGCACCTCTGGGTCCAGAAAATCCATCCAATCCAGCTGAGCCCTGAGAGCCTTTGTCTCCTTTGAATTGAAGGTTCAGCATTGGAGGTCTTAGACTGGGAATTCCAACTGGCCCCGGATCGCCTCTGTCTCCTGCAGGGATGGAGATCATGAGATCCTCATGAGAGGAAGCTGAGACATGGGGTTAGGCATGAGCTGACCTTTCATATCAGCTCTCCCCCACCCCACCACACCCAGGCACCCTTTCTGGGCCCTTCCAGCTTCTTTTGTGCCCCTGTTTTCCCAACTTTGCATTTATGTGCATGCTCTATCCTTCAATAAGCCCAAACTCCACAAACAACTTTAGACTGTACTCAAAACCATCCTCTGTTGAGCATCTGGGAATGTATGACAAGGCCTCTAACATGCAGTGGTAACAGAAGAAATTAGGTCTTTTAGTTTAAAAGGATTTCATTCAGAAGCCTTAAATCTTATTATCTAACACAGGATTGGTAAAAACCACACGGATGACAAAGTTGACAAACAAAATGTACCTTGGGAAGCATGAATGGAAATTCCAGAATTCAATTCCCCAGCTCACCTTTTTCACCAGGGCTACCAGCCCTTCCAGATGGTCCCATTTTTCCAGCCAACCCAGGAATTCCCTTTAATCCATTTTCACCAGAAATACCGGGGAGACCTGGCATCCCTGGAAAACCTATCAGTCCAACAGACCCCTTCTCACCTGTTAAGAAACAAGAACTTCTATTATTATCCCTGTTTTACATACAAGGAAATGGAATCTCAGAGAGGTTAACTTACCTAAAGTCACACAGCTAGGAAGTTGCAGAAAAGAGATTCAAACCCAGGTTTCTTTAACTTCAAAGCCCTAACTCTTAGTCATTACACATTATACAATTTCCCTGTACAGGGACATGACACTAAGCAACAAAATGGAAAGACGAGGTGGACACTTGTTTTATGATTTGTCAAAATAAAGCTCATGTGTGGCACATACACAAAAAAGCCCAGGGCCAGGAGGCAGGGAGATTAGCTCTAGTTTGGCACTGTTTACTAACCAGTTGTGTGACATTAGACCACTCACTTCACCCTGTATAAAATGGACACCCAACCTCTGATGTCTAGCAGGATATGAGAACAGAAAATGAAAACTATCAGGCTTTGTGGTAAGGGTGAACCTACCACAGATGAGTAAGCAATGAGTAAACCCAATGTGGCTATGACTGTCTTGGGCTTTGCTGACTATGCTATTCAGGCCAGTGTTCCACCCAGCAGGCAGTGAGTGTGACTCTTAGCACTAGCCTTGTCCAACTCTCTTGTCACTAAAAGCCCTGCCCACCTCCCTCCTCATTCCCCTTTCCTAGGCAGAGGGGAAGGGCAACCTGGGCAGCATGGATGCTCCTTGGTGGCACCGACGAGTGCCTTTCTGATCACTTCACTTACCCTTTGGACCTGGCAGGCCTGGCAATCCAGTGTTCCCTGGCAACCCTGAGTTCCCCAGGAAGCCAATTAACCCTGGGGATCCAGGAAGGCCTTTCAGCCCAGGCAGACCTCTCTTTCCAGTTGATGCAGGGGGACCTGTTTCACCTTTTGGACCTTTCTTTCCAGGATGTCCTGAATCACACAGGAGAGAAAACAAGACACCTGTGAAGTAAGACTCTGTTCAGATCTGGATCACTGCCTATTCTCATGGCTTCTGATTGTTTTTAGTAAATGGCCCTTTAACAATGGCTTATGTAGGTTGCTAACAGGCAGAGGTCTTAGTTGGCCGAAGCATTAGCACCTACCACCCAGAGTGTCACACCAATGGCTATTAGTTCCAGCATGGCACTGTAGCTGGCAGGGCACACAAACCCCTTTTGATTATAACTTCTTCACCCTTTATGAATGTGGTTTAAACTTTAGCCTCTGAATGGAGCTCTCTAAAGCCAGGGTGGCAAATGGACTCTAATTTCCTGGAACTTCCAGTCTGAACCACTCCACAATGGCTGTTTCCTGAGCCAATTGGTGAAGTAGAGGTTAAAACTGAGCCATTGTTTTAGCTTCCCAGGGAGCCATGGGTCCAGGGATGCCCTTTTAATCCCTCATGAAAGCAGTTAAATCAACCAGTTACTTGGCATTAAGGTTGAAAGACCTCCTAGTGCCAAGTACTGTAGAAATCCCCAAGGTCCATTTGGTCTCCTAGGTATTCTGAGACTTCTTTCACCATGCATTACGTTGGCCAATGGGATTAACCTCCTGAGCCTCTGCCAAAGTGGAATGTTCAGGTACAAAGCAAGGAAATTAAAAAACCAAAGGATTAAATCAGTGTCGACAGAGGTATTTGGACCTCTGAGGACCTAAAATGAATGTCTGACTTGGCTTTCTATGGATTGAAAAGCATCAAGTCGCTGAAAGCCCCAAGATTCTAATGGGAGGCTGTAAAGCGGATTCCACAACAAGAGAAGGAAATTCAATGGGGTCCAATCCCACAGCATGAGTTCAGGGACCCCGGGCTTTGCCAGGTTATAGTGTATACTAAGATAATTCTTTGAGTGCAAAGCAAAGTCGGTGGGGATGTTAATCTGTGAGCTTAAGTGTCATTTTCTCACCTGGACAGCCTATGTGAAGACACCAGAAACCAGAAGTACAAAGGGGATAAAAAGCATATTAGTGGTGCTGTAATTCAACTTCATTCACTTGGCCAGGAGTAAGGAGAGATGATATAGTCACTGAGGAAGGGTGTGGAGGGTGGTGCAAGAAGAAGACAAGCTGCAAACACTAGGCTGGAACCAGCGGTATCAGGCCCTACTGCCCAGTGAAAAACACTGTGGCCATGGACCTCAGAGACATTCTCCCCTGAGAGGGAGGCCACCATGCAGTCACACTCTGCTTGAGCTTCTCCCTCAACCCAATGACTTCCTAGGGCCCCAGTAAAGGCAATGGAGATGGCTAGACACCCCTCCACAGCAAGGGTGGCTTCTCTAAGGGAAGGCAGGAGGGAGGCTGAAGCATGATAAGGGGGTGGGAGGTCATGGGGGAGGATCAGGGTGGGATTTGTGGCAATATTTTGGAACCTAAACTGCAGAAATCTGTTCTGCTTGGCATTTGAGGGCAACTTGAGATTTGAAACTTGAGAGGTTAGGAAAGTGGTCTCCTTCTCAACTCTGTCCATGTCACACTGCTGCTATTCACCATCAGGGCACCAGGGCCCAGGGCCTAGCTTAAGTCTGGCAAGCTGGGTTTTCATCTCCAAAGGACCTACCTGAAGTGCCTGGAAAGCCTGGTGCTCCTGGTAGCCCGGGTTTGCCCTTGATGCTGGGTAAACCAACAGTCCCTGGGATACCTGGTTGTCCCACGTGGCCTGGTGTTCCAGGGCTGCCCTGCTCACCTTTGGGACCTAGCAATCCTGACTTCCCAGACAAACCTAATGAAAGGAAGGGATAGATGAGCATAGCCTGTTTCAGTGATGGCAGGGCCACATTACCAAACCAACTGCCAGTGGAAAAGCTGGTCCCAGATGTATCCCAGGTGCCACTGTAGTCTCAATTCCAGCATTGTTGCTATTCCCAGTAGTTAATAAGAGGCTTTGCAAGAGACCTGACTATTTATTATGGTTACTTCTGGAATTACTAAGACAGGAGAATAAATTCAGGCAATTTAATAAAAAAAATTCCCCAAAGAGAGGGACAGAATAAAGTGACTTTTCATTTTAATCCCCTTATTAACCCATCGCCCCAGATTCATGCAAATGTTCATGCAAGTATACTGGTTACAGAAAGGCTTTCTGTTAATTGTTAAATAAGTGAGGCAATAAGAGTCACCCTTGGGTCCTGGAAGGCCAGAGTCTCCAGGAAATCCTTTGTCCCCTGGCAATCCCTGTAGGCCTTGCTCCCCCGGAGCACCAATTTCAGCACCAAAGATGTCACCAGGGACTCCCTTTGAACCTGGTAAACCTGGATTGCCAACTTTGCCAGGCAAGCCATCTTTTCCAGGGAGCCCAGGAAACCCAGGCAAGCCCTTATCCCCACGAGGTCCAGTAAATCCTAAATGTAAAGAGGCAAAAATAAAAGGCCATGTAGATATAGAAGCCATATATCTGGGTAGAGGTATCTGAAACAGATTTTTTTCTACTATGAAAGTGAACATATCAATAATGTGTGTCATGAATCTAAAAAAACAAAACCAACAAATAAAACAAGTTAAAACAAACAAGAAGCCCCAAGCTTATAGATACAGAGACCAGATTGGTGGTTACCAGAAATATGAGGTAAGGGATATGGGAAATGGGTGAAGGGGGTCAAAAGGTACAAACTTTCAGTTATAAAATAAGTCATGGGGGTGTAATGGATAGCATGGTGACAATAGTTAATAATACTGTGTTGCATGTTTGAAAGTTGTTTAGAGTAAATATTAAAGGTTTCATCACAACAAAAAAATTATGTAAGTAGGTATGGTGAAGGATAGTAATTAGACTTATTATGGTGATCATTTCACAACATATATAAATAATGAATTATTATGTTATACACTTGAAATTTAAAAAGAATAATAGTGTGTCTCATATTTCTCTTGAAGATCAGGAGTCTCTGGTCCTGGGAGGACTTGCCTAGAGGCATGGACTGCACCATATGACCTGGAGGAGGTTCTAACTCATTGAGGCCAGGCCTTGGGCAGAACCCAGCAACTCTGGGGCTCCTACAGTAGCTGAAGAGATGAATTACACCCATGACCTCATATAAAAGGCCCAGTCTCTACTGGAGTTGTCAAACTCCTGCTGTCATGCTTCCCTCTTTCTGGGTCATGGAAAGAACTGAGGCACCAATAAACCCCAGGGCACATAGCCCAAGATGATCTCTGTGCTGTAGAACAGAAGTGGGTCTTAAACTAAGTCCCCTGGGGCATGGTTACTTGGTAAAACTCAGATTGCTGGGCCCACCCCAGAGCTTCTGATCAGTAGCTCTGCCAAGAGGCCAAGAATCTGCATTACTAAAAAGTTTTCAGGTAATGCTGCTGCTGCTGGCCCAGGTTTGAGAACCACTGGTGCAGTATAGAACAATGACACTCAGGTTGAAATATCAGCGTGTGAGTGAAGGGATAGAAATGGAAAACTTCTCTGTGACTCATCTGAATTTCTCTGACCTTTAAGGAGTTGATCCAGGAAACTGCCATAGGTCTGGTAGCCAGACAAACTGATGGAGTCCTAGCTCTGTCACTAATGGCTTTGTAATCACAGGCAATTCACTTTTCACTTGCTCCCCAATGTCCTCATCTGAAAGTGAAGAGGTTGTCCTAGCTGATCTCAAATGGCCCTTATTGCCCTCATAACCTAACTCCCTGCAACTGGTAGATGGCTACCACACCAGAGCACAAACCTAACTTCCTGCAACCGGTAGATTGCTACTACAATCCAAATGCACACACTCACACAAAAGGAGAAGCAGGGAGGAGAGCTTATTTACTTACCTGGCAATTCAGGGAGGTGAAGTGATCCTGGATTGCCGGGCTCTCCTTTATTTCCATGCGATCCAGGCTGGCCTGGAGTCCCAGGAAGACCACGGGCCCCTTTAGGGCCTGAAAACCCAAATGGTGAGGGAAAAGGTGAGTTAGTGCGGATAGGTAGGATTTGTGGTGTTCAGTCAAGAATCCTAGTGTCTTGGAGGGCATCTCTTTTTATATATTTTTAAATTGAATTTTAGAGAGAGAAGAAGGGAGAGGGATAGAAACATTGACGAGAGACTCTCCAGCAGCCATTCTATTTTCTCAATCTTCAAGGCTGCCCTCTCAGGAGAAATGTGTACCCCCAAATGCTACCGGGCTACACTCTGCTTCCTTTGGCTCATGACCCTGGCAAGTATGCTCATGGCTTTCTCTGGTCTCATTCCATACCTGGGAATCCGGGAGCTCCTGGGAATCCTGACGGACCATATGGCCCAGGAATAATACAAGGCAAGGTGATACCTGTAAATGGTAACAGGTAAACATCTGGTGATCCCACTGAGTCAGGAATGATTTCCCCCCACAGCATGCTCCTTTACTTCCATTCCATCAAATGGGACAACCAAGTTCTTCCCACCCAGAAGCTGGAGGCCATGCAGAAGAATCCTGACATCAGAAGCACTTGGGAGTTACCCCTAATGCAATTGCTTTCAGATAAGAACGCCCCTAGTGTCCAGGTACCAGGGTGTCACTTCCAAAACCATCAGGGTCCAGTGCCAGGCAGTCATCTCTGTAGCAGATGTTACCTATGAAGATTTCCTAGCAGTGACCTGTGCAGGAACAGCAACAAATGGCAATGGCCTGCTCACCCTGCCCTCAGATGGAGCCTCTCCCTAGGATAGAAGCTTGGGGTTAATCCTAAGGGTCCATTATGCCCACATTACAAGGGTTTGAAGCCAAGACCCTCAAGTTCACATGTCTTCCCAATTTTTGGAGTGAGTTCTTTCGACACACCTCATTTGGAATCTATTGAAGTCTATTGACTGTTCTTGGTCAGATATACCTATAGATTTGTACCAGCCAAACACTGAAGGCCATTCTCTTGTCCACAACAGACAAACATTGACCCTTCCCTCAGCTCCACATTTACTAAAACTGCCAACTCTGCCACAGAAGGAGAAGGGGCAGTCAATATTAATATTCAAGACATTAGAATTGGCATGCATAGCCCTTCTTCTAGCAAATTCTTCATTGGTTATTCATAATGTAAATATAAAGAGTCTATAAGATCACGGAGGGGAGGTTTAATAAAATATTGGTGAACAAATTCAGTGTTGGTTCCCTCAAGTTCCATTTACAAACAATTGCTATGCTAATTAGAATTAGTCTTGCTTATTCATTAAAAAAAATCCCTCAAGGTCTGCTTTAAGCATGGAGCTAACAGTTCTAATAAACTTCTACATCTTTTGCCTGTACTTAAAATCAGTCTTAAACTTCATTTCTTAAAAGATATGTATACAACCTATGATTCAGACTGCTTACTCAACTGGATGACATTTCTCCTCCAATCCCACTTCTATTTTCTACTATGAAGACTTGATGGCCTTTTTAACCTACTTGTTCTATTCCTAAATCAAAACTGAAAATTAAACAATATAATGTATTGGCTTAAGAGGTGGGCTCTGAAGCTGGACAGACCTGTTTGTATCCTAGTTGCGCTACTAACTAGTTGTATGGCCAAGATACTTAACCTCTCTAAGCATCATGTAAATGAGAGCTACTTGTCTCATATGGTGTTTGTGAGGATTATATGCAAAATGCTAACAGTGCCTAGAATCCTGGTATGTGCCTAATGAATAATAGTTTTTTATTATCTTACTTAAGAAAAAGTACTTAGAACAACTCCTGCAAGGTCATCCCTGGTTTCTACCCTCAGTCAGGTTAGTGACACTACTTTCTAGCCTGGGCAGCAACTTTCTGTCTTCTAGACCTCAGGTTCCTATAGTCATATTTCCATAGGTGGAGAGATGGCCATAGGCCTGATCTTCCTCCATAGGTGGCCACACTCATCGTGATCCTGCCAGACACTGAGATGATGGACCTATTTCTGAGGGTTATTTCCACTATGGAAATATGCTCCATGGGCAAGCACCTCAGGATGACATGCCAATCCTATTCTTTCCTCCAGCCCAAGTCCTTTGGACTAGACTGAAAAACTGCCTCCTAGATGGTATCATGAGAGGGATCCTGCAGAAGACTCTCTTGCCCCAATAATTTCAATAGGCTTCAATGTGTCAAACACTGCAATTTCGTTGCTTTATGTCTTAAGAAACAAACTGGGTAAAATACAGTTATCTCTGGATTGACTCCAAACATAAATCCATCCATCCTTAATTTATCAGATCAGTTTCATAGTTTTTTTTCACTTGTGAAAGCCAGATAAAGACAAAACCTTTAGAGGATGGGGCAGAGGACAGGCATCTGAATAGGAAAAATAATGATAAAAGGGAAGATAAATAGAAACCAGAAGAAATTAAGGACATACTTCCCTTTTGCCTCAGGCCAGTCCTGCACACCACACACCATATATATTAAAGCAGAGGGTCAACATCATGAGAAGGTAAGAACTTTAAGTCATACTGGTACCTGGTTCTTTTACTTTATGTCCCTGTCTTCTACTTTACATTCCTGATTTCAGAGCCTTCTCCCCAACAAAGCAAAACTTGGTTTTACCCATATTCTGTTTTATAAATGTAACAAATGACCTAATTATTCAGACTTTTCCCAATTAACGCCAAAATTCTCAGAATAAAAAGCACCTCTGGTTACCAAGATTCTAACATCTTAATTTACTCTGGGCCCAATTAATAAATATCAGACATACATGGGTCCTTTGAGGTACCTCTCAAGGCAAGTTATAGCCCCAGCTAAGTTCAGAAAATGAAGGTGCTCAAGGTAGAGAACAGCAAGCCATCAGCATGCATGGTGAAGGAAACCAGCCCCTCTAGAGACTGCATGCCTGCTTAACCCTGTACTCCCTCCCAGAAGGTATGTGCCAAGGAGCCTCTGAAGCAGTTTCATGTTAGCCTTTGCACCCCAGCCTTAGGATCACCCCTCCCCAACCACGGGCTGCTCAGTGTAGTGCTCAAGCCATTGTGAGTGTGTGAGGTAAAGGTGAACAAAAATGAATTTTTCCCCCTAACATTGGTGTTTGAGAACCTCCTGACCTAGCTAGCTCTCACCTCCCTCAGTGTCTAAGTCTCCTTTACCATCCTTTCCTCTGCAGCAGCAGTCACCTCCTAGACCAATCAAGTAAAGAAGAAAATTAAATCAGGACAGAAGTTCCTTGAGGCCCAAGGGAAGTCTTATCTGCAGCCCAGGTATACCCACCAATCAAATTCCCTGTCTGGATTGAGTGGAGAGAGCTGGTACCCTTACAGTATCAAGGGCACTGCTTCAATAATAATGAAGGTGATGTATTAGTATGAGCATCTGGATCAGAACTTCTTTGGAAACAGCCCATTTTTTGTTAGGTTTTATAATAATTCACACTACAAGGTTGAAAGGCTTCTGATGACTACATCCCCTTTCCTGGCAAGGCAGTTGTCCTAGCCTGGGCCACCACTCGTTGAAGTGAGTACATTTAGGAACAATATATTCATTTTTTCATGGCAATAGCTACAATGCAAATGTCTGGGGTCTACAGGTTATATGTTGGTAAAATGGTGTGGAAAGAAAGCTAATGCTCTTAATTGAAGTAATTTGGTAGCCAGGGGGGAGGAGGGGAGTCTTGGTACCGCAACAAGAACATTTTCTGTATAAGCTATCTCATAGACTATAATTATTATATCACTATATTCCTAAGAACTTTCTGTGTCCAGTGACTAGTGAAGTTTGGGATAGAAATGGTCCCATGGGCTTCATTCTGTTGACTCAGTTAGAATGTTGAGAATATCTAAATTTGGGTGTGTGTAATTTTATAACTAGACCAATCAACTAAAGAAGAAAATTAAACCAGGACAGAACAGAAGTTCCTTGAGGCCCAAGGAAAGTCTTATCTGCAGCCCGGGATACCCACATGTTATTATAATTCAGTTTAAAACTTAGTTGCCTGCAAAATGTGTTGACTTAGAATCAAGATCCAATTGTTGGAGGGGCAGTGAAATGACCATGAATAATGTCTCTGAGAACAGAGCTGGAAGCAAAGCTATAGATAACACCAAAACGTCCAAAGGGAAGAATGATTTTGTTTTATAAAAGTTCTCACAGCTTTCATAGGAATGTGTGAACTGAAATAATGATTTGATTTTTAATAATCTTGAATCATCAATTTTTAACCTGTACTATTATTGTTCTTCTACAAATTCACAAAATTAGATTTTAAAACAAATATAATTTTTCCAGACCTGGTGTCTTTCTCCCTTTTTAGGTATTTCTTCAATGTGACAAGGTGGAAAGAGGAGAAACAGGTCTAAGAAATAACCCCTTGGTTATTGAGAAGGCCCTTTCTTTTGCAAATATATATTAGTCTCCTATAGAACAATTCTACTATAAGAGGGAGGTTGAGAAATGCTAAAAAGTATTACTCACCTTCCCTAGTATCCAGAGGCTTATAATTCAGTTGGAAAAAGTGAAAGCATTAATGGAAATAATTATATAATTTAAGTGGCAATGACATCTGTGGGGGTCAAGGGAAGGCTTAGTAGAAGAAGTAGGGCTTATATTGAACCCTGATAAATGGGTAGGATCTGACCATATAGAGAAGAGAGGAAGGGTATTCCAGAAAAAGGCAACATGGACAAAATCTTGGAGTTAGAATTGAACATGTGTTTGGGGATAGTGAAAAATACTGTTGTTGTAAGTGGTGTTTTATTTTAAATCATGAAGACTGTGAGATAAGGTAAGGCTACAAAGGAATTCAGACATTATTCAGTAGAGATCACTTGTGGCTTTGGACTAGGGGGTAAAATGATGATATCAGTACTTTATAGATATTAAATTGGCAGCAGTGTTCATAGTAGTATTGAGTGGGAAAAGTCTGGATGTAGGAGATAAGAAACTACTTAGCAAGTTGTTGTCATTGAGTCTCCTAACTATCCACCCACTTGTTCATCCATCCATCCTTCCACCTGTCCTTTCAACCATATATTTATTCCAACAAGCATATAGGTGTTTAATAAGTGAGGCATGAAATAATGATATCATAATAGCAAGAAGAGGAAGGGAAGAATATAAAAACATTCCAAATGAAGAATAAGAGATAAATGTTAAGTTTTCAAACTTCAGATGACTATAAGGTGTGTGATACCACTAATGGAAACACAAAGATTGTGGAAACATAAAAGTTGGGACAGAGAGCTGTTCTGGCTGTATGGAAGATGGCATGATATTAACATATCACCTTTAAAATCCATAAGCAGGACTGTCACTCATTATATTTCCTGAAATTCTAGTAGAAAAAGAACTTACATAAATGGAGGAATTTAAGATATAAAATGGAGATTACACGAGGTACAACTATGTTTTGTTCTCAATCTGAGATCTCATGAATCAAGGAAAGATTCTTCCCTGCTGATGATATTACCACACAATGTATAGGACACCTTGTCCAGTATCCCACTCATTACTACAATGACATTCATAATAAATGGTCATTTAGCTTCTGCTTGAAAATTTTCAGGGATTATGAGGTCATAACTTCCCAAGGCAGCTCTGTTACATTTTTAGACTGCTCTGTTAGGAAGTTTTTCACTAAGTAGAGCTGAAATCCATATTGTTCTGCGTAAGCATACCACAATACAATTATAATACTTTTTCCACATGAAAACACTTAGAGGACTAAAAGTATTGATTATAACCAAGTCTCCTCTTCTGACACATTTCATGCAGCTGGGTTATTTGTATACTCTACAAGGGGTTAGTTTCCCAAGTCCAAAGCTATCCGATTCCCTGACTCACCTGGAGGCCCAGGGAGGCCCGTTTTCCCTGGTAATCCATCTATTCCTTGATCTCCAGAAAGTCCACGAGGTCCAGGAGATCCTGGTAGCCCAATTCCTGGGGGTCCAGGAGAACCACTATGACCTTTTTCTCCAGGAAGCCCTGGGAATCCCTTTTCACCTGGGAATCCCTGTCCAGCATCACCCTAGAATAAAAGCCCAATTTAGAGACTTATCTGGAGAGTCCTCTAACAATAAGAAAGAGGTAACCAGTGTGACTAATACTTTTTTGGGGGTTAAAGTTCTCTATCACTCTATCAATTAAGTCCTCTGAGTTTAGGTAGTGGGGATGAAGAAGCTTGTCAATCCTGGGTGATCTGATAATGCCAAATTATCTAGATCAGTGGGGGCAGGGGCAGAAAACAGGAGCAGGATAACAATCCATGGGGTCACAAAAAGCAGCTGGATTACTTGCAAGGGAAAGCTACTGAGAAGCTGAAGCCTTTTAAGCGATATGGTCAATTGTTACTGGCATTTATCAAATGAAACAATGACCAATACTTAGAAAAAAAGATTTCCATTTTAAAGAAAAGAAAAACACAGAGCAAAAATTGTCCGCGGCAGAGGAAGAGATGTTTTACCCTGTCTCATGGTCTAGTGCAGGGGTGGGCAAACTTTTTGACTCGAGGGCCACAATGGGTTCTTAAACTGGAGAGGGCCGGAGGAACAAAAGCATGGATGGAGTGTTTGTGTGAACTAATATAAATTCAAAGTAAACATCATTACATAAAAGGGTACGGTTCTAGTGCAGGGGTGGGCAAACTTTTTGACTTGAGGGCCACAATGGGTTCTTAAACTGGACCGGAGGGTCGGAACAAAAGCATGGATGGAGTGTTTGTGTGAACTAATATAAATTCAAAGTAAACATCATTACATAAAAGGGTACGGTCTTTTTTTTTTTTTTTTAGTTTTATTCATTTCAAATGGGCCGGCTGGTCTAGTGTCAATCAGAATCGCCCTTTCCCCAAGTCAGGTGTGAGGATTTATAGAGCTAATTATCCAAAAACAATGAACTTACCGGAAAGCCTGGCAGACCTAGTAAACCTGGTAATCCATCCTTGCCTGGTATTCCTGTCTCTCCAGGGAGCCCCTGAGGGCCAGGATCACCCTGTTCCCCTGGCTTCCCTGATCTTGTACTGAGGGTTGATTCTCCTTTCTCTCCTTTGGGACCTGTAGGACCTTGAGGCCCAAATAAACCCTGACAAAGAGACAAAAGGGAATCATCAAGAGACAAATGGGAATGAGCACGCTTCATAGAATTCTAGCAACTAACATTAGTCTTACCTAAAGCAGGTCCTTAGGTACATTTTAATACTGTTCTGGGCACTTGGTTATGTTGTCATTTTGTATTATAATTGACTTTATTTTATTATTCTTTCTAAATTTTGAAATCTTTGAGGATGGTAACCTTGTCTTAATTCCAATTTTATCTTCCGGGCCCAGCACAGTGCTAGGCAAATGCAAATGATTTTGTGGAAGGAAGGGAGGTAATTAAGAGAGGGAGGAAGGGAAGGAATATAGGTAGGTTAAAGCAGAAAGGAATTTTAGAGATCATCTACCCAAATATTTCACATTACAGATAAAAAACCTGCAGCTTTGTTATATCCCCATTTTTTAATGTATTTTAGAAAAGTAGTTGGTGAGGAGTGAGGGGCACTTGAGAGCTCTCATTGTGCCCTTGGGGCCAAAGTTTGGCCAGACTTACTGGAGACCCTGATGGGCCTTGTGTGCCTTTAGAGCCTGGATCTCCTCTGGCTCCTTTAAGGCCTGGAAGGCCTATATGACCTGGTGGCCCAGGTGGGCCTGGCTCTCCGGGTGGTCCACTGTTGGAGATAGCACCATCACAAGCACAAAATCCCGAGTCCCCTGGGAGAAAATAAAAGACAATATTAAACAAGTGAGCTTTTTTTCCAAAAAAAGAGAGGAAGACCTGACCATGGTAATTTGTGATTTAAGTCCATGGAGACAATAAAAAGGCCTGTGAACAGATTTAAATAAACTAGGTTTCCTCTATATCAAAGTACATCTGTGCTAGTGATTTGGATTTAATTAGTCTGGAACTAATTAAACATCAGTGTGTCTAATGTGTAGCAGAGTTGGGAACCACTGACCCACACTAACAAGCTAACAGTCTGGAATCCAAGCCACTTAAAGATTCTCTTCAGAAAAATGTCTTTCCCCCCTGCCTTTTGTACACAGAGACAAATGTCAAATAAATTAACAATAGAGATTGCAGCAAAGCACCTTTGAATAGGTACCAAGAAGTCACTAACCCTACAGCCCAGCCACCTATACTTTCCATGCTTCAAGTCAGGAAAATAAGAATCTGGGACAACATGGGTGACTTTTGAGTTCCCTTAAGTTCCTAAAGGGTCAAAGACATAGGGTAGCTGAGTGGATAAGAAAACATGACCCATATATCTACTGTTTATAGTAGACCCACCTCAGAACAAAGGACTCACACAGACTGATGGTGAAGGGATGGAAAAAGGTTTTTTAGGCAAATGGAAATGAAAAAAAAAAAGCTGCTGCTTAAGGCTAAGTACAGTAGTTAGCATAATAAAAGTGAGAACCTGAGTGGATAAGAAAACATGACCCATATATCTACTGTTTATAGTAGACCCACCTCAGAACAAAGGACTCACACAGACTGATGGGAAAGGGAGGGAAAAAGGTTTTTTAGGAAAAGGAAAAGGAAAAAAAAAAGCTGCTGCTTAAGGCTAAGTACAGTAGTTAGCATAATAAAAGTGAGAACTTCATCAGAAGGCTGATGGACACCTTCAGCAGGGCTGAAGATCTGCATATTATTGCCTGCTGTCAGACAGCTGAGGGCAGTTCCTCCAACCTGATGGTCCTTTATTGTTTACCAAACCTTACCTTTGATGTGTATATCTGCTTTGCTAAAGGGCAAAATATGTTAATAAAAGTCATGGGTCCAGAGATTTGGGGAGCCACTTCACTAGAGAGCTGGTTTCCTCCTGGTTCCCCATGTCTCCTAAATTTATATTTCTTGTCTAGTCTCTCAATCCATTTATGAACAGACCTTCTCAAGATTCCTGAACCCTAGCTGCGGAAAAGACTGCAGTAAGCTGGGGTAGCAATACTTATATCTGACAAATTAGACCTCAAAGTGAAGGCCATAACAAGAGATAAGGAAGGCCACTTCATAATATTAAAGGGAGCAATTCAACAACAAGATATAACTCTGGTAAACATATATGCACCCAATAGAGGAGCACGCAAATATATTAAAAAAACAACAACAAAAAACAAACTTCTGGAGGATATCAAGGGAGAGATTGACAGCAATACAGCCACAGTAGGGGACTTTAATACCCCACTAACATCACTGGAAAATTTTTCTAAACAAAAAATCAGCAAAGAAACATCAATCCTAAATGACTCACTAGATCAGATGGAATTAATTGACATCTTCAAAACATTTCACCCCAAAGCCACAGAATATACATTCTTCTCAACTGCATGTGGGTCATTTTCAAAGATAGACCACATATTGGGGCACAGGCAAAGTCTCTTCAAATTCAAGAAGATAGAATTCATATCAAGCATCTTCTCATATCACAATGGCATAAAATTAGAAATCAACTACAATAAAAACAATAAAAAAATCAAACACCTGGAGACTAAATAGCATGTTATTAAACAATGATTGGGTTACCAAAGAGGTCAAGGAAGAAGTAAAAAGCATCATGGCAACAAATGACAATGAAAACACAACAATCCAAAATCTATGGGACACAGTGAAAGCAGTCTTGAGAGGGAAGTTCATAACTCTACACACCTACCTCAAAAAACGAGAAAAAAATGGTAATAAATTATTTAACCCTACATCTCAAAGAGTTAGAAAGAGAACAACAAGAAAAGCCCAGCATAAGCAGGAGGAAGGAAATAATAAAGATCAGAGTGGAAATAAATGACATAGAGACCAAAAACAAACAAACAAACAAACAAACAAACAAACAAAACAAACACAATACAAAAGATCAACAAAACCAAGAGCTGGTTCTTTGAAAGGATAAACATCTAGCCAGTCTCACCAAGAAGCAAAGAGAGGTGACCCAAATAAACAAAATCAGAAATGAAAGAGGCGAAATAACAACAAACCCCACAGAAATATGAAGAATCACAACTCCAGTATTCAAACAAACTTGTCAACCTCGAATAAATGAACATATTCCTAGAAAAATATGACCTTCCAAAACTTAACCAAGAAGAATAAAAAAACCTGAATAGCTGACAACTATGGAAGAAATTGAAGCAGTGATCAAAAAACTTCCAACAAACAAAAGTCCTGGACCAGATGGCTTCACAGGGGAGTTCTACCAAGCATTCAAAGAAGAACTAAAACCTATCCTACTCAGACTATTCCAAAAAATTCAA
>NW_005357414.1:3637252-3638497 GCF_000412655.1 Myotis brandtii | reverse complement strand
TAGATGACATGATACTATACATAGAAAACCCCAAAGACTCCATCAAAAAACTACTAGACCTAATAAATGAACTTGGCAATGTAGCAGGATACAAAATTAACACCCAGAAATCTATGGCCTTTTTTATACACCAATAATGAACTCACAGAAAGAGAAATAAAAAAAATAATCCCATTTACTATTGCACAAAAAAACAACAACAACTAAGATACCTAGGAATAAACTAAGGACGTAAAAAGGCCTGTACTAGGAAAACTATAGAACATTGAAAAAAGAGTGATAGAGGAAGACATAAACAAATGGAAGAACATACCATGTTCATGGATTGGTAGAATCAACATCATTAAAATGTCCATACTACCCAAAGGAATCTACAGATTCAATGCAATCCCCATTAAAATGTCAATGGCATATTTCAAAGGTCTAGAACAAACTCTCCAAAAATTCATCTGGAATGAAAAAAGATCCCACGTAGCCACAGCAATCTTGAGAAAGAAGAACAAAGTTGGAGGGATCACAATACCAGATATCAAGCTATATTACCAAGCTAAGGTTCTCAAAACTGCATGGTACTGGCATAAGAACAGACATATAGACCAATGGAACAGAAGAGAGAACCCAGAAATTGACCCAAGCTATTATGCTCAATTAATATTTGACAAAGGAGGCAAGAGCATACAATGTAGTCAAGACAGTCTCTTCCATAAATGGTGCTGGGAAATTTGGTCAGATACATGCAAAAAAATAAAACTAGATCACGAACTTATACCATACAAAAAACAAACTCAAAATGGCTGAAGGACATAAATGTAAGACAGGAAACCATAAAAATCCTACAAGCGTCCATAGGCAGCAAAATAGCAGACATATGTCGCAGCAATATTTTTACCAACACAGCTCCTAGGGGAATGGAGACTAAGAAGAAAATAAACAAATGGGACTATATCAAAATAAAAAGCTTCTGCACAGCAAAAGAAACCATCAACAAAACAATAAGAAAGCCCACTGCATGGGAGAACATATTTACCAATGATATTTCCGATAAGGGTTTAATCTCCAAAATTTACAGAGAACTCATACAACTTAACAAAAGGAAGATATATGATCCAATCATCCAATCAAAAAATGGGCATAGGACCTAAATAGACACTTTTCGAAAGAGGACATACAGAAGGTCTAGAGACATATGAAAACATGCTCAAAGTCACTAATAATCTTAGAGATGCAAATCAAAACAACAATGAG